>NC_136503.1:88544842-89144842 GCF_053919585.1 Euprymna scolopes | reverse complement strand
TTCATTTCTATGTATTGCCTTTCTATGTATTTCATTTCTATCTGTTTCATTTCTGTGTATTTCATTTCTATCTGTTTCATTTCTATGTATTTCATTTCTATGTATTTAAGTTCTATGTATTTCATTTCTATGTGTTTAATTTCTATGTATTTAATTTCTATGTATTAAATTTCTATGTATTTCATTTCTATGTATGTCATTTCTATGTATTTAATTTCTATGTATTTCATTTCTATCTGTTTCATTTCTATCTGTTTCATTTCTATGTATTTCATTTCTATGTATTTCATTTTTATCTGTTTAATTTCTATCTGTTTAATTTCTATCTGTTTCATTTCTATGTATTTCATTTCTATGTATTTCATTTCTATGTATTTCATTTCTATGTATTTCATTTCTATGTATTTCGTTTCTCTGTATTTCATTTCTATGTATTTCATTTCTATCTTTTTCATATTTATCTGTGTGTTTCTATGTATGTAATTTCTATGTATTTAATTTCTATGAATGTTATTTCTATGTATTTCATTTTATCTGGTGCATTTCTATGTATTTCATTTCTATGTATTTCATTTCTATCTGTTTTATTTCTATCTGTTTCATTTCTATGTATTTAATTTCTATGTCTTTCATTTCCATGTATTTCATTTCTAGCTGTTTCATTTCTATCTGTTTCATTTCTATGTATTTCATTTCTATCTATTTGATATCTATGTATTTTATTTCTATCTGTTTCATTTCTTTGTATTTCATTTCTATGTATTTCATTTCTACATATTTCATTTCTATGTATTTCATTTCTATCTGCTTCATTTCTATCTGTTTCATTTCTATCTATTTCATTTCTGTGTATTTCAGTTCTATCTGTTTCATTTCTATGTATTTCATTTCTACGTATTTCATTTCTATATATTTCATTTCTATCTGTTTCATTTCTATCTGTTTCATTTCTATTCGTTTCATTTTTATCTGTGTCATTTCTATCTGTTTCATTTCTATCTGTTTCATTTCCATGTATTTAATTCCTAGGTATTTCATTTCTATGTATTTCATTTCTATGTATTTCATTTCTATCTATTTAATTTCTATCTGTTTCATTTCTATGTATGTTTTTTTTATGTATTTCATTTCTATGTATTTCCTTTCTATCTGTTTCATTTCTATGTATTTCATTTCTATCTGTTTTATTTCCATCTATTTCATTTCTCTGTATTTCATTTCTATCTGTTTCATTTCTATGTATTTAATTTCTATTTATTTTATTTCTATGGCTTCAATGTCTATATATTTCATTTCTATCTGTTTCGTTTCTATCTGTTTAATTTCTATGTATTTAATTTCTATGTATTTCATTTCTATCTGTTTCATTTCTAGCTGTTTCATTTCTATCTGCTTCATTTCTATGTATTTCATTTCAATGTATGTTATTTCTATGTTTTTCATTTCTATGTATTTCGTTTCTATGTATTTCATTTCTATGTATTTCATTTCTATCTGTTTTATTTCTAGTATTTAATTTCTATCTGTTTCATTTTTATGTATTTCATTTCAATGTATTTCATTTTTTTGTATTTCATTTTTATCTGTTCATTTCTATGTATTTCATTTCTATGTATCTCATTTTTATCTGTTTCATTTCTATGTATTTAATTTCTATCTGTTTAATGTCTATGTATTTCATTTCTATGTATTTCATTTCTATCTATTTCATTTCTATGTATTTCATTTCTATCTGTTTCATTTCTATGTATTTCATTTGTATGTATTTAATTTTTATCTGTTTCATTTCTATGTATTTCATTTCTATCTATTTCATTTCTATGTATTTCATTTCTATCTGTTTCATTTCTATGTATTTCATTTCTATCTATTTAATTTCTATGTATTTCATTTCTATGTATTTCATTTCTATGTATTTCATGTCTATGTATTTCATTTCTATCTGTTTCATTTCTATCTGTTTCATTTCTATGTATTTAATTTTTATGTATTTCATTTCTATGTATTTCATTTCTATCTGTTTCATTTCTATGTATTTAATTTTTATGTATTTCATTTCTATGTATTTCATTTCTATCTGTTTCATTTCTATGTATTTAATTTTTATGTATTTCATTTCTGTGTATTTCATTTCTGTGTATTTCATTTCTATCTGTTTCATTTCTATGTATTTTATTTCTATCTGTTTAATTTTTATGTATTTCATTTCTATGTATTTCATTTCTATCTATTTCATTTCTATGTATTTCATTTCTATCTGTTTCATTTCTATGTATTTCATTTCTATGTATTTCATTTCTATCTGTTTCATTTCTATGTATTTCATTTCTATCTGTTTCATTTATATGTATTTCATTTCTATGTATTTAATTTCTATGTATTTCATTTCTATGTGTTTAATTTCTATGTATTTCATTTCTATGTACTAAATTTCTATCAATTTCATTTCTCTGTATTTCATTTCTATCTGTTTCATTTCTATGTATTCTATTTCTATGTATTTCATTTCTATCTGTTTCATTTCTATCTGTTTCATTTCTATGTATTTCATTTCTATGTATTTCATTTTTATCTGTTTCATTTCTATCTGTTAAATTTCTATCTGTTTCATTTCTATGTATTTCATTTCTATGTATTTAGTGTCTATGTATTTAATGTCTATGTATTTCATTTATGTCTTTTTCGTTTCTCTGTATTTCATTTCTATGTATTTCATTTCTATGCATTTCATTTCTATCTGTTTCATTTCTATCTGTTTCTTTCTATGTATTTAATTTCTATGCATTTCATTTCTATGTATGTTATTTCTATGTATTTTATTTCTATCTGTTTCATTTCTATGTATTTTATTTCTATGTATTTCATTTCTATCTGTTTCATTTTAATCTGTTTCATTTCTATGTATTTAATTTCTATGTCTTTCATTTCCATGTATTTCATTTCTAGCTGTTTCATTTCTATCTGTTTCATTTCTATGTATTTCATTTCTATCTATTTGATTTATATGTATTTCATTTATATCTGTTTCATTTCATTGTATTTCATTTCTATGTATTTCATTTCGATATATTTCATTTCTATGTTTTTCATTTCTATCTCTTTCATTTCTATCTGTTTCATTTCTATCTATTTCATTTCTGTGTATTTCAGTTCTATCTATTTCATTTCTATGTATTTCATTTCTATGTATTTCATTTCTATGTATTTCATTTCTATCTGTTTCATTTCTATCTGTTTCATTTCTATCTGTTTCATTTTTATCTGTTTCATTTCTATCTGTTTCATTTCCATGTATTTCATTTCTATGTATTTGATTTCTATGTATTTCATTTCTATGAATGTCATTTCTATCTATTTAATTTCTATCTGTTTCATTTTTATGTATTTATTTTTTATGTATTTCATGTCTATGTTTTTCATTTCTATCTGTTTCATTTCTATGTATTTCCTTTCTATCTGTTTTATTTCTATCTATTTTATTTCTCTGTATTTCATTTCTATCTGTTTCATTTCTATGTATTTCATTTCTATATATTTCATTTCTATGGCTTCCAGTTCTATGTTTTTACTTTCTATCTGTTTCATTTCTATCTGTTTCATTTCTATGTATTTCATTTCTATGTATTTCATGTCTATCTGTTTCATTTCTAGCTGTTTCATTTCTATCTGTTTCATTTCTATGTATTTCATTTCAATGTATTTCATTTCTATGTATTTCATTTCTATGTATTTCATTTCTATGTATTTCATATCTATCTGTTGTATTTCTATGTATTTCATTTCTATGTATTTCATTTCTATGTATTTCATTTCTATCTATTTCATTTCTATCTTTTTCATTTCTATCTGTTTCATTTCTATGTATTTCATATCTATGTATTTAATTTCTATCTATTTCATTTCTATGTATTTCATTTCTATCTGTTTCATTTCTATGTATTTCATTTCTATGTATTTCATTTCTATGTATTTCATTTCTATCTGTTTCATTTCTATGTATTTCATTTCTATCTGTTTCATTTCTATGTATTTCATTTCTATGTATTTCATTTTTTTGTATTTCATTTTTATCTGTTAACTTCTATGTATTTCATTTCAATGTATCTCATTTCTATCTGTTTCATTTCTATGTATTTCATTTCTATCTGTTTAATTTCTATGTATTTCATTTCTGTGTATTTCATTTCTATCTATTTAATTTCTATGTAATTCATTTCTATCTGTTTCATTTCTATGTATTTCATTTGTATGTATTTCATTTTTATCTGTTTCATTTCTATGTATTTCATTGCTATCTATTTCATGTCTATGTATTTCATTTCTATCTGTTTCATTTCAAACTATTTCATTTCTATCTATTTCATTTCTATGTATTTCATTTCTATCTATTTCATTTCTATGTATTTCATTTTTACCTGTTTCATTTCTATGTATTTAATTTCTATGTATTTCATTTTTATCTGTTTCATTTCTATGTATTGCATTTCTATGTATTTCATTTCTATGTATTTAATTTCTATGTATTTCATTTCTATCTGTTTCATTTCTATGTATTTCATTTCTATCTATTTCATTTCTATGTATTTCATTTCTATGTATTTCATTTCTATCTGTTTCATTTCTATGTATTTCATTTCTATCTGTTTCCTTTCTATGTATTTCATTTCTATGTATTTCATTTCTATCTGTTTCATTTCTATGTATTTTATTTCTATGTATTTCATTTCTATCTGTTTCATTTCTATCTGTTTCATTTCTATGTATTTCATTTCTATGTATTTCATTTTTATCTGTTTCATTTCTATCTGTTTTATTTCTATCTGTTTTATTTCTATGTATTTCATTTCTATGTATTTCATTTCTCTGTATTTCATTTCTATGTATTTCATTCATATCCGTTTCGTTTCTCTGTATTTCATTTCTATGTATTTCATTTCTATGCATTTCATTTCTATCTGTTTCATATCTACCTGTTTCATTTCTATCTGTTTCTTTCTATGTATTTAATTTCTATGTATTTAATTTCTATGTATGTTATTTCTATGTATTTCATTTCTATCTGTTTCATTTCTATGTATTTGATTTCTATGTATTTCATTTCTATGTATTTCATTTCTATCTGTTTCATTTCTATGTATTTAATTTCTATGTCTTTCATTTCCATGTTTTTCATTTCTAGCTGTTTCATTTCTATCTGTTTCATTTCTATGTATTTCATTTCTATCTATTTGATTTCTATGTATTTCATGTCTATCTGTTTCATTTCTTTGTATTTATTTCTATGTATTTCGTTTCGATATATTTCATTTCTATGTCTTTCATTTCTATCTGTTTTATTTCTATCTGTTTCATTTCTATCTATTTGTATTTCTGTGTATTTCAGTTCTCTCTGTTTCATTTCTATGTATTTCATTTCTACGTATTTAATTTGTATGTATGTCATTTCTATCTGTTTCATTTCTATCTGTTTCATTTCTATCTGTTTCATTTTTATCCGTGTCATTTCTATCTGTTTCATTTCTATCTGTTTTATTTCCATGTATTACATTTCTATGTATTTTATTTCTATGTATTTCATTTCTATGTATTTCATGTCTATCTATTTCATTTCTATGTATTTAATTTTTATGTAATTCATTTCTATGTATTTCATTTCTATCTGTTTCATTTCTATGTATTTCATTTCTATCTGTTTTATTTCCATCTATCTCATTTCTCTGTATTTCATTTCAATCTGTTTCATTTCTATGTATTTCATTTCTATTTATTTCATTTCTATGGCTTCAATTTCTATGTATTTCATTTCTATCTGTTTCATGTCTATCTGTTTCATTTCTATGTATTTCATTTCTATGTATTTCATTTCTATCTGTTTCATTTCTAGCTGTTTCATTTCTATCTGTTTCATTTCTATGTATTTCAGTTCAATGTATTTCATTTCTATGTTTTCATTTCTATGTATTTCATGTCTATGTATTTTATTTCTATGTATTTCATTTCTGTCTGTTTTATTTCTATGTGTTTCATTTCTATGTATTTCATTTCTATGTATTTCATTTCTACGTATTTCATTTGTATGTATGTCATTTCTATCTGTTTCATTTCTATCTGTTTCATTTCTATCTGTTTCATTTTTATCCGTGTCATTTCTATCTGTTTCATTTCTATCTGTTTTATTTCCATGTATTACATTTCTATGTATTTTATTTCTATGTATTTCATTTCTATGTATTTCATGTCAATCTATTTCATTTCTATGTATTTAATTTTTATGTATTTCATTTCTATGTATTTCATTTCTATCTGTTTCATTTCTATGTATTTCATTTCTATCTGTTTTATTTCCATCTATCTCATTTCTCTGTATTTCATTTCAATCTGTTTCATTTCTATGTATTTCATTTCTATTTATTTCATTTCTATGGCTTCAATTTCTATGTATTTCATTTCTATCTGTTTCATGTCTATCTGTTTCATTTCTATGTATTTCATTTCTATGTATTTCATTTCTATCTGTTCAATTTCTATGTATTTCATTTCTATCTGTTTCATTTCTATCTGTTTCATTTCTATGTGTTTCAGTTCAATGTATTTCATTTCTATGTTTTCATTTCTATGTATTTCATTTCTATGTATTTTTTTCTATGTATTTTATTTCTGTCTGTTTTATTTCTATGTGTTTCATTTCTATGTATTTCATTTCTATGTATTTCATTTCTATGTATTTCATTTCTATGTGTTTTATTCCTTTCTGTTTCATTTCTATCTGTTTTATTTCGATCTATTTTATTTCTATGTATTTAATTTCTATCTATTTCATTTCTATGTATTTCATTTCTATCTATTTCATTTCTATGTATTTCAGTTCTATCTGTTTCATTTCTATGTATTTCATTTCTATGTATTTCATTTTTTTGTATTTCATTTTTATCTGTTCATTTCTATGTATTTCATTTCTATGTACTCATTTCTATCTGTTTCATTTCTATGTATTTCATTTCTATCTGTTTAATTTCTATGTATTTCATTTCCATGTATTTCATTGCTATCTATTTCATTTCTATGTATTTCATTTCTATCTGTTTCATTTCTATGTATTTCATTTGTATGTATTTCATTTTTATCTGTTTCATTTCTATGTATTTCATTTCTATCTATTTCATTTCTATGTATTTCATTTCTATCTGTTTCATTTCTATGTATTTCATTTCTATCTATTTCATTTCTATGTATTTCATTTCTATCTATTTCATTTCTATGTATTTCATTTTATCTGTTTCATTTCTATGTATTTCATTTCTATGTATTTCATTTCTATGTATTTCATTTTTATCTGTTTAATTTCTATGTATTGCATTTCTATGTATTTCATTTCTATGTATTTCATTTCTATGTATTTCATTTCTATGTATTTCATTTCTATGTATTTCAGTTCTATCTGTTTCATTTCTATGTATTTCATTTCTATCTGTTTCATTTCTATGTATTTCATTTCTATGTATTTAATTTGTATCTGTTTCATTTCTATGTATTTACTTTCTATGTATTTTAGTTCTATCTGTTTCATTTCTATCTGTATCATTTCTATCTATGTCATTTTTATCTGGTCTATTTCTATATGTTTCCTTTCTATGTATTTCATGTCTATGTATTTCATTTTTTTGTATTTCATTTTTATCTGTTCATTTCAATGTATTTAATTTCTATGTATCTCATTTCTATCTGTTTCATTTCTATGTATTTCATTTCTATCTGTTTAATTTCTATGTATTTCATTTCTATGTATTTCATTTCTATCTATTTCATTTCTATGTATTTCATTTCTATCTGTTTCATTTCTATGTATTTCATTTGTATGCATTTAATTTTTATCTGTTTCATTTCTATGTATTTCATTTCTATCTATTTCATTTCTATGTATTTCATTTCTATCTGTTTCATTTCTATGTATTTCATTTCTATCTATTTCATTTCTATGTATTTCATTTCTATGTATTTCATTTCTATGTATTTCATTTTTATCTGTTTCATTTCTATGTATTTCATTTCTATGTATTTCATTTTTATCTGTTTCATTTCTATGTATTTACTTTCTATGTATTTCATTTCTATCTGTTTCATTTTTATCTGTATCATTTCTATCTATGTCATTTTTATCTGGTTCATTTCTATATGTTTCCTTTCTATGTATTTCATTTCTATGTATTTCATTTCTATGTATTTCATTTCTATCTGTTTCATTTCTTTCTTTGTCATTTCTATGTATTTCATTTCTATGTATTTCATTTCTATGTATTTCATTTCTGTGTATTTTCTTTCAATCTGTTCCATTTCTATGTATTTCATTTCTATCTGTTTCATTTCTATGTATTTCATTTCTATGTAGTTAATTTCTATCTGTTTCATTTGTATGTATTTCATTTCTATGTATTTCATTTCTATGCATTTTATTTTCTATCTGTTTCCTTTCTATCTGTTTCATTTCTATCTGTTTCATTTCTCTGTATTTCATTTCTATATTTTTCATTTCTATGTATTTCATTTCAATCTGTTTCATTTCTATCTGTTTCATTTCTATGTATTCTTGATCTATGTATTTCATTTCTATGTATTTCATTTCTATCTGTTTCATTTCTATCTCTTTCCTTTCTATGTATTTCATTTCTATGTATTTCATTTTTATGCATTTCATTTCTATGTATTTTATTTCTATGTATTTCATTTCTATCTGTTTCATTTCTATGTATTTCATTTCTATGTATTTCATTTCTATCTGTTTCATTTCTATCTGTTTCATTTCTATGTATTTAATTTCTATGTCTTTCATTTCCATGTATTTCATTTCTAGCTGTTTCATTTCTATCTGTTTCATTTCTATGTATTTCATTTCTATCTATTTGATTTCTATGTATTTCATTTATATCTGTTTCATTTCTTTGTATTTCATTTCTATGTATTTCATTTCGATATATTTCATTTCTATGTTTTTCATTTCTATCTCTTTCATTTCTATCTGTTTCATTTCTATCTATTTCATTTCTGTGTATTTCAGTTCTATCTATTTCATTTCTATGTATTTCATTTCTATGTATTTCATTTCTATGTATTTCATTTCTATCTGTTTAATTTCTATCTGTTTCATTTCTATCTGTTTCATTTTTATCTGTTTCATTTCTATCTGTTTCATTTCTATCTGTTTCATTTCCATGTATTTCATTTCTATGTATTTGATTTCTATGTATTTCATTTCTATGAATGTCATTTCTATCTATTTAATTTCTATCTGTTTCATTTCTATGTATTTATTTTTTATGTATTTCATGTCTATGTTTTTCATTTCTATCTGTTTCATTTCTATGTATTTCCTTTCTATCTGTTTTATTTCTATCTATTTTATTTCTCTTTATTTCATTTCTATCTGTTTCATTTCTATGTATTTCATTTCTATATATTTCATTTCTATGGCTTCCAGTTCTATGTTTTTACTTTCTATCTGTTTCATTTCTATCTGTTTCATTTCTATGTATTTCATTTCTATGTATTTCATGTCTATCTGTTTCATTTCTAGCTGTTTCATTTCTATGTATTTCATTTCAATGTATTTCATTTCTATGTATTTCATTTCTATGTATTTCATTTCTATGTATTTCATATCTATCTGTTGTATTTCTATGTATTTCATTTCTATGTATTTCATTTCTATGTATTTCATTTCTATCTATTTCATTTCTATCTTTTTCATTTCTATCTGTTGCATTTCTATGTATTTCATATCTATGTATTTAATTTCTATCTATTTCATTTCTATGTATTTCATTTCTATCTGTTTCATTTCTATGTATTTCATTTCTATGTATTTCATTTCTATCTGTTTCATTTCTATGTATTTCATTTCTATCTGTTTCATTTCTATGTATTTCATTTCTATGTATTTAATTTTTTTGTATTTCATTTTTATCTGTTAACTTCTATGTATTTCATTTCAATGTATCTCATTTCTATCTGTTTCATTTCTATGTATTTCATTTCTATCTGTTTAATTTCTATGTATTTCATTTCTGTGTATTTCATTTCTATCTATTTAATTTCTATGTATTTCATTTCTATCTGTTTCATTTCTATGTATTTCATTTGTATGTATTTCATTTTTATCTGTTTCATTTCTATGTATTTCATTGCTATCTATTTCATGTCTATGTATTTCACTTCTATCTGTTTCATTTCAAACTATTTCATTTCTATCTATTTCATTTCTATGTATTTCATTTCTATCTATTTCATTTCTATGTATTTCATTTTTACCTGTTTCATTTCTATGTATTTAATTTCTATGTATTTCAATTTTTTCTGTTTCATTTCTATGTATTGCATTTCTATGTATTTCATTTCTATGTATTTCATTTCTATGTATTTCATTTCTATCTGTTTCATTTCTATGTATTTTATTTCTATCTATTTCATTTCTATGTATTTCATTTCTATGTATTTCATTTCTATCTGTTTCATTTCTATGTATTTCATTTCTATCTGTTTCCTTTCTATGTATTTCATTTCTATGTATTTCATTTCTATCTGTTTCATTTCTATGTATTTTATTTCTATGTATTTCATTTCTATCTGTTTCATTTCTATCTGTTTCATTTCTATGTATTTCATTTCTATGTATTTCATTTTTATCTGTTTCATTTCTATCTGTTTTATTTCTATCTGTTTTATTTCTATGTATTTCATTTCTATGTATTTCATTTCTCTGTATTTCATTTCTATGTATTTCATTCATATCCGTTTCGTTTCTCTGTATTTCATTTCTATGTATTTCATTTCTATGCATTTCATTTCTATCTGTTTCATATCTACCTGTTTCATTTCTATCTGTTTCTTTCTATGTATTTAATTTCTATGTATTTAATTTCTATGTATGTTATTTCTATGTATTTCATTTCTATCTGTTTCATTTCTATGTATTTGATTTCTATGTATTTCATTTCTATGTATTTCATTTCTATCTGTTTCATTTCTATGTATTTAATTTCTATGTCTTTCATTTCCATGTTTTTCATTTCTAGCTGTTTCATTTCTATCTGTTTCATTTCTATGTATTTCATTTCTATCTATTTGATTTCTATGTATTTCATGTCTATCTGTTTCATTTCTTTGTATTTGGTTCTATGTATTTCGTTTCGATATATTTCATTTCTATGTCTTTCATTTCTATCTGTTTTATTTCTATCTGTTTCATTTCTATCTATTTGTATTTCTGTGTATTTCAGTTATATCTGTTTCATTTCTATGTATTTCATTTCTACGTATTTCATTTGTATGTATGTCATTTCTATCTGTTTCATTTCTATCTGTTTCATTTCTATCTGTTTCATTTTTATCCGTGTCATTTCTATCTGTTTCATTTCTATCTGTTTTATTTCCATGTATTACATTTCTATGTATTTTATTTCTATGTATTTCATTTCTATGTATTTCATGTCTATCTATTTCATTTCTATGTATTTAATTTTTATGTATTTCATTTCTATGTATTTCATTTCTATCTGTTTCATTTCTATGTATTTCATTTCTATCTGTTTTATTTCCATCTATCTCATTTCTCTGTATTTCATTTCAATCTGTTTCATTTCTATGTATTTCATTTCTATTTATTTCATTTCTATGGCTTCAATTTCTATGTATTTCATTTCTATCTGTTTCATGTCTATCTGTTTCATTTCTATGTATTTCATTTCTATGTATTTCATTTCTATCTGTTTCATTTCTAGCTGTTTCATTTCTATCTGTTTCATTTCTATGTATTTCAGTTCAATGTATTTCATTTCTATGTTTTCATTTCTATGTATTTCATTTCTATGTATTTTATTTCTATGCATTTCATTTCTGTCTGTTTTATTTCTATGTGTTTCATTTCTATGTATTTCATTTCTATGTATTTCATTTCTATGTATTTCATTTCTATGTGTTTTATTCCTTTCTGTTTCATTTCTATCTGTTTTATTTCGATCTATTTTATTTCTATGTATTTAATTTCTATCTATTTCATTTCTATGTATTTCATTTCTATCTATTTCATTTCTATGTATTTCAGTTCTATCTGTTTCATTTCTATGTATTTCATTTCTATGTATTTCATTTTTTTGTATTTCATTTTTATCTGTTCATTTCTATGTATTTCATTTCTATGTACTCATTTCTATCTGTTTCATTTCTATGTATTTCATTTCTATCTGTTTAATTTCTATGTATTTCATTTCCATGTATGTCATTGCTATCTATTTCATTTCTATGTATTTCATTTCTATCTGTTTCATTTCTATGTATTTCATTTGTATGTATTTCATTTTTATCAGTTTCATTTTTATGTATTTCATTTCTATCTATTTCATTTCTATGTATTTCATTTCTATCTGTTTCATTTCTATGTATTTCATTTCTATCTATTTCATTTCTATGTATTTCATTTCTATCTATTTCATTTCTATGTATTTCATTTTTATCTGTTTCATTTCTATGTATTTCATTTCTATGTATTTCATTTTTATCTGTTTAATTTCTATGTATTGCATTTCTATGTATTTCATTTCTATGTATTTCATTTCTACGTATTTCATTTCTATCTGTTTCATTTCTATGTATTTCATTTCTATGTATTTCATTTCTATGTATTTCATTTCTATGTATTTCATTTCTATGTATTTTAGTTCTATCTGTTTCATTTTTATGTATTTCATTTCTATCTGTTTCATTTCTATGTATTTCATTTCTATGTATTTAATTTGTATCTGTTTCATTTCTATGTATTTACTTTCTATGTATTTTAGTTCTATCTGTTTCATTTCTATCTGTATCATTTCTATCTATGTCATTTTTATCTGGTCTATTTCTATATGTTTCCTTTCTATGTATTTCATGTCTATGTATTTCATTTTTTTGTATTTCATTTTTATCTGTTCATTTCAATGTATTTCATTTCTATGTATCTCATTTCTATCTGTTTCATTTCTATGTATTTCATTTCTATCTGTTTAATTTCTATGTATTTAATTTCTATGTATTTCATTTCTATCTATTTCATTTCTATGTATTTCATTTCTATCTGTTTCATTTCTATGTATTTCATTTGTATGCATTTAATTTTTATCTGTTTCATTTCTATGTATTTCATTTCTATCTATTTCATTTCTATGTATTTCATTTCTATCTGTTTCATTTCTATGTATTTCATTTCTATCTATTTCATTTCTATGTATTTCATTTCTATGTATTTCATTTCTATGTATTTCATTTTTATCTGTTTCATTTCTATGTATTTCATTTCTATGTATTTCATTTTTATCTGTTTCATTTCTATGTATTTACTTTCTATGTATTTCATTTCTATCTGTTTCATTTTTATCTGTATCATTTCTATCTATGTCATTTTTATCTGGTTCATTTCTATATGTTTCCTTTCTATGTATTTCATTTCTATGTATTTCATTTCTATGTATTTCATTTCTATCTGTTTCATTTCTTTCTTTGTCATTTCTATGTATTTCATTTCTATGTATTTCATTTCTATGTATTTCATTTCTGTGTATTTTCTTTCAATCTGTTCCATTTCTATGTATTTCATTTCTATCTGTTTCATTTCTATGTATTTCATTTCTATGTAGTTAATTTCTATCTGTTTCATTTGTATGTATTTCATTTCTATGTATTTCATTTCTATGCATTTTATTTTCTATCTGTTTCCTTTCTATCTGTTTCATTTCTATCTGTTTCATTTCTCTGTATTTCATTTCTATCTTTTTCATTTCTATCTTTTTCATTTCAATCTGTTTCATTTCTATCTGTTTCATTTCTATGTATTCTTGATCTATGTATTTCATTTCTATGTATTTCATTTCTATCTGTTTCATTTCTATCTCTTTCCTTTCTATGTATTTCATTTCTATGTATTTCATTTTTATGCATTTCATTTCTATGTATTTTATTTCTATGTATTTCATTTCTATCTGTTTTATTTCTATGTATTTCATTTCTTTGTATTTCATTTCTATCTGTTTCATTTCTATGTATTTCATTTCTATCTGTTTTATTTCTATGTATTTCATTTCTATCTGTTTCAATTGTATGTATTTCATTTCTATGTATTTCATTTCTATTTGTTTCATTTCTATCTGTTTCATTTCTATGTATTTCATTTCTATGTATTTCTTTTATATGTATTTCATTTCTATCTGTTTCATTTCTATCTTTTTCATTTCTATGTATTTCAATCCTATGTATTTCATTTCTATGCATTTCATTTCTATCTGTTTCATTTCTATCTGTTTTATTTCTATGTATTTCATTTCTATGTATTTTATTTCTATGTATTTCATTTCTGTGTATTTCATTTCTATCTGTTTCATTTCTATGTCTTTCATTTCTATGTATTTCATTTCAAGCTGTTTCATTTCTATCTGTTTCATTTCTATGTATTTCATTTCTATCTATTTGATTTCTATGTATTTCATATCTATCTGTTTCGTTTCTTTGTATTTCATTTCTATGTATTTCATTTCTATATATTTCATTTCTATGTATTTCATTTCTATCTGTTTCATTTCTATCTGTTTCATTTCTATCTATTTCATTTCTGTGTATTTCATTTCTATCTGATTCATTTCTATGTATTTCATTTCTACGTATTTCATTTGTATGTATGTCATTTCTATCTGTTTCATTTCTATCTGTTTAATTTCTGTCTGTGTCATTTGTATCCGTGTCATTTCTATCTGTTTTATTTCTATCTGTTTCATTTCCATGTATTACATTTCTATGTATTTCATTTTTATGTATTTCATTTTTATGTATTTCATTTCTATCTATTTCATATCTATGTATTTAATTTTTATGTATTTCATTTCTATGTATTTCATTTCTATCTGTTTCATTTCTATGTATTTCATTTCTATCGGTTTTATTTCCATCTATCTCATTTCTCTGTATTTCATTTCTATCTGTTTCATTTCTATGTATTTCATTTCTATTTATTTCATTTCTATGACTTCAATTTCTATGTATTTCATTTCTATATGTTTCATGTCTATCTGTTTCATTTTTATGTATTTCATTTCTATGTATTTCATTTCTATCTGTTTCATTTCTATCTGTTTCATTTCTATCTGTTTCATTTCTATGTAGTTCAGTTCAATGTATTGCATTTCTATGTTTTTCATTTCTATGTATTTCATTTCTATGTATTTCATTTCTATGTATTTCATTTCTATCTGTTTTATTTCTATGTGTTTCATTTCTATGTATTTCATTTCTATGTATTTCATTTCTATTTGTTTTATTTCTATCTGTTTCATTTCTATCTGTTTCATTTCGATCTATTTCATTTCTATGTATTTAATTTCTATCTATTTCATTTCTATGTATTTCATTTCTATCTGTTTCATTTCTATGTATTTCATTTCTATGTATTTCATTTCTATCTGTTTCATTTCTATGTATTTCATTTCTATCTGTTTCATTTCTATGTATTTCATTTCTATGTATTTCATTTTTTTGTATTTCATTTTTATCTGTTCATTTCTATGTATTTTCTTTCTATGTATCTCATTTCTATCTGTTTCATTTCTATGTATTTCATTTCTATCTGTTTAATTTCTATGTATTTCATTTCTATGTATTTCATTTCTATCTATTTCATTTCTATGTATTTCATTTCTATCTGTTTCATATCTATGTATTTCATTTGTATGTATTTCATTTTTATCTGTTTTATTTCTATGTATTTCATATCTATCTATTTCATTTCTATGTATTTCATTTTTATCTGTTTCATTTCTATGTATTTCATTTCTATCTATTTCATTTCTATGTTTTTCATTTCTATCTATTTCACATCTATGTATTTGATTTTTATCTTTTTCATTTCTATGTATTTCATTTCTATGTATTTCATTTCTATGTGTTTTATTCCTTTCTGTTTCATTTCTATCTGTTTTATTTCGATCTATTTTATTTCTATGTATTTAATTTCTATCTATTTCATTTCTATGTATTTCATTTCTATCTATTTCATTTCTATGTATTTCAGTTCTATCTGTTTCATTTCTATGTATTTCATTTCTATGTATTTCATTTTTTTGTATTTCATTTTTATCTGTTCATTTCTATGTATTTCATTTCTATGTACTCATTTCTATCTGTTTCATTTCTATGTATTTCATTTCTATCTGTTTAATTTCTATGTATTTCATTTCCATGTATTTCATTGCTATCTATTTCATTTCTATATATTTCATTTCTATCTGTTTCATTTCTATGTATTTCATTTGTATGTATTTCATTTTTATCTGTTTCATTTCTATGTATTTCATTTCTATCTATTTCATTTCTATGTATTTCATTTCTATCTGTTTCATTTCTATGTATTTCATTTCTATCTATTTCATTTCTATGTATTTCATTTCTATCTATTTCATTTCTATCTATTTCATTTTTATCTGTTTCATTTCTATGTATTTCATTTCTATGTATTTCATTTTTATCTGTTTAATTTCTATGTATTGCATTTCTATGTATTTCATTTCTATGTATTTCATTTCTACGTATTTCATTTCTATCTGTTTCATTTCTATGTATTTCATTTCTATGTATTTCATTTCTATGTATTTCATTTCTATGTATTTCATTTCTATGTATTTCAGTTCTATCTGTTTCATTTCTATGTATTTCATTTCTATCTGTTTCATTTCTATGTATTTCATTTCTATGTATTTAATTTGTATCTGTTTCATTTCTATGTATTTACTTTCTATGTATTTTAGTTCTATCTGTTTCATTTCTATCTGTATCATTTCTATCTATGTCATTTTTATCTGGTCTATTTCTATATGTTTCCTTTCTATGTATTTCATGTCTATGTATTTCATTTTGTTTGTATTTCATTTTTATCTGTTCATTTCAATGTATTTCATTTCTATGTATCTCATTTCTATCTGTTTCATTTCTATGTATTTCATTTCTATCTGTTTAATTTCTATGTATTTCATTTCTATGTATTTCATTTCTATCTATTTCATTTCTATGTATTTCATTTCTATCTGTTTCATTTCTATGTATTTCATTTGTATGCATTTAATTTTTATCTGTTTCATTTCTATGTATTTCATTTCTATCTATTTCATTTCTATGTATTTCATTTCTATCTGTTTCATTTCTATGTATTTCATTTCTATCTATTTCATTTCTATGTATTTCATTTCTATATTTCATTTCTATGTATTTCATTTTTATCTGTTTCATTTCTATGTATTTCATTTCTATGTATTTCATTTTTATCTGTTTCATTTCTATGTATTTACTTTCTATGTATTTCATTTCTATCTGTTTCATTTTTATCTGTATCATTTCTATCTATGTCATTTTTATCTGGTTCATTTCTATATGTTTCCTTTCTATGTATTTCATTTCTATGTATTTCATTTCTATGTATTTCATTTCTATCTGTTTCATTTCTTTCTTTGTCATTTCTATGTATTTCATTTCTATGTATTTCATTTCTATGTATTTCATTTCTGTGTATTTTCTTTCAATCTGTTCCATTTCTATGTATTTCATTTCTATCTGTTTCATTTCTATGTATTTCATTTCTATGTAGTTAATTTCTATCTGTTTCATTTGTATGTATTTCATTTCTATGTATTTCATTTCTATGCATTTTATTTTCTATCTGTTTCCTTTCTATCTGTTTCATTTCTATCTGTTTCATTTCTCTGTATTTCATTTCTATCTTTTTCATTTCTATGTATTTCATTTCAATCTGTTTCATTTCTATCTGTTTCATTTCTATGTATTCTTGATCTATGTATTTCATTTCTATGTATTTCATTTCTATCTGTTTCATTTCTATCTCTTTCCTTTCTATGTATTTCATTTCTATGTATTTCATTTTTATGCATTTCATTTCTATGTATTTTATTTCTATGTATTTCATTTCTATCTGTTTTATTTCTATGTATTTCATTTCTTTGTATTTCATTTCTATCTGTTTCATTTCTATGTATTTCATTTCTATCTGTTTCATTTCTATGTATTTCATTTCTATCTGTTTCAATTGTATGTATTTCATTTCTATGTATTTCATTTCTATTTGTTTCATTTCTATCTGTTTCATTTCTATGTATTTCATTTCTATGTATTTCTTTTATATGTATTTCATTTCTATCTGTTTCATTTCTATCTTTTTCATTTCTATGTATTTCAATCCTATGTATTTCATTTCTATGCATTTCATTTCTATCTGTTTCATTTCTATCTGTTTTATTTCTATGTATTTCATTTCTATGTATTTTATTTCTATGTATTTCATTTCTGTGTATTTCATTTCTATCTGTTTCATTTCTATGTCTTTCATTTCTATGTATTTCATTTCAAGCTGTTTCATTTCTATCTGTTTCATTTCTATGTATTTCATTTCTATCTATTTGATTTCTATGTATTTCATATCTATCTGTTTCGTTTCTTTGTATTTCATTTCTATGTATTTCATTTCTATATATTTCATTTCTATGTATTTCATTTCTATCTGTTTCATTTCTATCTGTTTCATTTCTATCTATTTCATTTCTGTGTATTTCATTTCTATCTGATTCATTTCTATGTATTTCATTTCTACGTATTTCATTTGTATGTATGTCATTTCTATCTGTTTCATTTCTATCTGTTTAATTTCTGTCTGTGTCATTTTTATCCGTGTCATTTCTATCTGTTTCATTTCTATCTGTTTCATTTCCATGTATTACATTTCTATGTATTTCATTTTTATGTATTTCATTTTTATGTATTTCATTTCTATCTATTTCATATCTATGTATTTAATTTTTATGTATTTCATTTCTATGTATTTCATTTCTATCTGTTTCATTTCTATGTATTTCATTTCTATCGGTTTTATTTCCATCTATCTCATTTCTCTGTATTTCATTTCTATCTGTTTCATTTCTATGTATTTCATTTCTATTTATTTCATTTCTATGACTTCAATTTCTATGTATTTCATTTCTATATGTTTCATGTCTATCTGTTTCATTTTTATGTATTTCATTTCTATGTATTTCATTTCTATCTGTTTCATTTCTATCTGTTTCATTTCTATCTGTTTCATTTCTATGTAGTTCAGTTCAATGTATTGCATTTCTATGTTTTTCATTTCTATGTATTTCATTTCTATGTATTTCATTTCTATGTATTTCATTTCTATCTGTTTTATTTCTATGTGTTTCATTTCTATGTATTTCATTTCTATGTATTTCATTTCTATTTGTTTTTTTTCTATCTGTTTCATTTCTATCTGTTTCATTTCGATCTATTTCATTTCTATGTATTTAATTTCTATCTATTTCATTTCTATGTATTTCATTTCTATCTGTTTCATTTCTATGTATTTCATTTCTATGTATTTCATTTCTATCTGTTTCATTTCTATGTATTTCATTTCTATCTGTTTCATTTCTATGTATTTCATTTCTATGTATTTCATTTTTTTGTATTTCATTTCTATCTGTTCATTTCTATGTATTTTCTTTCTATGTATCTCATTTCTATCTGTTTCATTTCTATGTATTTCATTTCTATCTGTTTAATTTCTATGTATTTCATTTCTATGTATTTCATTTCTATCTGTTTCATATCTATGTATTTCATTTGTATGTATTTCATTTTTATCTGTTTCATTTCTATGTATTTCATATCTATCTATTTCATTTCTATGTATTTCATTTTTATCTGTTTCATTTCTATGTATTTCATTTCTATCTATTTCATTTCTATGTTTTTCATTTCTATCTATTTCACATCTATGTATTTCATTTTTATCTTTTTCATTTCTATGTATTTCATTTCTATGTATTTCATTTTTATCTGGTTAATTTCTATGTATTGCATTTCTATGTATTTCAGTTCTATGTATTTCATTTCTATGTATTTCATTTCTATCTGTTTCATTTCTATGTATTTCATTTCTATCTATTTCATTTCTATGTATTTCATTTCTATGTATTTCAGTTCTATCTGTTTCATTTCTATGTATTTCATTTCTATCTGTTTCATTTCTATGTGTTTACTTTCTATGTATTTCATTTGTATCTGTTTCATGTCTATGTATTTACTTTCTATGTATTTCATTTCTATCTGTTTCATTTCTATGTATTTCATTTCTATGTATTTCATTTTTACCTGTTTCATTTCTATGTATTTCATTTCTATGTATTTCATTTTTATCTGTTTCATTTCTATGTATTGCATTTCTATGTATTTCATTTCTATGTATTTCATTTCTATGTATTTCATTTCTATCTGGTTCATTTCTATGTATTTCATTTCTATCTATTTCATTTCTATGTATTTCATTTCTATGTATTTCATTTCTATCTGTTTCATTTCTATGTATTTCATTTCTATCTGTTTCCTTTCTATGTATTTCATTTCTATGTATTTCATTTCTATCTGTTTCATTTCTATGTATTTTATTTCTATGTATTTCATTTCTATCTGTTTCATTTCTATCTGTTTCATTTCTATGTATTTCATTTCTATGTATTTCATTTTTATCTGTTTCATTTCTATCTGTTTAATTTCTATCTGTTTTATTTCTATGTATTTCATTTCTATGTATTTCATTTCTCTGTATTTCATTTCTATGTATTTCATTCATATCCGTTTCGTTTCTCTGTATTTCATTTCTATGTATTTCATTTCTATGCATTTCATTTCTATCTGTTTCATATCTATCTGTTTCATTTCTATCTGGTTCTTTCTATGAATTTCATTTCTATGTATTTCATTTCTATGTATTTCATTTCTATGTATTTCAATTCTATCTGTTTCATTTCTATGTATTTCATTTCTATGTATTTCATTTCTATGTATTTCATTTCTATCTGTTTCATTTCTATGTATTTAATTTCTATGTCTTTCATTTCCATGTTTTTCATTTCTAGCTGTTTCATTTCTATCTCTTTCATTTCTATGTATTTCATTTCTATCTATTTGATTTCTATGTATTTCATGTCTATCTGTTTCATTTCTTTGTATTTCATTTCTATGTATTTCGTTTCTATATATTTCATTTCTATGTATTTCATTTCTATCTGTTTTATATCTATCTGTTTCATTTCTATCTATTTGTATTTCTGTGTATTTCAGTTATATCTGTTTCATTTCTATGTATTTCATTTCTACGTATTTCATTTGTATGTATGTCATTTCTATCTGTTTCATTTCTATCTGTTTCATTTCTATCTGTTTCATTTTTATCCGTGTACTTTCTATCTGTTTCATTTCTATCTGTTTCATTTCCATGTATTACATTTCTATGTATTTTTTTTCTATGTATTTCATTTCTATGTATTTCATGTCTATCTATTTCATTTCTATGTATTTAATTTTTATGTATTTCATTTCTATGTATTTCATTTCTATCTGTTTCATTTCTATGTATTTCATTTCTATCTGTTTTATTTCCATCTCTCTCATTTCTCTGTATTTCATTTCAATCTGTTTCATTTCTATGTATTTCATTTCTATTTATTTCATTTCTATGGCTTCAATTTCTATGTATTTCATTTCTATCTGTTTCATGTCTATCTGTTTTATTTCTATGTATTTCATTTCTATGTATTTCATTTCTATCTGTTTCATTTCTAGCTGTTTCATTTCTATCTGTTTCATTTCTATGTATTTCAGTTCAATGTATTTCATTTCTATGTTTTCATTTCTATGTATTTCATTTCTATGTATTTCATTTCTATGTATTTCATTTCTGTCTGTTTTATTTCTATGTGTTTCATTTCTATGTATTTCATTTCTATGTATTTCATTTCTATGTGTTTTATTTCTTTCTGTTTCATTTCTATCTGTTTTATTTCGATCTGTTTTATTTCTATGTATTTAATTTCTATCTATTTCATTTCTATGTATTTAATTTCTATCTATTTCATTTCTATGTATTTCAGTTCTATGTATTTCATTTCCATCTCTTTCATTTCTATGTATTTCATTTCTATCTGTTTCATTTCTATGTATTTCATGTCTATCTGTTTCATTTCTATGTATTTCATTTCTATGTATTTCATTTTTTTGTATTTTATTTTTATCTGTTCATTTCTATGTATTTCATTTCTATGTACTCATTTCTATCTGTTTCATTTATATGTATTTTATTTCTATCTGTTTAATTTCTATGTATTTCATTTCCATGTATTTCATTGCTATCTGTTTCATTTCTATGTATTTCATTTCTATCTGTTTCATTTCTATGTATTACATTTGTATGTATTTCATTTTTATCTGTTTCATTTCTATGTATTTCATTTCTATCTATTTCATTTCTATGTATTTCATTTCTATCTGTTTCATTTCTATGTATTTAATTTCTATCTATTTCATTTCTATGTATTTCATTTCTATCTATTTCATTTCTATGTATTTCTATTTTATCTGTTTCATTTCTATGTATTTCATTTCTATGTATTTCATTTCTATGTATTTCATTTTTATCTGTTTAATTTCTCTGTATTGCATTTCTATGTATTTCATTTCTATGTATTTCATTTCTACGTATTTCATTTCTATCTGTTTCATTTCTATGTATTTCATTTCTATGTATTTCATTTCTATGTATTTCATTTCTATGTATTTCAGTTCTATCTGTTTCATTTCTATGTATTTCATTTCTATCTGTTTCATTTCTATGTATTTCATTTCTATGTATTTAATTTTTATCTGTTTCATTTCTATGTATTTACTTTCTATGTATTTAAGTTCTATCTGTTTCATGTCTATCTGTATCATTTCTATCTATGTCATTTTTATCTGGTCTATTTCTATGTTTCCTTTCTATGTATTTCATTTCTGTGTATTTCATTTCTATCTATTTCATTTCTATCTATTTCATTTCTATGTATTTCATTTCTATCTATTTCATTTCTATGTATTTCATTTCTATGTATTTCATTTTTTTGTATTTCATTTTTATCTGTTCATTTCTATGTATTTCATTTCTATGTATCACATTTCTATCTGTTTCATTTCTATGTATTTCATTTCTATCTGTTTAATTTCTATGTATTTGATTTCTCTGTATTTAATTTCTATGTATTTCATTTCTATGTATTTCATTTGTATCTGTTTCATTTCTATGTATTTCATTTGTATGCATTTCATTTTTATCTGTTTCATTTCTATGTATTTCATTTCTATCTATTTCATTTCTATGTATTTCATTTCTATCTGTTTCATTTCTATGTATTTCATTTCTATCTATTTCATTTCTATGTATTTCATTTCTATGTATTTCATTTTATGTATTTCATTTTTATCTGTTTCATTTCTATGTATTTCATTTCTATGTATTTCATTTTTATCTGTTTCATTTCTATGTATTTACTTTCTATGTATTTCATTTCTATCTGTTTCATTTTTATCTGTATCATTTCTATCTAGGTCATTTTTATCTGGTTCATTTCTATATGTTTCCTTTCTATGTATTTCATTTCTATGTATTTCATTTCTATGTATTTCATTTCTATCTGTTTCATTTCTGTCTGTGTCATTTCTATGTATTTCATTTCTATGTATTTCATTTCTATGTATTTAATTTCTGTGTATTTTTTTTCTATCTGTTTCATTTCTATCTGTTTCATTTCTATCTGTTCCATTTCTATGTATTTCATGTCTATCTGTTTCATTTCTATGTATTTCATTTCTATGTAGTTAATTTCTATCTGTTTCATTTCTATGTATTTCATTTCTATGTATTTCATTTCTATGCATTTTATTTCTATCTGTTTCCTTTCTATCTGTTTCATTTCTATCTGTTTTATTTCTCTGTATTTCATTTCTATCTTTTTCATTTCTATGTATTTCATTTTAATCTGTTTCATTTCTATCTGTTTCATTTCTATGTATTCTTGATCTATGTATTTCATTTCTATGTATTTCATTTCTATCTGTTTCATTTCTATCTCTTTCCTTTCTATGTATTTCATTTCTATGTATTTCATTTTTATGCATTTCATTTCTATGTATTTTATTTCTATGTATTTCATTTCTATCTGTTTTATTTCTATGTATTTCATTTCTTTGTATTTCATTTCTATCTGTTTCATTTCTTTGTATTTCATTTCTATCTGTTTCATTTCTATGTATTTCATTTCTATCTGTTTCAATTGTATGTATTTCATTTCTATGTATTTCATTTCTATCTGTTTCATTTCTATCTGTTTCATTTCTATGTATTTCATTTCTATGTATTTCTTTTCTATGTATTTCATTTCTATCTGTTTCATTTCTATCTTTTTCATTTCTATGTATTTTATTTCTATGTATTTCATTTCTGTGTATTTCATTTCTATCTGTTTCATTTCTATGTCTTTCATTTCTATGTATTTCATTTCAAGCTGTTTCATTTCTATGTATTTCATTTCTATCTATTTGATTACTATGTATTTCATTTCTATCTGTTTCATTTCTTTGTATTTCATTTCTATGTATTTCATTTCTATATATTTCATTTCTATGTATTTCATTTCTATCTGTTTCATTTCTATCTGTTTCATTTCTATCTATTTCATTTCTGTGTATTTCATTTCTATCTGATTCATTTCTATGTATTTCATTTCTACGTATTTCATTTATATGTATGTCATTTCTATCTGTTTCATTTCTATCTGTTTCATTTCTATCTGTGTCATTTTTATCCGTGTCATTTCTATCTGTTTAAATTCTATCTGTTTCATTTCCATGTATTTCATTTCTATGTATTTCATTTCTATGTATTTCATTTCTATGTATTTCATTTCTATCTATTTCATATCTATGTATTTAATTTTTATGTATTTCATTTCTATGTATTTCTTTTCTATGTATTTTATTTCTATCTGTTTCATTTCTATCTTTTTCATTTCTATGTATTTCAATCCTATGTATTTCATTTCTATGCATTTCATTTCTATCTGTTTCATTTCTATCTGTTTTATTTCTATGTATTTCATTTCTATGTATTTTATTTCTATGTATTTCATTTCTGTGTATTTCATTTCTATCTGTTTCATTTCTATGTCTTTCATTTCTATGTATTTCATTTCTATCTGTTTCATTTCTATGTATTTCATTTCTATCTATTTGATTACTATGTATTTCATTTCTATCTGTTTCATTTCTTTGTATTTCATTTCTATGTATTTCATTTCTATATATTTCATTTCTATGTATTTCATTTCTATCTGTTTCATTTCTATCTGTTTCATTTCTATCTATTTCATTTCTGTGTATTTCATTTCTATCTGATTCATTTCTATGTATTTCATTTCTACGTATTTCATTTGTATGTATGTCATTTCTATCTGTTTCATTTCTATCTGTTTCATTTCTATCTGTGTCATTTTTATCCGTGTCATTTCTATCTGTTTCATTTCTATCTGTTTCATTTCCATGTATTTCATTTCCATGTATTTCATTTCTATGTATTTCATTTCTATGTATTTCATTTCTATCTATTTCATATCTATGTATTTAATTTTTATGTATTTCATTTCTATGTATTTAATTTCTATCTGTTTCATGTCTATGTATTTCATTTCTATCGGTTTTATTTCCATCTATCTCATTTCTCTGTATTTCATTTCTATCTGTTTCATTTCTATGTATTTCATTTCTATTTATTTCATTTCTATGACTTCAATTTCTATGTATTTCATTTCTATCTGTTTCATGTCTATCTGTTTCATTTCTATGTATTTCATTTCTATGTATTTCATTTCTATCTGTTTCATTTCTATCTGTTTCATTTCTATCTGTTTCATTTCTATGTAGTTCAGTTCAATGTATTTCATTTCTATGTTTTTCATTTCTATGTATTTCATTTCTATGTATTTCATTTCTATGTATTTCATTTCTATCTGTTTTATTTCTATGTGTTTCATTTCTATGTATTTCATTTCTATGTATTTCATTTCTATTTGTTTTATTTCTATCTGTTTCATTTCTATCTGTTTCATTTCGATCTATTTGATTTCTATGTATTTAATTTCTATCTATTTCATTTCTATGTATTTCATTTCTATCTGTTTCATTTCTATGTATTTCATTTCTATGTATTTCATTTCTATCTGTTTCATTTCTATGTATTCATTTCTATGTATTTCATTTTTTTGTATTTCATTTTTATCTGTTCATTTCTATGTATTTTATTTCTATGTATCTCATTTCTATCTGTTTCATTTCTATGTATTTCATTTCTATCTGTTTAATTTCTATGTATTTCATTTCTATGTATTTCATTTCTATCTATTTCATTTCTATGTATTTCATTTCTATCTGTTTCATTTCTATGTATTTCATTTGTATGTATTTCATTTTTATCTGTTTCATTTCTATGTATTTCATATCTATCTATTTCATTTCTATGTATTTCATTTTTATCTGTTTCATTTCTATGTATTTCATTTCTATCTATTTCATTTCTATGTATTTCATTTCTATCTATTTCATTTCTATGTATTTCATTTTTATCTGTTTCATTTCTATGTATTTCATTTCTATGTATTTCATTTTTATCTGGTTAATTTCTATTTATTGCATTTCTATGTATTTCAGTTCTATGTATTTCATTTCTATGTATTTCATTTCTATCTATTTCATTTCTATGTATTTCATTTCTATCTATTTCATTTCTATGTATTTCATTTTTATCTGTTTCATTTCTATGTATTTCATTTCTATGTATTTCATTTTTATCTGTTTAATTTCTATGTATTGCATTTCTATGTATTTCAGTTCTATGTATTTCATTTCTATGTATTTCATTTCTATATGTTTCATTTCTATGTATTTCATTTCTATCTATTTCATTTCTATGTATTTCATTTCTATGTATTTCAGTTCTATCTGTTTCATTTCTATGTATTTCATTTCTATCTGTTTCATTTCTATGTATTTCATTTCTATGTATTTCATTTGTATCTGTTTCATTTCTATGTATTTACTTTCTATGTATTTCAGTTCTATCTGTTTCATTTCTATCTGTATCATTTCTATCTATGTCATTTTTACCTGGTTCATTTCTATATGTTTCCTTTCTATGTATTTCATTTCTATGTATTTTATTTCTATCTGTTTCATTTCTATCTGTTTCATTTCTATCTGTTCCATTTCTATGTATTTCATTTCTATGTGTTTCATTTCTATGTATTTTATTTCTATGTATTTCATTTCTATGCGTTTTATTTCTTTCTGTTTCATTTCTATCTGTTTCATTTCTATCTGTTTTATTTCTCTGTATTTCATTTCTATCTATTTCATTTCTATGTATTTCATTTCAATCTGTTTCATTTCTATCTGTTTCATTTCTATGTATTCTTGATCTATGTATGTCATTTCTATGTATTTAATTTCTATCTGTTTCATTTCTATCTCTTTCATTTCTATGTATTTCATTTCTATGTATTTCATTTCTATGCATTTCATTTCTATCTGTTTCATTTCTATCTGTTTCATTTCTATGTATTTCATTTCTATGTATTTCATTTGTTTGTATTTCATTTCTATCTGTTTCATTTCTATGTATTTCATTTCTATCTGTTTAATTTCTATGTATTTCATTTCTATCTGTTTCAATTGTATGTATTTCATTTCTATGTATTTCATTTCTATCTGTTTCATTTCTATGTATTTCATTTCTATGTATTTCATTTCTATGTATTTCATTTCTATCTGTTTCATTTCTATGTATTTCATTTCTATGTATTTCATTTTTATCTGTTTCAATTGTATGTATTTCATTTCTATGTATTTCATTTCTATCTGTTTCATTTCTATGTATTTCATTTCTATGTATTTCATTTCTATGTATTTCATTTATATCTGTTTCATTTCTATGTATTTCATTTCTATGTATTTCATTTCTATGTATTTCATTTCTATGTATTTCATTTATATCTGTTTCATTTCTATGTATTTCAATCCTATGTATTTCATTTCTATGCATTTCATTTCTATCTGTTTCATTTCTATCTGTTTTATTTCTATGTATTTCATTTCTATGTATTTTATGTCTATGTATTTCATTTCTATGTATTTCATTTCTATCTATTTCATTTCTATGTATTTCATTTCTATCTATTTCATTTCTATGTATTTAATTTTTATCTGTTTCATTTCTATGTATTTAATTTCTATGTATTTCATTTTTATCTGTTTCATTTCTATGTATTGCCTTTCTATGTATTTCATTTCTATCTGTATCATTTCTATCTGTGTCATTTTTATCTGGTTCATTTCTATATATTTCCTTTCTATGTATTTCATTTCTATGTATTTCATTTCTATCTGTTTCATTTCTGTCTGTTTCATTTCTATGTATTTCATTTCTATGTATTTCATTTCTATGTATCTCATTTTTATGTATTTTATTTCTATCTGTTTCATTTCTATCTGTGTCATTTCTATCTGTTCCATTTCTATGTATTTCATTTCTATCTGTTTCATTTCTATGTATTTCATTTCTCTCTGTATAATTTCTATGTATTTCATTTCTATGTATTTAATTTCTATGTATTTCATTTCTATTTGTTTAATTGCTATGTATTTCATTTCTATGTATTACATTTCTATCTGTTTCATTTCTATGTATTTCATTTCTATCTGTTTCATTTCTATGTATTTCATGTCTATGTATTTCATTTCTATGTATTTCATTTCTATCTGTTTCATTTCTATCTGTTTCATTTCTATGTATTTCATTTCTTTGTATTTCATTTTTATCTGTTTCGTTTCTATCTGTTTAATTTCTATCTGTTTCATTTTTATGTATTTCATTTCTATGTATTTCATTTCTATGTATTTTATTTCTATCTGTTTCATGTCTGTCTGTTTCATTTCTATGTATTTCATTTCTATGTATTTCATTTTTATGTATTTCATTTGTATGTATTTCATTTCTATCTGTTTCTTTTCTATGTATTTCATTTTTATCTGTTTTGTTTCCATGTATTTCATTTCTATGTATTTCATTTCTATCTGTTTCATTTCTATGTATTTCATTTCTATGTATTTCATTTCTATGGATTCAATTTCTATCTGTTTCATTTCTATCTGTTTCATTTCTATCTGTTTTATTTCTATGTATTTCATTTCTATGTATTTCATTGCTATCTGTTTCATTTCTATCTGTTTCATTTCTATCTGTTTCATTTCTTTGTATTTCATTTCTGTGTCATTTCTATGTATTTCATTTCTATGTATTTCATTTCTATCTTTTTCATTTCTAGGTATTTAATTTCTATCTGTTTCAATTCTATGTATTTCATTTCTATCTGTTTCATTTCTATGTATAGCTTCCTGTTACTTGAACAATCTTTCTTTTTGCTTCTCATTTAAATGGTATATCTCCTCTTCCCACTCATCATTTCTATTTTCTACTCATTAAATTTCTCTCTCAATCCCCGTTTCATTTTATTTTTTTTTAGTTTTTATTAATATTTTTACACTCTCTAGGAGTTCTCACACAGACCATCATCAAAGATTTCACGTGGTTTCTGTGGCTCTCGGTGACAACAGGTATCATCATATTTCCAGTACTCTGCATCTAGTTGGATGATTAAAAAAATAATTTGCGGTATCGCAACAACCATTTTACATTGATTTATCGCTAGTAACACAATCAGGATTAACTACTAATGCGTCTTCTAAAGTCTGAGAACTCTTCGCACTGATTAAGTGGCGGTCTGGTTAGTGCTTTCTCTCCTCGTTTTTTTAAATCCTCCTTGACTCCTAACGATTATTTGGTGTTGTGCGAGTAAATGCCGACCCTATATTTGTTTGAGTTTATTATTATGCACACACTAAGAGTAGTCACACAAGCATCATCGAAAATTTCTCTTTGAGAACTTGTGGTGTTCTCTGGAGTCTGAGTGACACGGATACATCCCAGATTTCCAGTACTTTCCACCTCTTTCGATAAACTTTGCAGATGAATTTGCGTTATCGCAACGACCGCTTAACATTGGCAACGATCATTGAGTTCTATTGGAATTTGGGTGACTCTCCAAAGTCCCACTTCTCTTTGCACTCAACCAGCGGAGGTCTGCTTAGTGCTTTCACTCCTCTGTCTTTCCGCCATACTTTACCATTTTCACTTATTTGATGTGGCGCCAGTTTATGGTAACATATACACAAAGAAAAAAACGGGGGGAAGACAAAGGATAGGGGCGCAGGTGGGTTAAGTTACAATTATAAATTTTAAATTTTTATGATTTCATGTGATGTCTCGTGCAGTTTTTGTATGTCCGGCTTGGTCACGTAGCTCGTATGTGTTTGTCTCTGCATTCAAATGTTTTCCTTAATATTTCAGCCGTTTTTTTTAAATTTTTATCCGTTGTATCTACTCAGCCATCTCTTTGATTCCAATCTCCCCCGTTCTTTCTCCAAAGTTTTTCGGTATTGTTCCTATCGCTCTTACAGTAAATGGTGTTATCTTGACATTTTTCATCTTTCATGTTCTTTTCATCTCTCAGGCTGGTTCACTGTATTTGTTCCGATCTCGTCTCCTTGATCTGTGATCTGCTTAAATGGCAAAGACTTTTACTTATTGTTAACAATTATTATTATTATTGGCACACGAGGATGACACAGGTCATGTAGGATCTCTCCTTACAAACAACCTATGGTGTTCCCTGGAAGCTGGGTAACAGCAAGTCTCCCCAGTTTTCCAGTACTCTCCACCTCTTCTGATATCATTTGCAAATGAATTTGCATTATCGCAACCGCTGCTTATCATTGATTACTCGCTAGCAGCGGCCATTGGTCTCCACTGGAATTTGAGTAGCAATAAGCCTCCCCAAGGTCCCAGTCCTCTTCACACTTGTCCAGCGGAGGTCTGGTCAGTGCTCTCTCCTCGGTCTTTCCAACCACCTTGACCCTTCTCGACTATTTGGGGGCGGTGATTAGGTAATGGGAGGGGATTAGGGACGGGGTAGAGAATTTATGGATATGCATCTTCAATGGTTTTATGTAACTCTTCTTCATGTTTTGTTACTGCAGTAACTCGTCTAACCCGTACATGTGGATCATGTGTCTCCGCATTCAAGGAGTTTCCTTAGTATTTCAGCCGTTTTCATTATTGTTATTCGTTGTGTCTTTCCAGTCATTTTTCTGATTCCAATTTCTCCCATCTCTTTCCAAAGACTTTCGGAATTGTTCCTAGTGCTCCTACTATTATAGTTACTATCTTTATTTTTTATCATCCATATTCCTTTCAACTCTCTGACCAGCTCTGTGTATTTACTCCGTTTCTCCATTTAATTGATATGTATCATGTAGTCAACTGGAACGGCAATCTCTACGATTTGGCCGGCATTTATTTCTTGTTAATTATTACGACATACGGTCTTCTTGCTTGGATAGGTTTATCCGTTTTTATGTCCATACCGCATAGGATTTTGTGATTCTCGTTTTCAATTACTGTTGCTGGCTTATGCTTGTACCATTTGTCTGTGCGTTCAACGTGCAGCTTTTTGCACAATTCCCAGTGTACTGCCCTTACTACTTGGTCGTGCCTGTTCTTGTATTCTTTTTGAGCTTGGTTGCTGCATTCACTTACTATATGGTTTAGTGTTTCGTCTCTTTGTTCACAAAGTTTGCCTTTGTGTTTTGTCGATTTTTCCTTTAACGTGGTCGGTTCTTATCGAGCTATCTTTCGCTGTCGTTATCAGGGATTCCGTTTCGTGTTTTACGTGTCCTTTTCGCACCCATGCCCATATTTTTTCGTTATACTCATCTTCTGTTATCCTTGTAGATCTTGCGTATAATTGTTTCTCCTCCCATTTTTATTTTATTCTTTGTCTCTCTGCTTTCTGTTTAGTTGATTTTTCCTGTCTCTCGTTGCTAGAATTGTACTTTCAGTATTTTTCATTATGTGTTTTTCTAGTTCTTTTTTGTATCATTAACACAGTCGTCTATACAAATCAGACCTCTCATTTTCACGTAAAGTCGCTCAACATCATCCTTCGAGTGTAGTGCGTTGTTCATGGTCAAGAGTTTCCTAATCTTTGTCCACCCTATGAAGGATCCAGAATACCTTACTAGTGATACTGCCCATGTGTTTATACCTTTTATTAAGTTTCTGCTATATAATTTAGTTTCCAGAAGTGTTTTGTTCTTCTGAGGTTTTCCTTTCCAATTCTTTCTTTCATTTCTATTGCTTTGATGGTGTCTGCTTCCAAAACTCCCAGGTATTTATAGACCACTTGTTTCCCTATTGCTCTCACATCCCTTTGGTTAAATAGTTCCATGTCTATTCCTTTTCTTCTTCTTCTTCTTCTTCTTCTTCTTCTTCTTCTTATTATTATTATTATTATTATTCATTAGAATTTGTCATGCAGGTCGTAATAAGCGTTTATTCCCTGAAAACTACCAGTAGTGTTTTCTGAGATCTAAGCGGCATCAGGCTTCCCATATATATATGTTTTTAATTTTACTCACTAGGAATAATAACACATTATTATTATTATTATTATTATTATTATTATTATTATTATTATTATTATTATTATTATTATTATTATTATTTAGTAACATCATCATCAGAATCATAATAACCTTATTTAAATGACGATAGCGAATTTTTATTATTATTATTATTATTATTATTTTTATTATTATTATTATTATTATGATTTTTATTATTATTGTTATTATTATTATTATTATTATTTAGTTGTGATTATGATTATGAGCAAATTTTTCTTCCTCCTCACGTTGCCCTTTCTTTCACCCTCATCCCTTTCTACGTCCTCAGTCATCTTATTCTTCTTTTTTACTTTGTTATTTTCTTTTTTCACAATTTCACATTTTTTATTTTTAAGAAAACATGAAAAAAAGGAAGCAAATAAAACAACACACAAATAACTATGATAGAGATATAAACAGATTAACATCCACCAACTACAAGAGATATAAGAAAAATTTAATAATAATAAAAACGAAGACAATAAAATGCACTCAAAATGAAACAAAGGAGGATAAATGATTCTGACAGAAACGAACAGAAATAACTCGTCACAGGAATTAATACACTTATTAAAATCGATCACAAACACTGGATCACCTGATTACCTTGTCTTGGGGACCACGGCTACAACGGTGCCGATGTGGCGGCATGAACATTACTGAATTTAGTGGCAGTGGCGGGTGCAACAACCGCAACACCATCAGCAGAAGTCAGAGAATCAGCAACATCAGTAACATGGAGGCCAGCAGAAAGATCATAAGAGGCAGCAGCAGTAACGCCATAAACACTGACAGACGCAGGAGCGGCTACATCAACCGCATCATCATCAGCAAGAGATGTATCAGCCGCAGTACCATCATCATCGTAATCATAATAACCTTTATAAGAGGCAGCAAAAGAAGCATCAACTGTATCAGCAGTATCGAGCACGTTGGGAACACGAAATTGTAATTCGTTTATTTTCGCTTTACTATAGCGAAAGCCAGTGCTCATTTTCTATCATGTTAACCAACAGAGAAATAAAATGGCCGTCGGAATAGTAGTGCAACAAGCATCAAGTCAACATACTATAGCGAAAAGAATTGGGGTCGCAGTGGCAGGGGCATCTATTTAACTAGACTAAGACAACATATTGCACTATTGTGCGTACACAAGGCGCTTGCGTCGCTCTGTTGATTGTAACATTCATATTAGCCTTATATATATATATTGTTTTGTCTTTCACGCTTATATTTTGAATACAGAAATGTTACTCGCTGTGTCCCCTTGTCTATGTAAAAGTAGATCCGTTGCTCGGTTCGTCAAATCTATGATATCAATAGACCTTTCTTTGCTCTCTAATGAACAACATTAAAATAAAATATGACCCATTGAGTTCACTTATCTATCTAAAAATGCACCCGTTACGCTGCCATGTTTATGTTAACGACAAGATTTGTTTTCCCTATCACGCTAGAGGTTGAAATAGAACCATCCGTTGAATCCAATAATTTATACAGGATTTCATTCGTAAGTTGGTTTGTAAAGTTTTGTTCCTTACCCTTGAGATACGAATAATATAACAACTCGCATTTATATAAACGTTCATTTATATAAACGTTCATTTATATAAACGTTCATTTATATAAGCCTCCATTTATATAAACGTTCATTGATATAAACGTTCATTTATATAAACGTTAATTTATATAAACGCCCATTTATATGAACGTTCATTTACATAAGCGTTCACGTATATAAACGTTGATTTATATAAACTTTCATTTATATAAACGTTTATTTATATAAACGTTCATTTATATAAACGTTCATTTATATAAACGTTCATTTATATAAACGTTCATGTATATTAACGTCCATTTATATAAGCGTCCATTTATATAAACGTTCATTTATATAAGCGTTCATTTATATAAACGTTCATTTATATAAACGTTCATTTATATAATCGTTCATTTATATACGCGTTCATTTATATAAACGTTCATTTATATAAGCGTTCATTTATATAAGCGTTCATTTATATAAACGTTCATGTATAAAAGCGTTCATTTATATGAACGTTCATTTATACAAGCGCCCATTTATATAATCGTTCATTTATATAGGTGTTCATTTATATAAACGTTCATTTTTATAAACGTTCATTTATATAAACGTTCATTTATGTAAACGTTCATTTATATAAGCGTTCATTTATATAAGCGTTCATTTATATAAGCGTCCATTTATATAAGCGTCCATTTATATAAACGTTTATTTATATAAACGTTCATTTATATAAGCGTTCATATATAAACGTTCATGTCTAAAAGCGTTCATTTATATAAACGTTCATTTATATAAGCGTCCATTTATATAATCGTTCATTTGTTTAAGCGTTCATTTATATAAAAGTTCATTTATATAAACGTTCATTTATATAAACGTTCATTTATATAAACGTTCATTTATGTAAACGTTCATTTATATAAGCGTTCATTTATATAAGCATTCATTTATATAATCATTCATTAATCGTTTATTTTATATAAACATTCATTTATATAAGCGTTCATTTATATAAACGTTCATTTATATAAGCGTTCATTTATATAAGCGTCCATTTATATCAACGTTCATTCATATACGCGTTCATTTATATAAACGTTCAGTTATATAAACGTTCATTTATATAATCGTTCATTTATACAATCGTTTATTTTATATAAACGGTCATTTTTATAAGCGTTCATTTATATAAACGTTCATTTATATAAATGTCCATTTATATAATCGTACATTTATATAAGCGTTCATTTATATAAACGTTCATTTATATAAGCATTCATTTATATAAACGTTCATTTATATAAACGTTCATTTATATAAACGTTCATTTATATAAGCGTTCATTTATATAAATGTTCATTTATGTAAACGTTCATTTATATAAACGTTCATTTATATAAGCATTCATTTATATAAGCGTTCATTTATATAAACGTTCATTTATATAAACGTTTTTATATAAGCGTTATTTATATAAACGTTTATTTATATAAGCGTTCATTTATATAAGCGTTCATTTTTACTAGCATTCATTTATATAAGCATTCATTTAAATAAGCGTCCATTCATATAAACGTTAATTTATATAAACGTTCATTTATATAAGCGTCCATTCATATAAACGTTCATTTATATAAGCGTTCATTTATATAAACGTTCATTTATATAAGCGTTCATTTATATAAAGATTCATCTATATAAGCGTTCATTTATATAAGCGTTCATTTATATAAGCATTCATCCTTTGGTTTTACAATTTAATAGACGAATCGTATGAATATTTTATTTTCTCGCAAGTAGATTTATTTATTGCACCGTACAAATCCAAATACCCTCATCCAGAAACTTATCTAATGTCATGTAAATTTAATATTTATTCGCTATTTGAAACTAAACTTATCTTTGATAAAAAATAGACAACACGTTTACTTAAAATAAGAGAAGTGTGACGGGACACCGGACGATGCCGGGTGCCACGTTCAGCTAGGTGAAGATAAGAATGCTTATGGCCGGGGGGGGGCGTGCTGATACTGTGTCAAAGATTAAGACAGGCGTTTATGAGATGTTCGGGAGACATATCTGTTTTAATGGCGGAAAAAAAAGAGATTATTTTTCTAGTTGGATCTGGTGAGAATGAGTTTTAACTAACGTAATTGATTCGGACAGTCTCGAGAATTGGGTTCCAAAATGTCTGCTCGGAGTCGGGGACCCGTGGTGTTTTAACTCAGAGACCACCAAGCTAGTTTGACAGATATGTTCACAAAACAATAGAGAAAGGGAAAAGGATAAAAAAATAGAGGGATAGAAAAAGAAATTCACAAGAGAAGAAAGAGGGGGGAATAGAAGATAATGGAGAAAAGGAAGGAAGATGCTTTTGATATAAGCAACGATCGCCTACTCGAAAAAGATATAGAAGGGTTTTGGCAGTCTTTGGCTAGCGAGCGAAGCGTACACATCGGCTCTCGCCCCGCCTGGGGTGAGAGGCAGGGGCAGAAATCTCAGTAAGGACTAACTTAAAAAGATCTTGTTCTTAGCTAGAGAATTAACCTGAAATCTCAAGTATACAACCTGCATCACGAAGCGCGGATAACGAAAACATGACTTTAAACAGATGTAGAATGATTGCAAATAATTATTTTATTTGGTTTAAACGAAAATGACCTCAGAGTTTTTTCTTTGTTTTTTGATTGCCGGCATAAGTGAAGATGCAGTTTATTTCAGGTATGCCCTGACGCCAGACGACGAAGACGCAGACATAAAACCAGAGTGACGGCCGAAGAGGACAATGTTGCTACACGGACTTGGGGTCATGCACGTTTAACGTGCCTTGAGCAGCGGAGGTATGTTTTCCAGGGACCAGTACGAGTCTGGCCACGCTGGAGGGGTCCACCACTAGACGACGCATGCCCGGGACATCGTTCCCGTTACAAGGTGGTGCCGATGACTTAGGACGATCACATCTGGGATGTGCACGAACGAGTTATCACGAACACAGTTTGAAGCGTTTGGAACTCAGTTATCTTGAAAAAAATATATATAAAGGAAATGGAAAATAGCACAGAAAAATGTTTAGAGAAAAAAAAGGAAAAAAATAGGAGAAAAAGAACAATTGAAAAGAAAACTTATCGAAGAGAAAAGAAAGACTGACATTGAACGTACCGAAGGGAAAAGAAAGAGTGAAATTGAACTTTGAGGGTATAAATAGCCGTCAGAATGCAGAAAAAAATGTGCAGCGAGACAGGGAATTGGAGATATGGAAAGAAAGGAAGCAGACGAGAAAGGTAGGGCAGATTTTTATTGGTTCCTATTTGCTTCGCTCAGATTTTTTTTAGGCGCTGTTGTCAGGGTGCTTTTCGTTGGTTACGTATTCTGTAAAGATTTTTTTTCTCTTAATATTGCAAAGTATTGTTGATTTTTTTTTTGTCACCCCCAAAGAAAAAAAGTGAAAATGAAATATGTATTTGTTTAAACGGGTTGATACGTTGTTGTATTGGAGCATTAAGAACAGTCGCGCATATGTTGTCACTGATATAAGAGAGAGAGAGAGAGAGAGAGAGAGAGAGAGAGAGAGAGAGAGAGAGAGAGAGAGAGAGAGAGAGAAACCGGCAGTACACCGATGCCATTCTAATTTTGTAATGAATAGTAGCTTATCGTAAGAATAATTTAAAAAAGAATTAATGATTTACCGATTAGTTGTGAGACATTTAGACCGTTAAATAGACGGTGGGTGGGAGAATTTTATTAAAACTAAAGAAAAGAAAGAGATAGAAAAAAAAATTATATAAAAAAAAAAAACGAAACTTGTCTTTCTTGACAATTAATTCCATTATTGAAATTTAGTTTTAAGTGTTTAAACTGCCGAATAGGAGTAGATTTGATCCAAGTATGTAGGTATGTGCAGGCGTGTGCGTGTGTATGCCGCGTGTACGGGTGTATAGGTGTGGTTACCTAGATAGATAAATAAATAAAGAAATAAAAGGGAGGAAGAAAGAAAAAAAAGAAGAGTCGCCATTTAGAGGCATATCAAACGGGTAGCAATAAAAAACCAGACAACCTCTGATAGCGGAGGGGTCATAAAGATGAGAATAGCCACGGTTAGGCACGCATAGAGGCCAAGGAAAAGAAAGGAAGATAAGAAACAAAAAAAGGGGGAAAATAAAAAAAGAAGAGACGCTAATTAGAAACATATCAAACGGGTAGAAAAAAAACAAGATAGACAAGCAAACAGAGGAAGTCATAAATTATGAGACACGCGCCAGATGAAGGGATGGAGGCGAAAAGAATAAAACAGAATTGTAGCACCCTATTTTTATTGATTGATGTATATCCTGAATCGTTTATTTTTGAAAATCTATTCTTGCCCTAGTCAGGTATTCAAATCTTAAATTAGTCATTAAAAAAAATAAAATAAAAAATAATAATAATAATAATAATTATTATTATTATTATTATTATTATTATTATTATTATTATTGTAGTTAAGAAGAAAAAAACAACTTAATGATTGAGGGATGTCCTGTGTTTAAGGGTTTCTATTGGTCGCTCGGCGGCGAACTCCATTGCTCTTACGAAAAAGAAATGGGCTTTAAGACATCTTAGTACCGAAGGGAACGGGTGGTTGGAAGACGTAAACCCAGTGCACGGTTTGCAAAATTATCAAAGGATGTGGCACGAGAAAACATATTGTGAGGTTGTTGGAAAGTGTGCTGGTCGCGTGGGACGGCGTAAGTCCAGTGATGGAAAAAAGGGGACCTGTGATTGTAAGGTATGGTAAAACGAGAAAACATATTGTGAGATTATTGGAAAATATAATGGTCGCATAAGACGGCGTAAGTCCAGTGATGGGACACGAAAAAGAACCTGTGATTGTCAGGTGTGTTATACTAGGAGAAGGTAATTACTCCGTCAATTTTATTTATTTTTTTTCTGCCTCGTTGGAGGGCGAGGCTGAGTACCCTCCCTGGTATTCGAAGCAGTATACCAGCCGACCAGGAGCCTGGCGGAAAAGAAAATGCTTCACAAAAGGGACATGGAGTCATTGTTCGCTGACGGCTGGGTGAGTACAGGATGCCTAGAAACGTTTGTTGTTACCAGTGAGAGTGAGAGAAGTAATAATCTAATTGATGGTAGTGTTAAATCATTTAAACTGTCGAGTAGAATATCTTAAAGAAACTAACGGTGCTGATATTGTTCTGTTTTGGAAAAGAGAAATTTAGAAATGCTCAGTCGAGAAGGATTTCTCCTACACGGGACGGGGATTGAATATTGTTAGTGTAGCGTTGAAACAGTTGTTGCACTTGGTCTCTGACCCAAATGGCGCTGCTGGGACAAATTATGGGACTGAAGGGCAGGATTGCCTCGGTCGGGGAGGATCTCTCCTTCACTGGATGAGAATAGTGCATGTTGGGTGTGGCGTTAGGGCAGATGCTGTACCTTGTTCCGAGTGAGAGAATGCCTATGGGACAAGTGAAGGTATATATAAAAAAAAGCTTGGGTATCGTAGAATTTAATGAAAGCTGTACAGGAAAGTGTAACGTTGTGTAAGTATGGTTTGGAAAACGTATTAGCTGTGGAGGAAACTTAGTCTCCTTGCAACGGGGTACTTAGGAGAAACGATATGCACCCTCCCCAGCTGGCACGCCTATGTTGTTTTATATTTGGGACCATGGGGAAGAAATTGAGATGAAAGATTTTGTTGCCGTCGGTTGGATCGATGCACTAGAAATGTACGTGTGTGTGTGTGTGTGTGTGTGTGTGTGTGTGTGTGTGTATCTGGTTGGTGTGCCTGGAAACTTTTGTTGATCTCGTAGGAGAAAGAATTAATTGTATTGGGAATTCTGTATTGTATTGTATTTGGGAAATTCTGGGAAAAGGAAAAAAAGAAACAGTTTAGTTGAGGACGGACTAGATTGGGAAAGGAAGGGGAGTGTCAGAAAAAAAAAGAAAAAAAAGAAGAAGAAAAAAAGAAAAAATAAATATGTGGATAGGATTTGTTCAATGAGGTGTGAAAAAGAAAATCTGGAGAGTGTTTTTTAATTTGCAGATAGCTGGATAAGGATGTGAGGGGGTCAATGATGAAGAGACCTCCTCAGTGATAAGTGTAGGGAGAAATCAGGTGACCGTAAACCACTGACGGCAGCGCGCCTGGGCGGGGCAGGGATACCAATGAGTTCCCTCCACCAAAACCTGGATAGGGTGCATGGGCTGCAACTATCGACAAAATCCAAGGTTGCAGCACAGTCAATCCCTAAGCCATTATTAACAAAAAAAAAGAAAAAAAAAGAATGGAAAAAAAACAAATATAAAAAGTGTAAATATTTTTCTGATTGTTTTATGAATTATGAGAAAGAGAAAATGAACAAGTAATTAAAGGGTGTATGAGCCCTCTTTTGATAGTGAACTGAGCATGGTTATCTTTCCTATGTTGCATGCACATATATTAAGGCATAGAGAAGGACCGAATATTGAAAAAAAATGAAAAGAAAAGAGAAACTGTTTTGCATGTACATGGGTTAGTCACCTTAAAAGGACTAGTAGAAAAAATATATATGCATGTATACAATCTCATACACCGGGATAAGCAGAACCATTAGAGCGGAACATTTTTGCATACCAACCGGACCATTGATACAGGAACATTTTTGCATGCCGGATGGACAATTTTTGTTAGTTGCTGTTAATTGACCTAGACTGTAGAATTACTAGTTTCGGATCCGGCTTCTGGTGCAGGTCGCGTATATGCCAATTATGGCTAATTGACAGGTGTAAGGGGAGGGCGGATGTGACGGGACACCGGACGATGCCGGGTGTCCCGTTCAGCTAGGTGAAGATAAGAATGCTTATGGCCGGGGGGGGCGTGCTGATACTGTGTCAAAGATTAAGACAGGCGTTTATGAGATGTTCGGGAGACATATCTGTTTTAATGGCGGAAAAAAGAGATTATTTTTCTAGTTGGATCTGGTGAGAATGAGTTTTAACTAACGTAATTGATTCGGACAGTCTCGAGAATTGGGTTCCAAAATGTCTGCTCGGAGTCGGGGACCCGTGGTGTTTTAACTCAGAGACCACCAAGCTAGTTTGGCAGATATGTTCACAAAACAATAGAGAAAGGGAAAAGGATAAGAAAATAGAGGGATAGAAAAAGACATTCACAAGAGAAGAAAGAGGGGGGAATAGAAGATAATGGAGAAAAGGAAGGAAGATGCTTTTGATATAAGCAACGATCGCCTACTCGAAAAAGATATAGAAGGGTTTTGGCAGTCGCTAGCGAGCGAAGCGTACACATCGGCTCTCGCCCCGCCTGGGGTGAGAGGCAGGGGCAGAAATCTCAGTAAGGACTAACTTAAAAAGATCTTGTTCTTAGCTAGAGAATTAACCTGAAATCTCAAGTATACAACCTGCATCACGAAGCGCGGATAACGAAAACATGACTTTAAACAGATGTAGAATGATTGCAAATAATTATTTTATTTGGTTTAAACGAAAATGACCTCAGAGTTTTTTCTTTGTTTTTCGATTGCCGGCATAAGTGAAGATGCAGGTTATTTCAGGTATGCCCTGACGCCAGACGACGAAGACGTAGACATAAAACCAGAGTGACGGCCGAAGAGGACAATGTTGCTACACGGACTTGGGGTCATGCACGTTTAACGTGTCTTGAGCAGCGGAGGTATGTTTTCCAGGGACCAGTACGAGTCTGGTTACGCTGGAGGGGTCCACCACTAGACGACGCATACCCGGGACATGGTTCCCGTTACGGAAGCTTCTAATGAGGATTTCCTATTTTGTTTTCACATACGTTGTTTACAATAGCGAATGTTTTCACATACGTTGTTTACAATAGCGAATGTTTTCACATACGTTGTTTACAATAGCGAAAGTAATTTTTCAGTCATTGCAAAGCTAAATTGAAGTACTTTTTCAAATTCATGGGTTAAATAATGTATTAATTAATTTGCAAAATAAAAATTTCCCGTCACTCCTCCCTAACATGCATGACATTCACAGCATTTCACTTTTTAAACTCTAAACAAAACATAATTTGCTATGAAATTTTATTGTTGACTGACGTTTGATCTGAGATTTTACAGCGTTTTTCTTTTCTCCTCTATCTACTCTCTTCCTGTACTTTTCACTTTTTATTGAAATCTATCCGAACTTCTTTTCACCGTAAGGCGAAACACGCTGAACACTGATACGTTAGTTTTTGTTATATAGATATTGCTAACAACTTATTTAATGCTGGGTGAATGATGCCATTAAAAGATAAGGAAACCGGAGCTACACTTGTAGAAAACTTGTAACAATTTCGAAAAATCTGAAAGCAACTCAGATTGATTGAATATAAATTAACTCCAACTAAAACACACCACGGATTACAACAGGATACATCTTAACATTCCTGGTGCCAATATATAAGAAATATAAATCAATCATATCTGGTTATATGTGTAGAAGTTTCAGCTCGGACATCTTTCTTGCCTTGATAGAGTACAAAATGGATTTCGCAATCTAGTCGGTGAAGATTTCTTCCCTTCTCGCTATCAATTTTTGCACAGACAAAATGTTGCCCATATTTACTGTATAGCTAAGTTAATGGCAAATGCTCGATTGAGATTATATCCCTCGCCCGTTTCCTTTAAAATATTTTCAGCAAAAATTCATCGCGTTTCAACAATACCTGGGGGCTTTTCTCTCATCTTTCTCTCTCGCTCTCTCTCTCTCTTCCTCTCCCAATCTTTGCCGTTCTCTTCCTCTCTATCTCTCGCTCTATATAAAAGACGACTCGAAATTACTGTTCTTTTATGTAGCGTTAAAATACTTAAATTCCTTCAACACCGACTACAACATGGTCACCAAGTCTAATGCGTTTAACAGTCCTTTTAGTCGCGTGCAAGCGACTCTATAAGTCACTCCGTCGGTCACTCGATCGGTCGGTGGGTGGTCTGTCCGTCGCTCTGTCGGTCTGTCCGTAACACTTTTGTGCTTGGCCTTTTAGGTTAAGATCAAAGGTCTGTTGTTAATAGATGCTGTTCTTAGCTTTTAAAGCTTTTCTTGGCTTTTTTGCCACCGTAGTACCTGTTCCGGCAGATACTGCAAGCAAAGACCATATGTGGGGGCGAACCCACATAAAAGACCTTGGTCAATGTAGAGGCAAACCTTTATACCAATTGTCACTATCTAGCTCCCCTACTCTCCGGGGAGTTGGTCCTCATTTCCCCCTCAGTCCTCACGTTAAAAATCGGACTTGTGCCGAATTTGCTCGGTGGGGGAGCAAATAAATACAGCTTTTCTTGGCCTTTTTGGCCAAGATCAAAGTATACTATCTGTTCCGGCAGATACTGCAAGCAACCACCATATGTGGGGGAAACCTTACATATAAGACCTTGGTCAATGTAGGGGCAACCCTTCATACCAATTGTCACTATCGAGGTCCCCTACTCCCCAGGGAGTTTGTCCCTATTTCCCCATTTGATGAAAGAATCGGCGCTTTTGATCAAAATTAACATCTGACACTGCCTGATATCACAAGTGCATTTGAGAAGTTTTTTTATTACACAATTCGAAAAGCAAGGCAATAGGTTCAGTTATATGACAGTAGCGCGTTCAAATTTATTGGTTCTCTTTACAGCACAATTGAAGCACGATGCATTTAAAACTTTAATTCGAGTCATTATATATATATGTATATATAAAATTATAAAGTCAACAGTAAGTTCTCTACAGTGCAATATATTCTACAATGTATTGTGAACTTAGTGACTGCGTGAAGGCTTGTGAAACTTCCTTCCAACGCACCGGGACGTGTCCCCAACTAGAGCAGGCAATTAATTGATTCAATTGAAAAATAGACGATTTCGCCGATATCAATGACAATAAAAATATAAGAGTGTGAGTCATTCGTTGATAATTATTCCATCCCTAGCAACGTCGGGTCTCCCTGCTAATATATATATATATATATATATATATATATATATATATATATATATATATATATATATAAGATATTGTGTGTGTGCTTATATATGTAAGTTTGTTCCTATTAACTTAAAAACGGCTTGGCCGACTTTTATGAAATTTCACACACATATTCTTTCTATATCTGGAAATGTTCTTAGACGTGTTTTATATTGGAATGCCTCTAATAAGTATCGATATTTGTTAATCGATAATTGAAAAAATCAGATTAAAATAATTAAGAGTACGATTTTGAAGAAAGCTAATCCATTATAACTCCTAACACCACAAATGCACTTGAGAAGTCTTACCACCGCACAAGCAAACGCCTACGTGTATAAAATTCACAGTAGATTCTTTGGTTCATTAAAAATAAATGTTTCTGTGTTTCATGTTAAGCTTTAATTCAAGCTATTACAACTATTTTAATGTAATCAACAGTTGCTTCTTTGATAAAACAGCGTTTGAAATAATTTAGGGCACAATTAGATTATTAACTTAAAAATTTTAAAACTTAATTTAAGCTATCACATAAATACAACTGAATAAAATCAAAAGTAGTTTAGTACAATGTATTGTGAACAAAGTCACGGCAAGTTTCATGCCGATGTACCACAGTGTGTCCCCAATTAAAGCAGATTATCAACAGATTTGATTGAAAAAATGTCAACTTCACCGATTTTGATAATAATAAAAGTACGCCGTCGATTATTCATTGATCCTAATTTAATCCCGTGAAGCGTCGGGTCTTCCTGCTAGTTATATTAATAGAAATAGATTTAAAAAGGACATTTAATATCCATAAGCTTAATTAAAATAAAATAAAACATTAAAATGTATGGAAAATATATTTAACCAATGAAGCATCGGCAGATAAAACTAAATGCATTTTTTTCTAAATAAGTTATCAAACATAAAACAATTTCTCTTAATAAGCCTTTGCTTACCCCATGCATAGCATTATGCACCAGACTAGGAAATTAATGACAAAGCTGAATATCATTGAATACTTAAAATTCCCAGAGTCACTCTTAGAAATCACAAATGCAACTCAGAGATCACCCCATTAGATTGTATTAATCTATCAATCTAGTTTAATCGTGGAGACATCAAAACTATCATAAATAGTATCATTCTTATAATAAAGCAGAACTCAATAACTTTATCTTGTATTTCTTCACCGAAGTAATTGACTTGCAGCATACGACTTTTAGGTTCATAAGTTTGGATGTCGACTAAGACAATTATATTATTATTGATAACACGGGTTTTACTTAATAAAGCTTATTTATGGTAAAAGCAATTGACGGCATTACTTATTGCTGATTTCCTTAGCAGTAAGAATTAAACAAATTCAGGTATGTCTTTTATTTTATCGGGGGGGGGGGGGCAAATATTTGGCTGCCAAAAGGTCAAAGTTGAAATGTTACATGATAAGGGCTGCCCCCTTTTCATGTAAGTATAAAAATAGAGAGATTTAGTTAAAATGAAAATGAAATAGAATAGACGAAATTCGAACCTCATAAATTAGGTTTAGAAATAGATTACGAGAGAGAATTAGAAAATGGAATGTAATACAAACCATTGTTTAGCTTAGAGATAAAATAGTTTCAAGAGAAGAATGTGCGTTGTCAATTCAGTTATGAAAAATTCAATTGAGGAATGCAACTATACAAGATAATTTAATAAACATGTTTTTAACATATTGGAAATATAGGTTACTGAGAATATAGGTTAAAATTCCTTTTGTAAACTAAGGAAAAAGTTTTGGACACGCATGCCCAGAACACGTGAAAGAAGACACATGTTTTAACATGTGTATGACGTCATGGAAAATGGGAAGTTCTAGATATAGTTAGAAACTTAGGGGAGAGTCAGAGAGAGAGTCTGAGGACGACAGACGACAGTCAAGACATGGACATTCGAACGTCTAGAAGCGAGACGGTCACTTTTAAAACTTAATATGTGAAGCTTTGAATTCTTGATGATGAAAACTACGGCCGGTCGGGAGAAGAAATAAACCCATCATGTGTTTTTATAAATTGTTATTATATGTCTTGTATATCATGTGGTTTAGAATGTCTTTACATACACGTCTCGACATCTCATATCTACACCAAGACTGTTTGAACACTGTTTCCTCACTCAAAGAGCTTCTACACTTCTAAGTATGAACAATTTTATAAATATGAATAGCTTCATAAAACGAACAATCGTTATAACAGCGACATTTCTCACAACATAACTCTTAATAAGACTCTCACTATAATTAAGACTATTATATAACAAACGCGATTTGGTGCCCGTTGATCAGTTTGCATCAACGATGCAAAACCGAACCTGGGGTAAATACAATAAATACAATTTGGAGCTGAAAGCGACCAGACCACCCAGCAAGGGTGAGTTAAAAAAAAAAAAGAAAAAACTTCGGAACAACGGAAAAAAAGAAACACAACGTTTTAAAAGGGTCCAAGATAATTAAAAAATAAATAAATAAATAATACCACGGAAAAAAGTCACACGATCACAGAAATGCGAACAAAAAGAAAAAAAATTGAACACACACGCACACAGAAAACTAAAGTTTACAAGAAAAAAATTAAAAAAATTAAAAAAAGGCCGATATACCGTAATGAATGATAAAAGAGATACGGTAAGTTAAAAAAACAGTCCACGAATATTTCATTCATAAATAAAATAAAAAAAGAGAAAAATTGTTGTATTCGGATAATATGTTTTGAATACGCATGCACGCAAATAGAAATAGGACAGTTGTTATTCATAAAAAATGTGTGTTAATGTCTGAATTGTTTAGAGAAACTGTTAATCATAATAAATAACAATTTAGTGTCAAAAGTCGAAAGTAAATTTAAAATTCTTTGGTATTAAAAGGAAGAATAAATAAATAAATAAATAAAATAAAATAGCAAAAAAAAGAAGGATGCAGAAATGAAAATCAAATTGTGAATAATTTTCGGCTTTTTAGTGTGTTTTAATTGTTCTGGTCTTTGAAAAAGGGACAATTATTTGTTTTGTGTAAACGGACTTTTGAAATGTATAATGTAACGTATTTTTATTTTTTTGTTTTGTTGCAAAATGTTTAAATGTATTAAGGTATTTTCTTTTGAAAATCTGTTGATCTTGAACCATATTGTAATGTAAATGTTATCGTTTTCACAGCAAGAATTCAAAGTCATCAGTAAATATACATTAGATTTAAACAGTCTAGGAGAAAATAAAACTAGTTAAGATGTATGGTTGGCTTACAGATTCAGTTAGAATTTTAGAAGGGGGAGAAGAATTAAAATTACGTAAACGGGTATTTAGAGAGTTTTTAGATGTGATAAGCCGTAAGTAAGATGCTTTTTTTAGCATTTGGTTTTTGTTTCTTTCTTTTTTTTTAGAGATCCTATAATTTTTTTCCAAGAAAAGTGACTTGGTAGGGAATGATAAGCACAAGATGTGCCCATATTCGAAAAATTTGGGAACCTGGTTAATTAAGAGCTTAAAATAAGCTGGTTGCACGTAACGACTCCAAGCAAGTGGTAAGACTTGGCTTAATTAATAAACAGGCGTTGGAAAGAATACGAAAATTCTTAAGGGGACCAGTACACCTATGATAGGTAGTCCCGAGGCAATCACATATAGCTTAATGAAGTAAAAGACAGCCAAAAATATGCCGTAGATTACGTAAGAAAAATATAGCCTTGTATTTTTTTTCAGACGCATGAATGTGGGATATATCTGCTGGATCTTGGAAGCTCTGGTGAGAGAAAAGAAAAATCACAAAAAATCGGGCAATTAGATAGAATTTAGTGCGCAATTAAGATGGTTTGGGCCGAAAATTTGACCTGCCAAAGGATTTGACATTGTCGGTGTCTAGCAAACTACTCAGCCAATTTTGTGTCTAAACACTTGAAATTTATACATAACGAAGATTAAGACAGGCGGCAAACATTTTCATACGTTGGGGGTGAAAATATGTCTGCCAAAAGGTCAAAGTTGAAAGAGTTGACCTTTGCAGATTCTACGAAACTTCTCCGCCAATTTTGGGTTAAAACACTTGAAATTTTAGGTGTAGAAAACTCGAATATGGGTAAAACTTTCTATTTGTATTTGAGATCAAAATAATAAATGTTAAGTCGTCAAAATTGGGGCAAAATTTTAAAAAATTACCTCTGCGATCTTTACGAAATTACACAGACAATTTTGGTCTAAACATTTGGAATCTTACATAAAGCGTATTCACACGTAGGGCAAGTTATGAACAGTACATAGGGCCCGAGCAAAGCCGCGCAGAAATGTAAGCCGTAAATAAGCTTGGTGTTGAGAGTAATAGTAAATTAATAACAATTTATTTTGGGTCTGATATTAATAGTTAATTACTAGTAAATAAGTTTGGAGTAAGGGAAAATGGTAAATTAGTGTTTGAGATTAATAGTGAATTAATAGTAAATAAGTTTTCTAGTTAAGAACAATAGTAAAGTAGTAGCAAATAATTTTGGGGTTGAGATTAATAGTGAATTAATAGTAAATAAGTTTGGATTTAAAAGTAATAGTAAATGTGTATAAAATAATACTGGTTTGATATTAATAGTGAATTAGTCGTTAATAATTTTGGATTTGAGAACAATAGTAAATTAATAGGAAATATTTTTTGTGCTTGAGATTAATCGTGAAGTAACAGTAAATAAGTGTTCAGTTGAGAATAATAGTGAATTACTAGCAAATAATTTTGGGTTTGAGATTAATAGTGAATTATTACTAAAATGTTTGGAGTTGAGAAAATAGTAAATTAGTAGCTAATAATTTTGGGTTTGAGATTGATAGTGAATTAATAGTAAATAGGTTTGGAGTTGAGAGCAATAGTAAATTAATAGCAAATTATTTTGTTGAGATTATTAGTGAATTAGTAAATAAGTTTAGATTTGAAAATAATAACAAATAAGTAACAAAAAATGTTGTATTCGAAATTAGTAGTGAATTAATTAATTTACTAATATTGAATTATATCTATTAAGTAATATGGTCTGTGTGTGTACAATTCCCCAGCAAACTACCATGTACATTTTTAGTCTAAAAACTCAAGATTTGACAAAAGCGTTATTGAGATTGGGGTAAATATTTTTAATCAGTTTTTACCCAGCAATTTGGATTTCTAGGGTCAATTTGAGATTTGAAAACTTTACCAAATTCCTCCGCTTATTTTTGGTCTAAAGACTAGACATTTTAAACGCAGGTTACCTGTACACGAGTACAAAGTTATAATATATATATATATATATATATATATATATATATATATATATGCATATGAAGTTATTAACTTATTAATTAATTTAAATATACATATGCATATAACGATATTGACATAGGGCCCGAGCCACGCCGGACTTAACTGCTAGAACACGCACACACACAAACACACACACACACACATATATACATAAGGAAGAAACATTAATGTCAGTAGATATTAAATAATTATTATAGTAAATAATTATATCAGCAACCTCAAGAACATCAGTTCACGCGTATTATTAGGTCATTTTAAAAGGCGTTAAGACATTTAAAAATAAATGTTCAAATTTCAACGATATTTTTCGGGGTTAAGGTTGATCGAGCCAATTTGTTCCTTGCTTATGGAGTAAGAGATTACTTCATTGCCGTCTTCGAATCTCCCTACGGGCACTAATTGTGTCACCCTGCACTGATGATTCCCGACAGGATGAAACATAATACAAAATTAAATAAATAAAAACATTTTCTACATCCAAATAAAATATGGGCGATTTTTAAGTAGAACGATCTTCGAGGCGTATTTGTCGTATAAATCTCTCTCTCTCTCTCTCTCTCTCTCTCTCTATATATATATATATATATATATATATATATCTTCCCAAAATTTCTGGCCAAGTTTAAGTCCCCTCTCCATGAAGTTTGTGGGGAAAATATCAGATATCTTGTAATTCAAATGCTAAATTAGAAAAACAAATGATAATCATTGAAATATTGTTAAAGGAAATATTTTCTCACCATAAAAAAATAACGTTTAAAATTAAAGAAACCGAGTAGTTACCAAGAAATAATAAAATCATAGTTTCAAAAAGTGAAAGATCATTTTTCTATGTTAATTTTACGTAAAATGTACATTCAATTTCCAGCCACTTTTTTGTGGCTGTTTTTTATAAAGTTTGGTGTTATTTGGTAATTGCGGCCTGGAAGACCAACACAAAACCTACCTGAAAAACTTGTATTTTTATAAGTTTTTGAGTGCGTTTAAAACAATATATATCTAATTGAAATGTATATTCAATCAATTTTTCCCTCGTATTCAGCAATGTAACTCTTTATATTAAAAATCTATTGAAAACAATTTTTTAAGGTAGGCTTTTGTTGGTTTACCACGTCAGAATAAACAACACCCCATAAAAAATAACAGACTCCCCTAAAAAGTGGCCATACAATAGGTGATCATTTTACGTTACATTTATATAGAAAAGTGGTTCCTCTACTTTTTGAAAATATAATTTCCTTATATATTGAAATCTAGTCGTTTCCTGTAATTTTAAACGTTATTTTCGTTTTCAGAACCTTTAAAAACCTATAAAACTGGTACTTTTAAGGGATTTTGGGAGATTAGAAAAGATACTGCAATATTACCGATACGTTTTATGGCTGTAAACATCAAATAATAATTAAAATAACAATAAAGTAATACTATTTTTTGTTGAATAAATCTAAAAAATAATAATAATGTTAATAATAAATTAAATATAAAGTAAAAAGGAAGTGTTGGAATTTTATACAGTCCTGGTCAAAATCATAAGACTACTTAAGAAAGTAAACGTTTACGCATATTATCGAATTTTTTATCCAACAAATGGTTGAAACCATTACCAAAAGGAAAAATATGATGGAAAAATGAAATCTGCTTCATTCAAAACCTTAACCCTGATCTAATAATTATTTAAAAAAAAAAAAAACATTTTCACCTGGTCAAAATGATAAGACCACTTTAATAAAATCGGCTAGTTTTGAAAAAATGAATACGAAAAGCTTTCTATGTTACTAAAAGCAGCTTGTTAGTGGATAAAACACATCTTACTAAAATAAATGGCAAAAGGGAAACCATTATCAGGGTTTGAGAAAGGAATGATCTTTGAGCTTAATAGGGGTGGACTCTCCGATAGATCCATTGCAAACGAACTGAATCGTAGTAAAACGGTCATCAACATTTTTTAAAGAAATCCGGATCATTATGGGCACAAAAAGAGTCCAGGTCGACCCACCCCCTAAAAAAATAAATAACCCCATCACTGGATCGCCGTATCAGAAGAAGTTAAAAAAACTCCAGTATGAGCTCAAGTCGATTGAAAAGACAAACAGCAGCAGGATGTTGTCCTAAAACCATCAGAAGGCATCTGAAAATGAAGGGTTTCAATAATTTAAAGCGACTGCAGAAACCACGTCTTCTTGAACAGCACAAAACTAACGGACTTAAATATGCCGCCAAATACCAGACTTGGGATGAAGAGCAGTGGGAAAATGTAATTTTCTCCGATAAGAAAAAGTTTAATCTAGATGGTCCAGATGGATTTCAACACTTTTGGCATGATAAAAATTTGCCCAAAGAGACTTTTTCAACTCGGCACAGTGGAGAAGGGTCTTTAATGATCTGGGGTGCTTTCTCGTCAGTTGGGACCCTAAAGTTGCAAGTAGTGAAAGGCCGGCAAGCATCATTGCACATGCTTGAAAATGCTTCTATCAGGACTGAAGGTCCACGTCTGTGTGGAAGAAATTGGATTTTCCAGCAAGACAACGCTGCGATAAAAAACTTCTCGACAAGCACGAGAATACTTTTCTTCAAATAATATAGAATTGTTAGATCATCCAACATGTTCTTCGAACCTCAATCCCATTGAAAATCTGATGGATGGCAAAAAGAGTGTTCAAGGATGGAACCCAGTATGATTCGATAAAGGAACTTTCTGATGCAGTTTTCAGTTCATGGAATAAAATTCGTTCGCAACTGATAAAAAACTTAGTCACAACATGCCGAACAGAATTTTTGAAGTAATTCGTAATAATGGAGACTATACTAAATACTGAGACCCTTTTTAGTAATTTATAATTGCCTTTTGTTAGATAGATTATCAGTGGTCTTATCATTTTGACCAGGTGAAAATGTTTGTTTTTTAAAAAATAATTATTAGATCAGGGTTAAGGTTTCGAATAAAGCAGATTTCATTTTTTTCCATCATATTTTCCCTTTTGGCAATGGTTTCAACCATTTCTTGGATTAAAAATTCGATAATATGCGTAAACGTTTACTTTCTTAAGTGGTCTTCTCATTTTGACCAGGACTGTATGTTGTGTTGTATTTACAAATTTCAAACTCCCATAAAAATATAAAGTAGTATTAAATTCTCTAATATTGATTTATAACTCGTTTAATTAATTGAAATAAGTCATACATAATAGACTTAGACCGAAGAACATCTATGCTTTAATATAACATAGTAATTGTCTGTATTTTTGAGATGAGGGGTTTTCATTGATTGAGATTGTCGGACTGACTTCCTCATCTTGGTTGTTATAGTCACAACGTTTCGGCAGTTTTTCCCTCCGGCCTTCGTCAGGTGTTTTGTGTTGAAATGGGGAACCGTTTTTAGGAGTCTCGAGCCTCATCCTTTATTATTATTACGGGGGTGCCTGTTCGGACTCCAGCTAGGCTCTGGGACATAGTTGCTGATTCTTTGTTTTGAATATTACTTTTCACTGCCTTCGCTCAGGATTGAACTCAGCACCTTGGGTAACTGTAAACTTTGATACGACGTCTAGGACCACTCGGCCATATGTCACTAGGACAATTCTTAGTTGGTTTTTGTTAATGTTAAACCTATGTTGTTATTCAAGGTTTACTCTCTCTATCAGAGGTGTCCAAATTGCATTCAGCTCTACGCTTGGTTTGCTCAGTACTTTGTTATGTCCGAGCATGTGAGCTGTTTCTTTAAGTTTTCTCACTTTCCAGTGGGTCTCTTTGTTTATTATTTTTACTTCATCCCATAGGGGGCGATGCCCCCCCTCTTCATCCAGACATGGTTGGCTATACCCGATTTTTCCGTCTCCCCATTAGTTACCGCTTTTCGGTGTTCTTCCACCCTTACTTTGAGGGGGCGGCATATTTCACCCTTGTAAACCTTTCTGCAACTGCATGGGATGGAGTATATGCAGTTCTTGGTCATGTTCTCCTCCATGCGGGGCTTCACTCGTACAGGTGTCGTCTGTGTGTTGAATACCGTCCTGATGTTGTAGGGGGCACATATTCTCTGAATCTTTTCGGAGATGCCTCGTATGTATGGTAGGCAGACCGTTGGTGGTTTTTGGGTTTCATTCTCCTCTCTTATACTATTAACACGTCTGGTGGATAGTATGCTATCGGGGTAATTGTTATGACGGAGGGTATTCTTCAACCTGACCATTTCTTGGTGGTATGTAATGGTGTCGCTACTTATTGCCTCTGCTCGATGTTGTAGGTAGCGTGCGATTCCATGTTTGATACTGTATGGGTGATGGGAGTGTAAGTTTAGGTATTGTCCGGTGAAAGTAGGCTTGCGATATACGGATGTCTTAAACCCATGCTATGTGCGTGAGATGAGTATATCAAGGAAGGCCAGTTGGTTATCTTTTTCTTACTCCATTGTGAACTGTATCGATGGTCTTATGGAGTTCACATGGTCTAGGAGAGTCTGGATGTCTTCCTCCTGGGGCCAGAGTATGAAGGTGTCATCAACGTATCGTAGCCACATGGTTGGCTTTAAGCGAGTTGCACCGAAGGCCATATCTTCGAAGTATTCCAGGTATATGTTCGCCATCACTGGTAATAATGTCGAGCCCATAGCTAGCCCATCCTCTTGTCGATATAGGTAAGTACCCATTCTGAAGTAGGTTGTTTCTATGCAGAATGTTAGCATTTCCATTAAGTTTGACAATGGTATACATGTGCGCTCTTCTATGGAGAGGTCTGCAGCTAGTTTGTCTTGAATTACTGCTAGTGCCTCACTAGTTGGGACTTTAGTGAACAGGCTAACAACATCTAGGCTTACCATTTGATTTGTACTGATGGGTGCTCCCTTGATCAATTCCGTGAAGTGGACAGAATTCTTTACATATGTTGCTGAATTGCCTGCTGATAGGTTTATTATATCCACAAGGCACCTGCTCAGTGCGTGGAATGCTGAGCCTCGGCAGCTCACTATGGGTCTGAGTGGAATGCCGTCTTTGTTTATCTTGGGGAGACCGTACATATGTGGTAGCTTACTGTAATGCTGGACCAGCTGTCTATATCTCATCGGAGCGACGTGTTCCTTGTTTTTTTTCTCAAGGCGATATCTTCCATGTGTGTTATGATATCTAAGAATGGAACGCGTTTGGTTGTTGTTGCGAAGTTGAGACCTTTATTTAGTACTGCTTTCTCTGAGTGACTCAGTTGGCGGCTGTTGTGGTTGATGACTGCTTTCACAAGTGAGCGGTGTTTTGATGATACATTCCTCTGGTCTTTGAACTTTGTGAGCTTCTTGATTTGGCGTTCTTTGACTTTCTCATATTCTTGTCCGTACGATTTATCCATATCTGATTGGATTCTCACCCTGTCTTCCTCTTGAGTCACTTTGACAAGGAACGATGTTAAGGTGTCGGAGATTTCGTTCCTTAGTTTTGTTTATTCCAGCGGGTGTGTTGGATTCTTTCTCGAACGACGGCATGCCCTGCCCTTTCCGCGACTCTACGTGCCTTCCTGGAATCCACTGTTGTTTGTAATGTCAACCCTGCTGGTATGAGTTTTTAGTTTCTACATCTGTACAGGAAGGTTAGATGGTTAGCGAGTCTTGCTAGTTTCACATGACGCTTTCGCAGGCGTCACCATTCAATCCTAATGTCGGGTTCGTACCGATTGGATAGTAAATGTCTGTATTTTTGAGATTAGGTGTTTTCATTTATTGAGAATGTTCTGACTGACTTCCTCATCTTGGTTGTTATAGTCACAATGTTTCGGCCGTTTTGTCCTCCGGCCTTCATCAGGTGTTTTGTATCGAACTGGGGAACCGTTTGTTAGGAGTCCCGAACCAACCCTTTATTATTATTACGGGGGTACCGTGTTCGGACTCCAGCTAGGCTTTGGGACATAGTTGCTGATTCTCTGTTTTGAATGTTACTTTTCACTGCCTTCGATCAATAATCAATAAATCAATAAATTAAAAATAAGAAAATATATTAAATTATCATAGCATGCTAAGTAAGTATTTTTCTTTATGGAGATAAATATGTTATATAAAATATAAAATTAGCTATCAAAGTAAAATAAACTAGTAATTGTAAAATATTACAAACTAATTCAATCAACCAAATGTATTTAGATAATGATAGCAAATATAATAATTTATAATCAGATTTATAAACTATGTAGGTAAATATGATAATATAGCTAACGTAATGTTGTATTTAATTATTAGGAGCATGTAATTCTATCCTTTAATTAGATGTGGATGAGATATAAAATAATACATGAGAATAGGGAACAGTAGTTAATTCGAAATATTATAATTTCTGGCTTGATCGCAAGTTTTAACATGTTAAAATATTAGTTTGCTAAGTTAATGGGTTGTAATGACAATTTTTAAATAATCATAATATAATACAAGTATTTATAGAATAGAAATCCTAATCATTGATCTAAAAATCCGTGAAGTGAATGTTTTATGATTGATGTGTTGACTCCTTTTTTATATCACGTCTAATGTTGTCAGTAAATAATCTTAAATATTTTGATTCTTCTCAATTGTAGTTGTAATTGTAGGTGTTGAAATGTAAGCGATTGTCAATAAAATGAAGTAGATTTGCAAAACTTTACTGTGTTTCTGGATATGCGTGAGTTTTAATTAGTTGCATGGGCCATTTCCTTAATTATGTCGTAATCCGCATTCGGAAGACATGTTTCCGTAATAGATGATCAGAATCCAAATAACAACACGACGAATATTGGGTGATGCGTGACTACAATTTAGTTGTATTGGATGTAGAGATTCTTTTCATTTGTTGAAATTACAAGATGAAAGGCTGCTTAACGGTCTGCTTGTTTTAATGATCAAGATGGAACTGCATGATAAATAAAATGGCGTCCTGATTCCGAGAAATGCATTCATACGATGGACCAATCGTATTTTATTACCGTTTTTATGGCAACAAATATACACTTAGATATAGACATCGCTTTTTGATAATCGGCTACGTCTGTAAGTCAAGCTAAACCGTCTCTTTAACTTTGGCTTTGCCTGTTGCTGCTTGCTTTTTTTTTCTTTTTTCAAATGTCTGACCGAGTTCGAGCGAAGTTTGAAAAGCGTAATTACTTTTCGTTTTCGAACGTGATTTTTGTTTTTAGCAATTGTAGTGGACAATGTTTTATACAAATCATAACTATATAAAATACACTTTTTTCTTGTATTTTATCAAAACCCTGATGTAGACAAATTATATCTGCGTCGTCGTTTTAATTGATAATTTACGTTCAGAGTAAATCAGGGTCTCGGATGTGAAGTACATCTTCTGTGTACCAGAAGGAGACGTGATCTCATATGCCTAAATAGGTGAACGTTGAGTGTTGAGTGATTGTTTGGTTGACATTTTTGGGAGAACTGGACACTTAGATATAACTATATATAACTTCGCCTGGTGGTAAAATACGCTTAAATATGATATTTTGATCTGTGTAGATTTCGTATATATTAATATAGAATCGTGATTTCCAAAGTAAAAAAAAACAGTATTTAGGTGCCATCAGCTAATAAAACATTGGTTGCAGGTGGTCTCCTTGAAAAGAAATATTATCTGCATTCGAAAATAAAGGATATTTCTGAACAATTATGTATTTTACTTAATATTGTCATCTGTGCCACATTTAGACCTTCACTCGAGGAAGGAAAGTAATGTAACATTCTAATCAAAATGAATATTCTTATTAAAAGCATAATACTATTTATCTATATTGAAAGCCAAAAATATAACATAACAATAGCGGAGATGAACTGGATAGCTATAAAAACTGTGCTCATAGCATCACTTTTATTATATACTAGCGGAGGCGGGGCTTTGCTTGGTCGTACAATACGCTTAAATACGATATTTTAATTTGTCCAGATTTCGTATATATTATAGAACGGTCCATAAAAATCTAATCATTTGAAGCCCCTAGCGCCGCTCTGCGACTTTTAATTTCGGTAGAGATAGTTTTTATTTTTATTTTTTATTTTTTACATTTTCACTCCAACAAGGAACATTGCCACTTTGATGTAGGGGGCTACTACCAGGGACATACGCTACAGGGGTACTATGTAGGGAGTTGGGAGCAATATATCGGTTCACGTTATAATTGAACTTCGGCATGTCAGTACACTTGTGGAAGCAGGGACCCGGAAGGGCATTCCACAATCTAGCGGTTCTGAGGAAGAAACTACTGGAGTAGAAATCTCATTTACATCTAGGGATCTCTTCCGTGTAGGGGCGGGATTTAGCTGCTTGTCAGGTTTGTCGGGGGTATTTACGTCGAGAGTGTACAAGTGCTTGCAGTTCGTTGGAGCATTCACCATTAAAATACTTGTAGAAAAGGGAGAGAGATGCAACATTTTGTCGATGAGGCAGAGGTTGAAGCTTAGATGATATTTGAGGACCTATCAGGTTGGCGACTCTCTTTTGAACCTTGTCCAGGAGCGAGAGATTAGTAGAATATGCACCAATCCAAATATGACAACAATACTCAATACATGGGAAAATGATGGCCTTATAAAGATACAGGATACTTTCGGCCGGTAGTAGCTTTCTAGCACGGTAGAGAGAGCCTTCCTTCTTCGCAGCAGTCCTGGCAATGCTCTCAATGTAATTGTTCCAACTCATGTTTCTTGTGAGCATTAGGCTGAGGAGTTTAAAAGAAGTACTTCCAGATAATGAATCTTTGGACATTGCTATTGGTGGTAGAAAATGTTTGTTGTAATTATGGAAGAAAGTTTAGTCTTGGCAGCATTGAATGAGACCGTCCATTTTTGTCCCCATTCAACTACAGCTTGGAGATACTCCTCTAGGGTTTCTGTCATTACCTTAGATATGAGTGCACTTGTTTTCCTGTCATCCCTGTCGTGAAATACGCTAAAATATATTATTTTAATTCATGCAGATCAAGTATTTATTATTATAGAGCAAATTATCTATTTGTTATTATATTTTACCCAATATATATATATATACACACATATATATATATATATATATATATATATAGTAATGTTTTTTTAAGTGTTTTTAAAAATTTCTGTTGCATTAGCTGGAATCGAAACAACAACGGTCACCAATCATCGTTATTTAGCGCATCAGTTTTTGTTGGTACCGTCTGATCTATCGCCAGATGGATGAATAGACTAATAATTCGGCAAGTTTTAGCTAAAATTTATATATATATATATATATATATATATATATATAAATTTTAAGTATTTTCTTCAACAGTGCTCAATACGTAGGTAGAGCTAGGTAGCATGTTATAAAATATACATGAGAATTAAGGTACACAGAATATTCCGCGTTTCATCCACGCGAGAATTCATCAGGTTAACTGGGCCTTTGTTTTGTAAGTGACTGCTCATTGGCTGATTAGGAAGGGTTCGATGTAAACTAGAAAGACGATCGGCTAACTAAAACTCAATAGAAGGTGCGTATATAAAAACGAGAGACAACCACAGAATTCTCGCATAAGCCTGATGAATCCTAGCGTAGATGAAACGCGGAATATTCTGTGTAGCTAAATCGCCATGTATATTTTATAACTTACTATATATATACATATATATATATGTGTGTGTATATATATAGATAGATAGATAGATAGATAGATAGATGGATAGTAATTTATGAAATATACATGGCGATTAAGCGACACTGAATATTCAGCGTTTCATCTACTCTAAGACTATTCAGGCTTATGCGCGAATTCTGTGGTTGTTTATCGTTTTTATATGCTCCTCTTCTCTAGTGATTGAGATTTTAGTTAGCCAATCAGCTTTCTAGTATCCACCGCGCCCTTCCTATCAGCTAATGAGCATGCATTTATCGGACAAAGGCCTATTTGGCCTCTGGTTGACCTGTTCCTTTGTGTGTGCTCTATTTAGTTTCTTGATCTGTTTTAAAACTAGGTTAGTGTTGTTGTTTTTTTTTTAATGTTAGTTTATATATAAATATATATATATATACATATGTACATGCACATATGCACATATATATATATATACATATATGTGTGATCGTTTATGTATATTCATGTTTATTTAATTGATTTATTTGTTTATTTTCTATTGTTTTTGTTAGTTTTAAAACTTTTTTGTATCGCTATCCTAGAGTAAATTTTATCTTGTGAACACAGTTGTTTGCTAATTCTCTTCTACATTTTAATAGATGTTGGGTTTCTTTAAAGTACAGGATAGCAAATTTTTCATGAAGGCATAATCTACATGGGTCGTCTAGGTCCCTACACGTGGAAGCTTGTCTTATTATTTTCCATTCGACTTCCGGCGAATGTCCGCTTTCTTTGAGTTCCCAGTATTTATTCGCTAGTTTTGTTTTTATACGGTGTTTTTATTGTTGAATGCACTATTATTATTATTATTATTATTATTATTATTATTATTATTATTATTATTATTATTATTATTATTTCTGCTAGTGTTAGTTTTATTTTTGTCATGGTGTCTACTTTTTATTGTTTATTTTGTTGTTGTTTACATTGTGTTTATTTAATATTTTGTTATTATGTGCTTTAATTATCATCTCTAAATTTTCGCAACAACTGTAGGATATGTTTAAGGTAGTTTTATTGAAAATTTTATGTAAGGGGTTGGTTGCGTCAAAGTGTATACCCCTCACATTTTTCAAATATTTAAGTATATCTCTTCATGCGACAACACTGAAAAATATGACGTTTTGACACAAATATATTTATATATATATATATATATATATATATATATATATATATATATATATATATATACTGTCTGCAGCATATATAACAGAGTTAATTTTTACCCTTAAATAACTCAAAATATAGCAATTAAAAGCTAAATCTTTCGCCGGAAAAGTGAGTATACCTCTACGAAAAGTAGTCAATATTTCCATACAACATGTTAGCTCTCAATATTTTGTGCAGCCACCATCATTATCCAAAACTGCCTTTACTCTCCGGGGCATTGAGTTTACCAAAGCTTTACGTGTAGTCACTGGAATGCTGTTCCATTCTCCAATTACGACGTCGCAGAGCCGTTTGAGGATACCCCAAATATGTTCTATTGGATCACCTTTACCTCAGCTTCTTCAGTTAAGCAGTGGTTGTCTTGACTGTGTGTTTTGTGTCATTGTCACGCTGGAACACTGCTCTGCGATCAAGTTTCTGGAGAAAAGGGGATAATACTCTGCTGCAGTACATGTTGGAGTTTATGTTTCCCTCAATGAAATGTAACTATCCAGCACTCACACAGATCCAGACCATGACATTCCAACCACCATGCTATACTATAGGCATGATACACTTATCTTTGTACTCCTCAAATTGGTGTGCATGGAAGCCTCTCTGAAGTCTGCAAACAATTTGCTGTAGATATGTTAACAAAAAATCATGAACAAAGAAGACAAATAGAACAAAGAATATTGGAACCATGTCTTATGATCTGATGAGACGAAATTTCATTTGTTTGGTTTTGATCGCATTAAGCATGTGTGGCGGCGACTATGTAAGGCGTACAAATATAAGTGTGTCATACCTACAGTCAAGCATGGTGGTGAGAATGTCATGGTCTGAGACTGCATGAGTGCTGCAGATATAGAAGAGTTACATTTTATTGAGGGAAAAATTAGTTCCAACACGCTTGTAATGTGAATATCAGTCCGAGAAATACCACTATTATAAGAATATCAATATCTGTATATTAATATGTACATATCCGTGCATATTTTCGATCATTGTTTCATCTATTTCGACGATTCTATCTTTCTATCTGCCTTTCTCAATAAATCGCCTTTCTACCTCAACTCTTTCATTTTTACTCTATATAAATTTACTTGGATATAAAAATAACGATCAAAGATAAATATTCTTAAAAAAATTGTAAACTATTAGCTGAATATAATTATGGCTGTTGTAATTAAAATCTTTTCATCATTAGTTTCTGTGAGATTCCTATTATTTTACTGCTACATAATGCCTTACTTTACTGTTTTGCTGTGCATTCATATGCGATTGATATGTGTGTTTTAGATAAATATATGTAGTTTTGATACGGTTGATATGGGTGTAGTTTAATTATATGTATATAACATATTTGATGTATCGTTCTATGCAGATTTTACGAATCTCTTCGTTAATATTACTATTGAATAGCGTTACATAAGTAAGAAAGCTAAGACACAACAGGATGTCTAATTAGCTGAGCGAGATCACATGCGTGACGTAATTCCCCATTGAGGAGCTTTAGAACTACACTGAGATTTTGACTGATCCCGGATAATGGCAGGTGCCTTGGGAATTTAGGGTTGATAAATATATATATATATATTTTTATTCATTGTCAAAATGGATATATTTGCTTTTTGGTTGGAAACACCTGAGATATTTTGTTATTTGGGAAAAATTCAACAACAGGAAATGCGAGGGTGTTGAAAGAACATATTGTACTCGCTTAGTGATGGCTGATGACCTCAAGGTTATGGGATTTGGTCCTGTAATTGGGTCTCAAATCGTCGGGGTTTAGCGTGATTTGATTGGCTGGAGAGACTTCCACCCCACCCACATTGGGCCGATATGCTCTAAATTTTAGCTGATTGTTTGTTGAATTCGGAGAGAACAGATCGTATAGACTTACTGTTGCCTGGAGAGGGGACCCCTCCACCTTCCTCATCCAACCGCCTGTCGCTGTCTGTGAAGAGATTTGAGACTGTGAAAAGAAACTTACCAAAACTGAGTGATATTTGTAAAAACAATTGTACATAAGTTGTGGAAATTAAAACTGTAGATTAGACTACATGAGTTTGTCTTTCTTCCTGCCTGCTGATTCGATATTCGCTTTCAGCATACCAGATTTCATGTAACAACCTCAGAGAAGACTAGACGATACGAGCCGAGAATTCAGATAAACAGAAGTTCTAGCCACCTTCTCACAGAGAGAGGGGTTACACATGTTACAGAGGTGGGCGCCATTTACTTAGCGGTTAACGTAAAAGTAGTATTCTAATGTATGCTCCATAGAAATTTTTTATAGTTTCACTTAGAGGCTACAGTTTGCTTACCGTTCCGTCAGAAGTATTTTGTGATCCAATAATCTGTCTTCAGAATTGACATTGTTCTTGATATAACTTCTGTCAGGAAAGGATTATATTTGAAGACAAAAATCGAAATAACTTGAAGATTAGATCTTTAAAATACTTATTCAATCATATGTATTTGTATGTATATGTATTTGTATGTATATGTATTTGTATGTACATGTATTTGACTATATATGTATTTTCATGGATATGTATTTGTATATATATGTATTTGCATGTATATGTATTTGTATGTATATGTATTTGTGTATAATATGTATTTGAATGTATATATATTTGTATATATATGTATTTGCATGTATATATTTTTGTATGTATATGTATTTGTATGTATATGTGTTTGAATATATATGTATCTGTATGTATATGTATGTGTATATATATGTATTTGCATATATATATGTATTTGTATGTATATGTACTTGTATATATATATGTATTTGAATGTATATGTATTTGTATGTATATCTATTTGAATTTATACGTATTTGTATATATATATTTGCATGTATATGTATTTGTATGTATATGTATTTGAATTCATATGTATTTGATTGTATATGTATTTGTGTGCATATGTATTTGTATGTATATGTATTTGTATATATATATTTGTATATATATATGTATTTGCATGTATATGTATTTGTATATATATATGTATTTGAATGTATATGTATTTGTATGTATATGTATTTGTATATATATGTATTTGAATGCATATGTATTTGTATATATATATGTATTTGCATGTATATGTATTTGTATGTATATATATGTATTTGAATGTATATGTATTCGTATATATATATGTATTTGTATATATATGTATTTGAATGTATATGTATTTGTATGTATATGTAATTGTATATATATGTATTTGTATATATATATGTATTTGTATGTATATGTATTTGTATATATATGTATTTGCATGTATATGTATTTTTATATATATGTATTTGTATATATATATGTATTTGTATGTATATGTATTTGTATATATATTTATTTGAATGTATATATATTTGTATATATATGTATTTGCATGTATATGTATTTGCATGTATATGTATTTGTATACAAATGTATTTGAATGTATATGTATTTGTATGTATATGTATTTGTATAATATGTATTTGAATGTATATGTATTTGTATGTATATGTATTTGCATATATATGTATTTGCATATATATGTATTTGTATGTATATGTATTTGTATGTATATGTATTTGTATGTATATGTATTTGTATATATATGTTTTTGCATATATATGTATTTGTATATATATGTATTTGAATGTATATGTATTTGTATGTATATATATTTGTATGTATATGTATTTGTATATATATATGTATTTGTATGTATATGTATTTGTATATGTATGTATTTGAACATGTATGTATTTGAATGTATATGTATTTGTATGTATATGTATTTGTATCTATATATGTATTTGAATGTATATGCATTTGAATGTATGTGTATTTGTATGTATATCTCATCAACAAAAACTGTATCGATCTTACCATATCATCCCCGTTGTATCACCTTAATCAGGTCACGTTCACCGGGTTCTAATTTTATTGAATCTAGGAGCATTATATTATCATTAACTTCAGAAAGACTTCATTTAATATCAGAGTGTCTAACTTAAAATCGAACTTCCATAGTTAGAGTTTATTAGGAAAACCTCCCCATCTATAGAAGATGTTGCTACAAGATTGCTTAAACGATAGCTGAAGCATCGTCATTTTCAAGTTTAATGTAAATACGTCCTCCTTAATCATTTACGCTCATCTTATGGTTTTGGATATAATAAGTAGTGATTCATCGTAATAACAACAATTGTTTTACCGAAATGTAAACAACTAAAAAACCTAAATTGAAATCGATGTTTTGTAGCTAAACTTAACCGCTTAGCCTGTAACGCTGTATGTATTCAAAGATAATCCTCAGCCAGACAAGATAAATAACATAAAGTAGACAGTAATTTTTTGCCGTTAATGATGAAATGTTTATGAAAGTTACGTTGATATATGTTTGAAAATATTCAGGCCCATGTTAAGATATGAATCATTAAAACTTAGGTTCTGGTTGGCTGATGTATTCAGGTGAGATCATATGAGATTTTAATAAATACCCTTCTTAAACTAAGCACATATTAATAACTTTGTTAAATCTTCATTTGCGAAGCTTTATGATAATATTTAAGCATACGCATTTATACCGTACGTTTTCTAAAATACCGAATTCTAATGTGTAAATTCTGTTTAACATTATCTGCTAATCATTGATTTGATGTAGCTGGACACCTGTTATGCTTTATATAAATGCACATGTATTGTTTGATATAGCTGCGTATTGCCTTAACTTCTGTACGGTTCTTAATATATCAAGCACTGAAACTAGTACAAGAAACTTATAAATATCTATAATTAAGCTTGCAACAATGACATTAATTGTATATAATAGACTACGGAATAGGACAAATAATTTTGATATTACAAAGGTTAAGGATTCGGAAAAATTCGTTACAGATTGGGTAGGACTTTATATCCTGTAAGAATGCACAAAGACAATCCTGAATTGGTAGGATAACTATATATATAGAATAATATACAAAAGCACATTCTAGGTGCGAAGCCTCTAATAAATGAATTATTTATCGACATATCCACCATTTTTGAAATAAGTACTAACAACCTTTTAAAAGTCAGTTGTTTGATCTAAAAATAAAAAAAAATGGCTCTGGCGACATCAACTACTTTTCTCCACAGGGCATTCTTTGAAGTTCATTGCTACCTAAACTTGAAGTAGTCCTTTGACTGTACATTTTTTTCTTACGTATATTTAATACAATATTGATATTTTGCTAATCTGCAATAAAGCGATTGACACAGTTTATATATATATATATATATATATATATATATATATATATATGTATATATATATATGTATATATATATATATATAGACTAGACTACCCGTTACCCGTTGGGTCAGTATGTCATATTAGCTATGGAATTCATGTATGAGCGTGACACTTGTGACGTAAAGAAAATAGTTTTTTTTTTACATAACAGACACATTTCTATGAAAGTATTTTAAAATGAAAAATCAGAGATGGATCACTCAAATATGAAAAAAATCCTCCCTATTCGTATAAAGTTACCTATTTTTCCGAATAATCGTTCAAAAAACCGAAAATTAAACATGATTTTCCAACGAATCGAACGCCGACGAAAGTCATTTAGCAGCAAAAACGAACATGAACCTTCCGATGAGAAATATAAGAATGAAAAACGCATATTGGAATCCTTCAACCAAGTTATAGAAACTTAAAATCTAGGAAAAAATAATAAATGAAACGTGAAGCAAAAAAAACTAAATAAATAAAATAAAATAAAACTAACATTGAAACAGATTAGTAAATGTGTCAACAAATTCACCGTTCTCACAACTATTTTGTATCTAGAAATGTAAACAAAAAATTAAAAAGAAGGAAGGAAGGAAAAGTGGCTGTAGTAGTAGTAGTAGTCTTGGCTTTACTACAATTGTTCTTATGTTTGTCAAGACGTTAAAGTTGTTTAGTTGTAAGAAAATAGCGACAGGATAGTTGTAATAAAGACTAGTTGCAAAACACTCCACCTCTTCCCATGTAAAATAATAATCTCGAAATAATAACGTTAATATTTCAGTGCGCAGGTCAAAATCTGCAAAAGAAGCGATTTGTGTTTATTTGTTTACGTTGTTATGGGTTAATGTTTATGCGCGCATGCGCAACCGGATGTCGTAAACCAGAAAGTGGATTACATCACTCGTTACAAGGTCATTTGAGTTTTATAATTATATACATAGACACACACACACACACACATATATATATATATATATATATATATATATATATCGAAGTGCCTTTAATAAGTTCTCAGATGATTTCGTACAGGCATTTAAAATTATTCTAGCCTCTGGAAAACACAATATGTTATTGCAAGATATCTTATTATATTAGTGCATCATTATGACTGCAAGTTCAAATGAACAACTTCAACAAGAATTCAATACACCTTACTAAAGGCTGATTCTCACAATTGGTGGAATGCAACTGCAAAGGAACGATATGCAATACAATTTGGCTTTAAACTTGGAGAAAATGCCATAGAAACGTATGAAATACTGCAGACTGTTTTTAACCATCTTGTAATAATAAAGCGTCAGTTTTTGGGTGGCATAAGAGATTCAATGAAGGCAGGTAGTATGTGAGGGATTATGAGAGGTGTGGGGGACTAAGGTAATCAGAACAACAAAGTTGTCCGGCTAAATAAAGAATTTCATGGATAATGACTGTCGTATGTCTATAGAGGCAATAGGTGCAGAGTTTGATGTGAGTGTAGTGAACTGTACACACAAATATTCTCAAGGAACTTGTTAGGGTATTAGATATCGAGGGGATAAACAGGCCGTGACAAGGACCATTATAACGTTCACACAGGCAGATTCAAAGGGAACTTCTGGAAGTTCCCTTAGAATCTGCCTAGATACAAAATAGTTGTAAGAACGGTAAAACAAGTGCATTGATTCTTATGCTTTTAGAGTTTTTGATAAATAGATAGGAACATAAAAAGTATGATATATCTTTAAACATATTAAACTATATATGTGTGTGTGTGTGTGATTTTCAGAATGTGAGAGATTGTATATAATAAATTCCACAGCCAAACAACGTCGCAGCCCACAAAGGCCATGCCAGTCAAAGAACCGGAAGTCCAAGACTAGAGTTTCGCCCTCATTTGGGCTCATCAGTAAGACACATCCGAACTCAGTATTCGAAACCCGAGCCTCTTGCATGCAATGCAAGCACTCTACCAACTGAGCAAACGCCCCGCACACAAGAATTCCTATTAACCAACACAGATCAAGCAAACCACGCCGAAATCCGACTGTGAAATGAACCTACTTCGTCTCAACAAGGGACGCGGTCATCCAACGAGCTATTAACCCCAAGCCGATGTCTCACAAGTAGGAGTTTTAACTCGAAAGGACGATGCTAACCATGCGAACAACTTATGACAGGATTTAAAAAAAAAATCCTATCATAAGTTGCTGTAAAAAAAAAATTCAAAAAATCCTAGCATAAGTTGCTCGCTTGGTAAGCATTGTTTTATTTACAGTTAATTCGGTGTGTAGTCAATTTTCGTTTCAGATTATAAATACTTTCGCGTGTTTATGAGTCTTTTTTTTAATTTAACATTTTTTTTATTATAAATACTTTAGAAATAATATCTAATAATATTTTGTTTTATTTTGTTTTTATTTAGATCTATAACTTGGAAATAAAGATAGAATATTAAAAAGATATGCCAGTATTAGATGGTTCACAGTTGATGCGAGTGTGGTGATATGAATTAAATTGAGTTTAAGAAGATGCCTATAAACACTGCAATGCGTATGTTTTATTTTTATATTTTGTCCAATTTAAATATCTCTCTTTTCTTTATCAATCTTTATCGTTAATATATCAATTTTCATTCCAAAGAAAATACTTTTAAACAGTTTTCTTAGAAACATACATTCGTCTCTATGGAGTTGTTTTAGTTCTCGCTATTTAGTTTCCTCGTGTAATGCGTATTCAATAAAAGTAAGAAAATATTTTATTTGTTTATTAGATACATCTCGTTTTGGAATAACAAATAATCACACACACACAAACACACACACACATATATATATACATATATATATATGTATATATATATATATATATATATATATATATATACATACATATATATAATGACCCAGAGGAAAAGTTTTTTGCGAATATTAGATCTACTTCGAAGCAATTTTCCTATTTAGCACACACAAAGAAAATATATCAAAATTACGTATTTTTAAGGACATCGACGAGGAAAATAAAAGTAGAAACAAAGAAAAGATATAAAATCATGGTATCAGGAGTTTGTGGTAGTCATTGTATTGAGTAGGATGATGTGGTCAGAGTCAGAGTTAGTTGAATAAATCAACTTTGTAGGTAAATTCCAATTCATTGAAAAACATTCTTGGTCTTTAGTGATGACTTTGAGTACGCCAGGTTCGCGATATATATATATATATATATATATATATATATATATATATATATATATATATATATATATATATATATATATACACAAGGTGCCTTGCATAAGCTTCTAGAAATTTTTGTACAAACTTCTCGTAGATTCTATGAAAATTATGTTATTTCGATACATCTGATGAGCTGATTGACGACTGTTTATGTTTTCAGGTTCAAATGAACAGCTACAGAGAGAATCAGAATACACACTGCTAATGCCTAATTACCACAGCTGGTGGATTTCAAAAAGTAAATCTGGATGGTTAGATTATGCAGGAGCGATAATGGGTTATCTTGGTAAGAATAGTCGAATTAAGAAAATCGAGTATTATACTTAAAAGTTTAAATGTTAGATAAAATTTCATTAATATTTGTCGGTATGCAGATGTAGTTGGTGTACAAAAGAAAAAAATGTTTATAGAGTTTTGAATTTCGAACGGGTTAGCAGAGTAATAAACAACATCAAGGAATGCGATCGTGACGAATTACATGTTTATGTACTCAAATAGGTTTAACAAACAGATCTAAAATGTTGATTAAAAATCACATAAAAAGTTGGGATACGTAATAGCAAGCGAATATTAGAGATCTATACAATGTTAGTTTAGTGAGCTAGACAGACACCGAGATTGAAGAGTTGGAGAGAGTCAGCTAGCGAAAGGGCTAAGATTTTCTACGCCAATGGAAGCAGAATCTAACATAATCTTCATATTGAGTGAAATTATTTGGAATAAATGCTGTCTGAAAATATAACCTGGGTGTCGATTGTCGTTCCTTAGGATGAATCTCCATGCCATCTTTCGTCAATCATGTCAACCAAGATCAACCGATGGACAACATGTTCTGTCTCATTGTTTTAAGGAACAGTGTGTCTATAAAATATATATACGTTATACACACTAGACGACACAAAAAGCTCATTATATAGCCACACACATTATATACACATCCTTACCCATCCGCTACGCAATATACATTTTTTGGTCTCTATGTTACATGGGCATGAGGACAATTTAGAATAATGATATGCAGTAATATTTTGTGTTAAACTTGGAATGCTTCTGACTGTTTTGCATGATTATTGCATGAATCAACCGTTATTTTTTGAGCAACATAAGAGAGCCGATGAAGGTAGGGCGTATGTGATGGATGATGAGAGCTGTTGGAAAAAGGAACTGAAAATGTTTGTGCAAAGTTTGTCTCAATGGTGTTCAAAGAAAATAAAAAAGAATTACGCTGTCATGACAGCAGGAAAATAGTCAAGCTGATAAATTCAGAGTCTCACCATCCTTAGCATCCAGTCATCGTACCCTGTGAAGTTTAAGGTCAAGAATAAATGTAGAGGATGTCGTCATAGTAGAATTAAGGAGATGAAAGTGGCTGTGACGAGGGCAACTAGCATGCTCACACCCGAGGTATTTCATGGTGTCTTTCAGAAGTTGTTGGAACGGTAAAAAAAATGCAAACGGAGAAGATTTATTTGAAGAGGACTAGAGTTTCGTGTTTGTACTATCAATAAAGTACTCATACGAAAAATGTCTGGAAACAAATTGAAAGTATCATGTATATTAACACATATATACGTCGTGTCATAAACTATTAAGTCAGTAAACATAACTTCAAATCCGTTTAAAGTTTAAAATAGAATGAAGACAGCAAACGACAAGTAAGCCACACAAACTTCAATGTATTTCCTTAACGAGAGGTTTTCCTTTTTTCTAGTTACACTTTATACGAGATATACTTTTCTGTTTTATCATTTTTAACTTCCTAGTTTTAGACGTTTTCTTTCTGATAATCATGTCAATATTTTTTATAACTAATACATTTCTTTGATCCTAGCAGGGTTACTCGGCGTTGCTCGTGGCCGTATAAAACAATGACAAAATGTAGTTGATTTTGAACATACCTGTCATTCTTAAGATAGAGTAAGTTTTGATGCATATGAATCATTCTCTATCTCGAGCAAAACAATATTTTACCTACTATACGACGGGTATTAAACAATATATGCATGAAATAATTGTACATTCCTAGGACAGGACATTTACAGCACATGCATTAAAAATTACTTTCCTAGGGCAAGTGATGTACAACACATATTTAAAATAATTTTACCTACCCTAAGATGAGTAATGTAAACACATATATGAAACAATTTAGCATAATCTTGACGAGTATCGCACAACAGATATAAACTAATTTTTCTTCTCCCAAAAGCCACCAGAATTGTAAGAAAAATGAAGTCATATTTAGAAGATGGATCATTAGGATTCCCAAATTAATACATAAATACATTTCCTTGATTAGTGATTAAGCAACCTGTGCTTCACCATAAAATCCGTCATTATAGTGTTTATTCTCCCATTAAAACCACGACAGACACGGTCATTTTAAGTGAAATGATGACATTTCTAGAAGATGGCTCATTGGGTTTTCCAAATTAATACATAAATATATTGAGGGCGGTTAGAATTAGGCAACTCTTGCTTCACGATAACATTACTCATTATTGTGTAACTTTCGTCCCGGCATCATTATTGTTAGAGAAATTAAAGGTGGTTCAGCAGGTTTTCGAAATTAATGCATAAATACATTGACACGGTTAGAGATTGGGAAATCCTTGCTGCAGCATGAATTTCAATAATGTCGTGTTTCTTTACCCCTTCACAACCGGCACTATAATTTTAAGAGAAATAATGTATTTTCTGGAAGATGACTCAGCAACTTTTAATATTACTGTAGTTCTTTCTCCTTACGAGTAACATTATATTAGCAAAATAAATGATGTAATTTTCGGAATATGGTTCCCCAGAATCTATATGAAAAAACATTTGAGATCATAAACTGCTTCAGCCATTTCCAGGATTGACTCCATATTTATCTCTCTAAAAATATATATGAGATGAAGTAATAATAAGATTGTAAACTGCTTCAGCCATTGCAGGGAAAAACTATATCCTCCCTCTTTTAAAAATATCTATGAAATAAAGTAATTTTTGGATCGTAAACTGTTTCAGTCATCTCTGGGACTGATTTTATATCAAATATATAATGAAATACAGTTATTTTGAGATCATAAAGTGCTTCAGCTATTTCTGGGACTGCCTCATATTCCCTCTTTTTTAAACATTATTTCATCAAATGTAATTTTTGGATCATAAACTGTTTCAACAATTCCGGGGCCGATTCAATATACCCCATTCATATTAAAGTTATATATAAAATAAAGTAGTTCCTAGACCGTAAACTGCTTCAGCCATTTCCAGGACTGATTCCGTATACCACCCTCTTAAAAATATTTATTTAAAAAGTTATTTTTAGATTCAAAACTGCTTCAGCAATTGATATATATATATATATATATATATATATATATATATATATATATATATATATATAACGTAAAATTAAAAGCCAAGAACAATGCGAGATTTTTTTTTTATATAGAGTAAAATTAAATGAAAACAAAATAAATAAACTTCTTTTTTTTGTTGTTTGTTTTTTCTTTTTCACACAAATTTTAACTCTAAACAACAGTCATTTTTTTCTGCTGTATTCAATGGTGTTATAAATCTCAATATATTTCAGACCTATTAGTCCTTTTTCAAGAGAAGACAGCGGAAGAGTGTTCAAAATTGGAAAAGCAGCCGCAGAGTTTGCCACGTGATACCGCGAAATATAGAACAAAACATGACGTTAGGAGAACGTTAAAATAAATCAGTTGGTGTTTGAAATACTTGTTGCGTTTGTGAATCAAGGGAGATGACTATTCAAGCAAGGGTTTTTTTTGTTTTTTTAATTATTATTTTGATTATTGTTGTTCTTATGTTTTAAACTTATATTATAAAAGCGGAGCTCAATTCCAGTCTATTGTTTAGTGTGGGAGTATTTTTTGAAATAATTAAAGATTCGAGGATACGAAGTTGACCTACGTTTCTTGAAGAAGCAAGAATGTTGATGTGAAAATCTGGTTCTGAATTAATGCAAGTGCGAATATGTTTATAGAACGACGAAGCAGTAGTGTTTAAGTGCTCTTTAATGCAGTGGTGAAGCAATCTGGTAGTGCTTCCGATGTAAGATGCACTGCATTTAGCGCATTGTAGGTCGTAAACAACGTGGTTCTTAAAGCATAAACCTGTGTGTGATAGTGGGCAACTAGAGAGTGAACAAGGGGAAGGTGTATGCGATGGATGTTTTCGGTTGAGCTGTTGCCTTAAAGTAGATCCAGTGTGGATGAGTTGAATGTTGAGTCCCTCGCTGCGGATGGCTTTTCGGATTGAAGATGAGATTTTGTCACTGAGGAAGGGTAGTTTTAGAAAACAATTGTCAGAGAAGGGTCGGGTGTTGCGTTTTTCTTTTTAAGTGAGGATAGGATCGTATTAGGGTAGCCGTTTAGTGAGAGGGTCTGTAGGAAATTGTTAGTGTGTGTATGTTTGTCGGAGATGTTAGTGCATTTGTCTTGTATGCGTGAGATTTCGGCATGTGCGTAGTTTAGTTTGTCCTTGAGAGGTAGTGCAGATTTGAAATGTACGAAGAGGCGTTTGCTGACGGGTTTTCTGTATTCGTGCCACTGCTTATATGGACAAACTCGAAAGACACACCCTTAGTACCTGCTACTCTTATCTCCTTTTTACTAGATATATCGATGACATTTTAATTATCACATACTCCCGCGAAGAAGCTATTAACATTTTCAACAAATTCAATAACGCCGACCCAAACTTAAAATTTACTATAGAACACCCAGACTCTTCTGAATCTCTTTCTCTACTTGATTTTAAAATACAAATAAAAAAATGGTGCCATATGCACTGAATTCTACAGAAATCATTCAATAAGTAAAAAAAATAGCTAGTGATTTTATTAAAGCAACGCCCTATAACTATTATTAACTAGGTCTCTAATTATTTCTCTAGTATTTAACGAGTTAGTGAGACATAATCATGAGTGTGCAGCGATACGTAAATGTTTATGCAAACATAAATAAAACGTATATCTTGTTCTACTTTGGTATTGCGCAATTTTGTATCAACCTCGTTAAATAATTTGGATATCATACTTGTTAACTATATTAACCTAGAATATATATATATATATATATATATATATATATGTGTGTGTGTGTGTGTGTGTGTGTGTCTGTATATTTAGTCATCCACAACCTAACCGCACTGATGAGCTGTGAAACAGCCAAACAGTACTATATGTGGATGACTATATGTATATAAATGTGTGTATGTGTGTGTTTATATATAAACTTATATATATATATATATATATATATATATACACACAAACATATATATATAATATATATATATATATTATATATATGTGTGTGTATATATATTTATATATATAAGTTTATATATAAACACATATATATATAAGTTTATATATAAACACACATATATATATTATATATATGTGTGTGTATATATATTTATATATATATATAAGTTTATATATAAACACACACATACACACATTTATATACATATAGTCATCCACATATAGTACTGTTTGGCTGTTTCACAGCTCATCAGTGCGGTTAGGTTGTGGATGACTATAATATACAGACACACACACGCATATATATATATATATATATATATATATATATATATATATATATATTCTAGGTTAATATAGTTAACAGGTAACGGAAATCGATATGTTCACATATATGTATAAGAGCAACAACCCATACATATACACCACTATATAGGGTTTTCTGTGTGTGATGCATCGAAATATAGTGGTGTATATGCATAGGTTGTTACTTTTATACATATATGTGAATATATCGATCTCCGTTTCTTTATTGATCAGACCAATATATTGTAATATCTTTGTTGTATTCAATACAGGTCTGACTGCAACTGTGTGATGCAAAAGTGAACAATGAACAAGGAGTAGCGGAATATTATCCAGGAGTTTTTCTTTTTATTTGGTTTTCCTTTTATTTTATTTTTCCTTTTATTTGGTTTTCCTTTTGTGGTGAGGTCGTGCGCGTATTATTCCAACCTTTGAGGCAACCCAACTCTCACGTAATAGGTGAGTATAGATTAAACGGGCCGTTCGCCCCGTGTCTCAGAACGTAATTCCGTTATGCAAATCACACACACTAAAACACACACACACTAAAACACACACACACTTATATATATATATATATATATATATATATATATATATATATATATATATATATATATATAGGTGTCATTTCAAAAGTAAGGGCCTCGATTTTGAAATACAAACAGTAAAACTTTGAACAGGTCATTGTCCGAAGGTGAGTAAATAATAGATATAATAATAGAAAAATAGGAAGGATTGTGTTGCAAAAACAATCTTCGAAAGATAAAAGAACATCCATAATATTCGAAAGTGGGGACACTTGAATTGTGAAGAAACTTGTGAAGATGAAGTTAATGCGTAGGACAGTCAAAGCAGAAAATATGCAAATACTCTAGTTTAGACGCATAAAGAGCAAGAATTCGAGAAGATTTACAAAATAGAAAAGATTTGATATCGTGAAAGTTCGTCCTGAGAGATTTGATTAGTATCAGAAATAGTAAAGTGATTTTTACAAATATTTAGTAGAAGAAATGATAATGGAAAGGAAAGAAAGATGTAGAATCACTTTAAGACAAACCAAGTTTTAAAAGACCCACAACCAGCATTTAATTCCTAGAATATCAAGCAGGCTTCACAATAAATCCCCTAAAAATTCCCATAGAAAATCGGTTACTAATTTGGCCGACAAAGTCTACTCATAAATTTGTTATGTAGTTGACGTAAAACCAATGTATTATTTTGATATCATCACTCCACCACAGAATAAAAGATGCCCTTCTCACCAAGGCGGACGACATTAACCAGATATTGTAAGAGTGAAGAGAAGCTGCACAATATAAGAGGCTGATGAACGAGAATTTATAATTTATAAGAATTTATATACCCACATATGTTTAAATAATGTGCGCTGTCTTTTTCCTTCGCTTCATTTGTTTAGTAACTGGCATATATACAACAGCAATAATACTTCAAAGAACTAATAAAAATATACGACTTCAACTTTTATTTATATTAAAACTAATAAACCTGTAATAAGTAAGGCATGCGTTTGTTTAACTCACATTTATATTCTATACATTATCAATAAAATAGATACTTATTAGCTATAATTTGTACTTAGATTTAACCTGATCTATACGAAGTACCAACTCTATATCTTTTTCCCCTAGATGGGTAAAAGTACTGCGATTGTCTTCCCATAAAATCTAACACCTTTCGAATCGTACCCTAACTCTTTATACTATTATCTTTCCAATCCAAAAGCCATAGTTAATCTTTGCTGAACCCTAGTAAAATTTAACCTTAAATATAAACCTCATACTCATACATAACTTCACACAAAGCGTGTAGATAATTCACATCTTCCAATCTAAATCTTAATTCTGATATGCACTTCCTATCGCCTGATTTCCATACTCTTTCTTTGCATATTCGCCAGGAGCAGAGGTACGATCACAGGGACTCATTAGTGACGCCCGGTGCTTAGCGTTGTCTCCTGCTTAGAGTTTGAGAGTTGCTGACTACTGTTTCCGACTGACACTACAGAACCCTGCCTCTTTGGTAGTGTTCAGAGCGTCTACTCTAAAACCAGTTGTATGATATCGGGATGTTTGTAGTGCCATGTCGCACAGGGAGAAGCACTGTGTACTCATCTCCGGAGGCATTCCCAATGCCATATTTCTGTCGATGAGGAGTTGGCTGATTGTCTACCTGTGTTGTCTGATGGTGGTTATGCATATTAGCTTTGTCTAGCATCTCACACCTTAAACTGACACTACGAAATCAAATAAATTAACAGCTCAATCTAAAGTAACGATCAAACTAGACAACCACTCGAAAATCGATTCACGTTCTCCCTATAGTCTTGTATTAAAAAATATCCGTGGACTTAAAACTAACTAGATTATGTAGAATCATTTCTATTCACAAACTCCCCAGATATCTTAGCACTTAGTGAAACTAGCTTGCAGTCCACCATTCCCTCTAACATCTTTAACATGTCTGATTATCTTCCACTTTGTCGTAATGGCTCTGACAGACACTTGCACGGACATAGAGTCGATATACGTAACACCCACTTCATGACTAGGGAATCTAAACTAGAGTAAGATTACTAGACCTTCATGTGCTTTAAAAACACTTTACAACGTACCGTTACTTACTTATATTTTCTTTATTGCTCTCCCTCGACCCACACCTGTACTCTTATCACTCATGTCTCATAAATGTCCCACTCTCTCTTGACACTAGCCTCTAATTACATTGGTGACCTTCTCGCTCAGCACAATAATTGTATTGGCTTCTCTACACAGACCCAGATGGTAGCACTATCTAAAACTTTTCTATATTCCATTTCTTGACACAAACAGTAATATTCTCGATCCGTCTCCCGGATTTTCAGGACCAGCAAGCCTCAATTCTGAATCTATTTCTGACAATAGTTCCTGAGGATTGTGTAACAAATGCCCGTTACTTACTCGGGAATGCTAAGCGCAGAAATAAGAAACTCGTGGTTTCTGGAAAATCTACAACAATGTAGTAAATAATAGGCAATCAACACTTCCCCCACTATCAAACAATCATAAAGTTGTTGGCACGGCAACGTAGAAAGCTAACATGCTTGACTTCAGTTTATATCAAACTCTACATGGAGCCTAGCAAAGCACTCTCTCCCTGATTTTCCTTTGCAGACAGAAACCACTAGATGATCTGAAAATCACTTATTCATGTTCATGACCTCATAAAATCCTAGTCAATTCGACAGAATGTGAGCCTGATCTCATCACGTCTGTATTATTAAAACATGCTCCGTCGAGGTTGCTTCGGTTTTCTCCAAACCCTACAACAAATGCCTTAAATAATCCTGCTTTCCTAAGTGCTGGAATAATGCTTCTGTATTTCCAGTTTACAAGAACTCTGGTGAAAGAACTAACCCATTAAATTATCACCCCATTAGCCCCTCCTTTTTTCGACAAAATATTTGAGTCCATAATAAATCAAGCTCTAGTTCACTACCTTACATTTGCTAAAATTTTGGCAGACAATTAATATTGATTAAGACAAGCCCGTTTTACAGCAGATATGTTTACTGTAGTCTCTGAAAGTATATATGTTCTTGTAACATACACACACACACACACACACACATATATATATATATATATATATATATATATATATATATCGTTGGTCTTTTTAAACTGTAATACGGATAAGTAGCGTCTTTACATTAAAGATCTTTTTACTTAGAAAATGACCCATATTTTATTTGGACATAAAGAAACAATACTGTTATTTTAAATAAGAGTAATTTAATAATGTTTAAAACAGTAATCTACGGACGTGTTTCGCGTCCATAGCTCGACTCCGCGTAGCTTGTCTGTCTCTCAGACTATACGTATTACAGGTCCATGCTTTATCCATTACGCTCCGAAGTCCTGAATAATTTGTTAGTTGTATCGTTTATTCTCTTCGGGTATTTTTTTTTGTCAGACGGAGAAGACCAAGATTATTAAAGAATGTAGATGTTGAGTACCCAATAAAACCTGTGCATCCGACTTCGATAGGAAATACAATGGTTTTTCAGTCATTTTGATATCTTCTGTTCGTAGATCCTCATATCTTTCGAACTGACGTTGATGTATCCAGTGAAAATTTTCCTCAAATGGAACCGTTATTTCAACGAAAGAAATCTTTTTTCAAATAACGAACAAAATGACGATATCTGAACGCTGATATGTTAACGTTATTTCAGTTGGAAATGCGAGTCGGCATTCTAATTGAATACAACGCGCCAGTCCGTGCAGCCATCAAAAAATGACAATGTTTTTTATAAAGATTTTAAACTATTTCCTTCTTTGAATCATTTCTCTTAACAAACACCCCCGATATCTTAGCACTAACGTACACTCCTCCATCCCCTCTAACTACTTTAACATGTCCGGATATCTCCCACTCTGCCATAAGGACTCTGACAGAAATATGCACGGGCTTGGAGTCTATGTTCGAAACACCCTTTCTAGAGAAACAAAACTAGAAGCGGACGATCAAGCCTTTATGTGCTTTAAACTTAACATGCAACATAATATTAGTTACTTTTATTTTCTTTACTGCTCTCCCTCGACCCAGGACTGTACCCTAATAAACAAAGTATCTGACAGCATAGATGCAGCACTTTCCCTCGACACTAGCGTACAAGTTTATGTATTTGGAGACGTCAATGTCCACCACAACAACTGGCTGGGATTCTCTACTTACACAGACGCAGCTGGAAGCACAATACATATCTTCTCTATAACTCATTCCCTATCACAGATGGTTACGTTCCTAACCCGTTTCCCTGACCAGCAAGAACAACATGCATCAATTTTATATCTGTTTCTGACCACAGATGATTGTGTTACGAATGCCTACTGCACACTTGGGATTGTTGATCATGTAGTGATAATAGTTGAAATCGCCCTAAACTCCTTAGCCAAAATGGAAGAGCCATTGCTCAAAACAACGAGAAAAAGGCTGACCGGGAAGCCATCAGGGATCTCATCAGAGACGCACCATGGCGAACTATTTTTTCACTTCCTGCTGAACAGTGCGCAAATTAGACCACTGAATGGTTCAAAATAGCAATTGCAGCAGATGTTCCCACGCGAAATTTTTATAGCAAGCCCCACTCTCCCCAATGGTTTACTTCCACATGTGCAGCTTCCATCGAGCAAAGGCAGCACGCGTACCGCAAATTTAACCGACATAAACCCGGTTCAAACAGGCAGAAGTATATAGAAGCAAGAAGTAACTGTAAGAAAGAAATAGCGACAGCTAAGAGAGAATTTACTGAAACCACCAAAAAAACGCATCGAAGCACAGAAATTAGGAATCCGTGACTTCTGGAAAATCTACGACAGTGTAGTAAATAATAGGCAATCATCAATTCCCACACTATCCAACAATCATGGAGTTGTTTGCTCAGCAAATGAGAAGGCTAACATGCTTGCCGGTCGGTTTTCCTCCAACTCCACACTTGATCCTACTACTCACACATTTCCCAGACTTACCTTTGCGGGCAGACGCCATGCTAGACGATCTGAAAATCACCCCTTCTCGGGTGGATGCTATCATAAAAAATCTTGACACTTCAAAAGCATGTGGACCTGATCTCTTCCAGACTGTGCTATTAAAAAGTACTCCGCCGAAGTAGCTCCAATCCTCTTCAAACTTTACAACAAATGCCGTAATGAATATTGCTTTCCTGCCTGCTGGAAAACTGCTTCCATGGTACCAATTTTCAAGAATTCTGGCAAAAGAACTGACCCAGCAAATTACCGTCCCATTAGCCCCCTCCTACTTTTTGGCGAAATATGTGAGTCGATAATTAACCGAGCTCTAGTCCATCACCTTACAGATGCTAAACTTCTGACTGACCAACAATATGGATTCAGGAGAGCTCGTTCCACAGCAGACATTCTAACTGTAATCTCTGAGCGTATATACGATTCACTTGACAAAGCAGGGGAGGGTAGAGCGGTAGCTCTAGATATATCTGAGGCTTTTGACAGGATATGGCATGAAGGTCGTCTCAGGAAAATCAGATCATACGGTATCACTGGAAGAATACTTAACATAATTAAATCCTTCTTAGATAAGGGGAAAATCCAGGCCGTACATCTAAACAATATGATATAAATGCGGGAGTGCCTCTGGGGTCTATTCTTGGACCTTTATTATTCTTAATATTCATAAATGACCTCCGTGACAAAATTGTCTGTGAGATGGGTATATATGCTTTATCTTTAACAGCCACGACAGGAAAAGAAATGAACATATATCTAAAGAAATGGCAGCAACACTAAAGGATGATCTCCGATCTGCAGTGGAATGGAGACAAAAATGGATGATCCCATTCAATGCTGCCAAGACTAAACTTGTTTCCTTCAATAACTACAAGAAACATTCTCTACCACCAATAGCAATGCCCAAAGACTCTTTATCTGAAAGCACATCTTTTAAACTCCTCGGCCTAACGTTCACAGGAAACATGAGTGGGAACAATTGCATTGAGAGCATAGCCGGGACCGATGCGAAAAAGTAGGTTCTCTCTCCCGTGCTAGAAAGCTACTAACGTCCGAAAGTATCCTGTATCTCTATAAGGCCACCATTCGCCGATGTATGGGGTATTGTTGCCATATTTGGGCTGGTGCATCTGTTACTAGTCTCTCACTCCTAGACAAGGTTCAAAAGAGAGTCGCCAACCTAATAGGTCCTAAACTGTCATCCAAGCTTCAGCCTTTGTCCCATCGATGTAATGTAGCATCCCTCTGCCTGTTCTACAAGTACTTTAACGGTTAATGCACCGACGAACTACAAGCACTTGCACCCTCTCTACGTAAATACCCCAGGAAAACCCGACAAGCAGTAAAATCTCACCCCTTCCCCAACTCTACTGACATGCAGAAATTCAACTGTAACGTGAACCGATATCTTGCTGCCCAACTCCCCACCTAGTGCCTCTGTAGCCTGTGCCCCTAATAGTAGCCCCCTATATCAAAGTGGTAATGTGCCTTGTTTGGGGTGAAAATATATAAAAAAAAAATTGAGCTTTATTGGCAGTCACACAATATATCTTTGCAGCTACTGTATCAATCTTCATTGTGTTTCCAGATGTAGATTTTTAGGAATTCACGCAACCAGTGAGAATATGTTTGAGACTGGCAGGTTTCTCACATGCTTTGCCACGATCAAATGTAATTAACCCCCAGGCATGAAGTGTCACTGGTGTTGTTAAGATATCGTAGTCTGCTTTTATCAGAAAGCTTAATTGTTTAGGCATATGCATTTGAGGTTGCTCGATGTAAATTCCCTTATTTTGACACTCTCTCACTTAATCAATGCGCATTGTTTTCTTTGAACTACAGCTGTAACAATGTGCTTGGCTTTTTCAAAATTGGAGATTTCTTCCGAAGCTATTTTCCTCTGTTTCACAGGAGGTTCTTTTATTTTGAGTATAGCCCTGCTTTCTTACATGCCACAGCATCGACTATTTCTTGAATCTTAAGGGCTGATTCTGCGTCTTCTACAACTTTGTTGCTTTCTATTTTCGACCAGATATTACTCTTGGTTGAACATTCTTCAAAATTTTCGGAGAGTCACGCAAAAGTGGTTCTTTACTTAATTTATATTCTTTAATAAATGACTAACTGCATAGCGCCACGTTTGTCATGAAATTAGCATTTCATGTAAGTCCTGCCAACTGGGTCGATCAGTCAGAGGTAAGGAATAACAGAAATTAAGGCTTTTAACTCTCTTTTCACGAATTGTGAGGATTTTGTTTCTGTACACAAAGAATGTTGTTTTTCTGCAGGTTTGTGGCACTATTTCCTTGTGCCACTGGTTCTAACACACTCTGCAGCATGGACGGGTGGTAAATTGTCCATGAGCGTAGAGATACAAAGAAACCCCTTCCCATAATCCCCTTGCTATCTTTCTGTCTCTTTCCTGCACGACCACCATGATGTGAGGACGCATAGACTGTCTCTCCGTAAATGAGGGGGGCCACCCCCTCCCTCAACACTAGTTAGGGTAGGTTAGTTAGCTTTGAAAAGCCTATTGTAAAAATTAATTGTAAATTGTTTTTTTTTTGTAATATATATTGTATCTCTAATGTAAAATAAAATAGTTAGTTATACCTTTGTATATTACAATTGTGTCGCGTGTCGTTTTTCTTGTGTCTGCCATGAATTCCTTCATAAATGTCTTAAGTCGAAAGGCGGCCCTGAGGACAAAGAAATGAAGATTCCCACCAGAATGCCACCAGGGTGAAGAGATCATCTTGAGAAAGGAAAGGAGCCACACCCAAAACCAACATCTCAGGTATGATTTTCTTCTTACTACACAGACCCTAATGACTGGCCCATCTTCATGTCTTCATGAGACCGCTTTAAGACATTTACTATAACACGTCTGTCGGTCACACCCCAGTGACCGGCTGATAGTGGTATAAATGGTTGCCTTAAGACGCAGGATTGACCCTGGTTAATTACCAGACGGATCTCGTCGCATCTGTGTCGCAGTATAAATGATGCACTATGACCAGAACATATTGTTTCCCAGCATGGAAATAATTTCGACCCTTAAACCCACGGCACAACCAAAAATAACGACCACTAGACGAATCGAATAAAAAAAAATGGTCCACGGTCTTAAAAAAAACGGAAAAAAAACTATTATTTCTGGCAAAATTTAAAAAAAAAAATGGCAGACCAGTACACACGCGCACAAAAAAAAAAAAAAAAAAAACGCACTCAAAAAAGAAAATTCAGAACCTGAACAAAAAATTGTCTTGCACCTACAAAAAAAAAAAAAACAGTTTACAAAGGATCGATTTAAAAAAAAAGAGTATTGAAAGTAACCCTTCGAAAAAAAAGTAAGAAATGTGTCCCACACACACAAAAAAAAAACAGAGACGAGAAAAAAGTGTCTCTAGAATATGCAATGTCTCTTTCTCTCTCACGCTTTCTCTCTTTCTGTCTCTCTCCGGATATATATCGATACGTGTGTATATCTATGCATCTTGTTATTACATGAAAAAAAAAAAAAATCCTTCAAACACGAAGCTCGAAAAATAAATTTAAAAAAAAAAAGGAAAGAAAATAAAGGATACCTAACATTTTTTATCTGATCTTTATTTCAGGTTTATAAAAATATAGGACTTTTTAAAAACATTCTTTTGACTTTGCAAGTGTTAGATTCAGATTTGAAAAAATAGAACTTTTACATTACATTTTATTCCATGAACAGTTGATGTGTTTATTTTTCATGTTCATTAAAGCTGAAACATAAGGGGACATTTTTTTTGAATTGATAATGTTTCTTTTATTGATGTTTGTCTGTTTAAAAAGAAAAAAAAATGTTACTGGTAAAAAAAAAATGGGGGTTAGATAATATGAAAGTTTTGTGTTAGAATGTATTTTACAAAATTGTTCAAAATAAGATTGTTTTTCTATTTAGTTATTTGTTTTAAACTCGTAGAAATGTTTAATGTCTACCTGTCACTCATTTTTTAAAACAATGGCCGCACATGGGAAAGATAAGCTAAGATGACCTCGTCATGGTGTTTGTGAGGTTGTTAAGGGATGGGTGGTAGAACAACGCTACCTGCCTCTCTCTCTCTCTTCTTCTCTCTATCTCTCTCTCATTCCCTTACCTGTGAGGACGAGAGAGTGACTTTTAAAATCGTCGAAGATTTTTTTTTTGTTATTACGTAATGGTGTTATGAGGGTGGTGGGGTGTGTAATGGGATCGCTCTGCCTCTATCCCCTTCTTTTTCCCCTCAGTCTCTTTCTCTACTCTTGCGTTTTAATGATTGTATAGCTAAACCCCCATGGCTGATTGCAGGAGGGCATATAATAACGAATTAACTTGGAGTTTTTTAAATTTTTCTACCAAGTTTAAAGAACAAAATTATTTATGCTTCGTTAAATTACATTAAATGATGTCTTCAATTGGTTTTTATTGAAAATAAAAACTGAGACGATTATTCAAACAGCACTTAAAGTACTTTTTTTGAAGTCTTCGAGTGTTTGGAAAAGCCAACTGTTACATGATTACGTTCATTTTTTGAGAGTTCTCTGAAATGTTCATAGTTTTTCTTAAAGAAAAAAAATTACGCTATTACATTTCGAATATTCTCTGAATTTTTAATAATTTCTAAGGAAATATTGTTTGACTAACGAAAGAGATTTTCCTGAACTCTAGATGATTTTAAGGAAGAATTATTCGAGCAAATTCTTTAATTGAAGGTTTATTTGAAATTGGACCGTATGATAGGGGTCCCTGAAATATTGACTGAGGAGTATATACGTAAAATTGAATTAATTATTAAGAAAAAAAAAGATTTCCTTAGTCTAGAAAGATCTCTCTTTAATTGAAACTTTAATTTTTTCGAGCTGTTAACTATACAGAACTGGTCGTTAACTAATGTGACTCCTAGGTGTGGCGGGAGTTTATTAATTCGAAATAATCCTTGTGAGTGAGTTTAGGAAAAGAATTGCTTTTAAATGATAAAATAATTACTTTGGAAAATAAAGTTAATTAACGTGAAATGTTTCTGAATTCGAAATGACCTTGATAATGACCTATAAGAAGAAATGATTTTTAAGAATCAATTAAATAACTTTAAATGTACACTGAATTTTAAAAATAATAATTACGAAATGAAAAATTTGGGATGTTTCTGAATCTCATTGTGAAGGGTGAATTGATTCAAAATGAATTGTCTATGATCTTTTCGGAAGATTAATTTTAATAATGAACCAAATGTTTGGAATAATTTTTGAATTGTATTACGAAAAATGGGTCTATTCGAAGTTTATGACCTTTTGAGAAGATTGGTTTTTATAATAATAAATGAATTACTTTGGAAAGAAGTTAACTAACATAAATTGATTTTAACGATGAACCAAAATACTTGAAATAATTTTTAAATTTTGGAATTAAATTTTAATGATCTTTTGTAAATCAAGTTTTGAAAAAATACATATACTTTTTAAATGTACCCTGAAATTTGGGAAAAAGTTAATTATGAATGTAATAACTGAAATGCGTTTGCATTGTGTAAACAAATTCTAATTGTGACCGAGGTGCTCTGAAATGATTTTTTTAAAAATGTTTTCTTTTTAAGAAAAAAAATTGTTAACACCCTATTTCATTGATTTAATGTATACCAGGTTTCTGAATTGTTTATTTTTGGAAATTTTTTCCCCCTAATTGAGTATTCTAACTCATGAAGGCTGAGTGCCCTTCTTAGTTAATTCTTTATATAATTAATAAATATTCCGTGGTGGATAGTTTTTATTGGTCGCTCGGCGGCAGACTCCTTGCTCTAACAGAATTAATTGGATTAGAACCTCTGAAGACCAAGGTTTTACTAAATCCATATAGGTCGGCGTGATGAGGTCACGTAACCCCGACTTATCTAAAATACATTATACTGGTTGCTGAAGAGAGCGTAAGTCCAGTAACTGAAGTAATAACTTGGAATACATATAGGTCGGCGTGATGAGGTCACGTAACTCCGACTTGGTTAAAATACATTATACTGGTTGCTGAAGGGAGCGTAAATCCAGTTACGAAAATAATGTTATGCAGACTAAATTAAAAAACGTATAGGTCGGCGTGATAAACTCACGTAGAATCCGGCTTAGTGAAATACGTATAGGTCGGCGTGATAAACTCACGTACAATCCGGCTTAGTGAAATACGTATAGGTCGGCGTGATAAACTCACGTACAATCCGGCTTAGTGAAATACGTATAGGTCGGCGTGATAAACTCACGTAGAATCCGGCTTAGTGAAATACGTATAGGTCGGCGTGATAAACTCACGTACAATCCGGCTTAGTGAAATACGTATAGGTCGGCGTGATGAACTCACGTAAAATCCGGCTTTGTTAAAAAATATTATACTGGTTGCTTAAGAAAGTGTAAATCCAGTAACTGAAATCATGAGGTCATTGCCTCGATGGAGGGCGAGGATGATTACCCTCTCTGGTATTTGAAGCAGTATACCAGTCTACCAGGAGCCTGGTGGAAAAAATAACTTGCTTCACTGAGTTCCTGATGGAACGTAGAGCATGGGGACATTGATTGCTGACGGCCGGTTGACGCACCATTCACGGAAAATTAGGGACTTCTGAAATTTATGAATACTCATAAATTTCGGATAGCATAGGGAGGGATGTGGCACTATTTCCTTGTGCCACTGGTTCTAACACACTCTGCAGCATGGACGGGTGGTAAATTGTCCATGAGCGTAGAGATACAAAGAAACCCCTTCCCATAATCCCCTTGCTATCTTTCTGTCTCTTTCCTGCACGACCACCATGATGTGAGGACGCATAGACTGTCTCTCCGTAAATGAGGGGGGCCACCCCCTCCCTCAACACTAGTTAGGGTAGGTTAGTTAGCTTTGAAAAGCCTATTGTAAAAATTAATTGTAAATTGTTTTTTTTTTGTAATATATATTGTATCTCTAATGTAAAATAAAATAGTTAGTTATACCTTTGTATATTACAATTGTGTCGCGTGTCGTTTTTCTTGTGTCTGCCATGAATTCCTTCATAAATGTCTTAAGTCGAAAGGCGGCCCTGAGGACAAAGAAATGAAGATTCCCACCAGAATGCCACCAGGGTGAAGAGATCATCTTGAGAAAGGAAAGGAGCCACACCCAAAACCAACATCTCAGGTATGATTTTCTTCTTACTACACAGACCCTAATGACTGGCCCATCTTCATGTCTTCATGAGACCGCTTTAAGACATTTACTATAACACGTCTGTCGGTCACACCCCAGTGACCGGCTGATTGTGGTATAGGTTCCTTTAATTACAGATAAACTACGATGTATGCATGGTTTTATTTCGGCGCAGACTATTTTAAAAAGCTCCTGTAAACGTTTGTTTCATGTGTGATTTGGATTCTGTGACTGATGTCACGTAATCCATGGACGCCTACATAAAAGGTATCCTTTTCTTATTGGTGTTATTTTCGACATTACGCAATATAATCTCCATTACAAACAGATAACACGTCCCATCATAATGCCAATATTTAACTTTCGTCAGCTCGTTGAATATTTCTATTTTTAGAAAATCTCATATACTCACATTTAAAATACGCTAATATGAGATTTCTACTATCTTCTAAAATACCCCCCCGCACAAAAGCTCTATTGCCTTCTCCAGTAGTTCGTGTCTTACTGAGCCATACGCATTTTCTAAGTCTAGCCACATGACATAAGCTCGGGAGATTAAATGTTTTTAAATATTATAATTCGGTCCTGTTCGATACAGCCTGGAAAGCCAGAAATTCCAGACCTCTGTGTTGAAGAATGTACATAATCATTGTCTAGATCGAATTTTGCCATCTTTTACACCGATAACATCGAAAAACTTACTACGGTCGGAATAATTTGGTCCAGATTTGCGACTTTTTTTCTTTTGGTAAATGGATTTCATTTGCCAGTCCCCAATTCTTTGCTACGAATTTCTTTGCGTATGTTGTCCGTAAAAACGCCCAGTGGATTGCCAATATCTTTAATGCATATTTATAACGTTAATAGGAAATATCGTTTTTTTTCCAGTGAAATATTTACTCTCGCTTTCCTGACAATTCCTTTCTTACACCTGGACTTAACGGTGAAATATCGAACTTTACTCGGAGGGGGGGATGTAAACATTTTTCCCATTAAAGGAACCCAGAGGATTGTTGGTGAGTGGGTCGGTATATTTTTTCTGAAGGTGTGCTTCTTGTTTCCATTTCAGGATATTGAGGGCTCCGCCCTTTTCCTCCTCGAACAATTTCTTAGAATTATAATGTTCTTCTTGCAAGCAGTTCCAGAGAGACATGCCACAAGTTAATAGTCATAATAATCCAGAAAATAAACAAGCTTAATCTTTATCTAAAAAACTGGAGGAAGATTGCTGGTTTGTATAGAATAGCGTGTAAATGACACCAAAAACGAATGAGAAAAATACATAACGCAAAGTAAATTGAAACACAGAAACGAAATCCCTAATTACAGCAGCACAAGGAAACGCAATCAAAACCATCCAAATTAAAGCAAGGGCCGACAAGGCGCAAAAAAAAAACAGCAAATGCAAACTCTGTGGACAAACAGACAAAACATTAAATCACATAATAAGCGAATGCAGAAAACTAGCCTAATAGGAATATAAAAATAGACATCTCAAGTGAGGAAGGAACTGGGAATTATGCAGACAGTTGCATCTTGAACACCATGACAAATGGTATAAGCACAAACCGGCGGCAGTACTTGAAAATGAAAGTCACAAAATTCTATGGAACATGGATATATAAGCGGATATACCAATCCAAGCAAGAGAGCACGATTTTTATAGGTAACATGAAAGAAAAGCCCTACCAGACTGTAGATTTTCCCGCTCTAGCAAACCACAAAGTAAAGAATACGGATACAGAGAACCGGAGCAAATACGCAGAACTGGCCAAAGAGCTCACAGAAATATAGAATATAGTCAAGATAACACCGCTATTAGAATGAGCACTAGAAACAATACCAAGAAGCTTTGAAAAACGCGGCCCTGTCGGTGGGGCATTATAATACACCGACTGCCCCCCTGCAGAGGGTAAAAGTCCCTCAATGGGGGCCCTGGATATGACCTTAAACTATATCCAGTGGTGAGGCCCCAGCTTGCGGGTTTTGGTGAGTGTGGAGCCACCCTTTAATTACCATTGCTCCCAGGTCCACTCTGACCCGGAGTGGTAGTACATGTTAGAGTTCCAACTATGGGTTAAATAGAAACCGACTTGAAAACAACAAATATATTCTATTAAAAATGTTTTCTTCAAAATCTTTGGATTCGACATTAAATAACCCGAAACGGGTTGATATGCCGTAAAACAAAAACAACCAACCAACCAACCAACTTTGAAAAACGAATGTAAGAGATAGGAATCAAAGTAATGGCTGAGAAGATACAACGCATAACAATAATGAAAACATCCGAAATATTAAGGAAAACATTTTAATGCGGAGACTAAGAGACATAAGCTTCAGGTTCAAGCCAATCATATAGAAAGATGTAAAACAACTGAACACCACGTGCAATCATGAAAAAATAAACAATATAATTGTAAGTTAGCCATCCTCCACTTCTGCATTCCATCCCCTTTTTTTCGTATGTCGTCATAAACTGGCGTCATGCCAAATAAGTGAGGGTCAAAGAGGATGGAAAGACCTAGCAGAGAGAGAGAGAGAGAGAGAGAGTGAGAGAGAGAGAATAATAGCCAGACCTTCGCTAGTGGGTGCAAAGAGGACTGGGACCTGTTGGAGGCTTATTGCAATTGAAATTCTAGTAAAGACAAATAGCCGCTACCAACGAGAAATAAATAGTTAACGGCTGTTGCGATAACGCAGAACCATCTGCGAATGTTATCAAAAGAGGGAGAAAGTAGTAAATTTCTGAGGAAACTTGTTTTCACTCATACTTTAGAGAACACCGCAAAAGATGTCTTTGATGATGACCTGTGTGACTAAGTCTAGTAATTAAATAATAGTATAATCATGTATTGTTCTTTATTTAGAGTAGATTGATAGGTCATATATGCCGAGACAGGATCGTTTACGGAAGTGAAACAATTTTAAATCTCTGATACGAGGCCTTTTGTTTTTTTACAATAATTAATAGCATTAACATTTGGTAAAACATAGACGACTTTACGTAAAAAATAATTGTCATTGTCAGTTAGATATTAGTTCTACTAAATAAAATAAATAATATGTTTTATTTATTTTGAAAAAGTTCTTTATAATTTTACCGTAAACAAACAATTTTCAATAAAACGAATATCCATTTTAAATTTAAATCGGTTTTTATCTAAAAATGTATTCTGACATCGATGTTTCGATATAGTCAATATTTTTGAAAAAATAATTAAAATTGGGTAAAGTCGGAATTTTTACCTTGAGTAATCGTCAGTAATTATTTTTTGCTAATCCGATTTTTGGATTTTTTAATTGTATGAAAACGTAGTAAAGTACATGCTATCATTAAATAAACATTAAATAAACATTATATGGTTCGTATATGCATTAAATACACATAATATGGTTCGTACATAGATTAAATAAACATTATATGGTTCGTGCATAGATTAAATCAACATCATATGGTTCGTACATACATTAAATCGACATTATATGGTTCGTACATAGATTAAATAGACATTATATGGTTCGTACATACATTAAATAAACATTATATGGTTCGTACATACATTAAATAAACATTATTTGGTTCATACATACATTAAATAAACATTATATGGTTCGTACATACATTAAATAAACATTATATGGTTCGTACATACATTAAATAAACATTATATGGTTCGTACACACATTAAATAAACATTATTTGGTTCATACATACATTAAATAAGCATTATATGGTTCGTACATACATTAAATAAACATTATATGGTTCGTACATACATTCACGTTTAAAAAGACATTTTAAGCTCGACATAAAATCATTAAAAAACTGTTTAACAGTGAAAGACAAAGCACATCTTCTTCAAACTAAAAGACGAAAAAATATTTATTTAACGCAAAACTTTTCAAAATCGCATGTTTTACAGAAGTTAAGTTTAGACCACAAAAGCGTAAATGGCACAGTTTTAGTATTTTCTTTACAATATTAGTAAAGAAAGTGTTCCTGTATTATATATTCAGCGAAATTTCTAACATCTGCCAGTATCTCATATACCTACAAAGCCACGCAGTATTCCTTTCGTATTTACATAAGCACCCTCACTTGTTCACACTTCATCAGGCACCTCCTCAAACCACTTTCCAGCACACTTCACCCCAACCTCCTTACAAACTTCCCAATATATCAGGAGCCCATGCGATCATGTCTTTTGTGGTACTCTCTCTGAGCCAATCCTCTACACCCTGGTGCAATGTGGGCAATTGACTCTGAAGCCTTACCACAAATCCTGCATTCCGTAGAAACTTCCTCTTCTAGCACCATTTTTTAACAGTCGTGTTCCTAATGCCTGTTCTTTTGCTGCACAAACAAAAGCTTCTTTGTCAGATACCCAGCTTTAAGCTATTGCCATGATCTTTCATAAGCCAGTTCTGCATTTTTTCCTAGTTAGTTAAACTGCTCTTTTTTCTGCTCGATACGTTTCACATACTCGGCATTGATCTAACATACCCCCACTTCATTGGCCACAACTTGGAGAATCCAATCCTTACTTCTTATCACATGTTCCTTCAGCGACATCTCCTCAGTTCTAGCAAAATCTCTTACACTTTTCAATCCTCCGCAACATATTTTCTCTTTTGATACAGCCTCGCTACTTTTTATGTGGAATATACTAAACATTGCTGAAACTTTTCTTGTTCTAACACCCATGGCATGCAACTCTTTGTAAAACCATTCTAAAATTCCTGAACTGTATCTCAAAACACTGACTGCCCATGCATTCACCGTTTTCATTGGGTTTCCTCCATACAATTTCGACTTTGCAATTAGTTTCACTCTTCTAAGATACTCCTTCCTGATTTTTCTTTCATCTCAATGTTCATGATGCCTACACCCTCAAACATTCCAAAATACTTATCCCCTGTTTCTTCTATTTCTTTCATAATTTCTCCATTTGGCAGCACTATTCCATTCGAATGAACCTTTACTCCTCTTACATTTACTAATACCAAACTCCATCCCGATGTCTTCTAAGTATTCCCAATGAGCTCTTCCAGTCACTCCATTTCCTACTCATTTCAACCGAATATCTTCAAATTATCCATAAACACCTGATCCAAAGTTATACCCTAGCTTCTCTCTCTTCAAGAGGACGCCCGGTGGTATCATTATTCTTACACAAAGAAGTGGAGATGGTGAATCTCCTTGGAATATTCCGCGTTTAATGCCAGCCTGTCCCAGATGGTTATACCACTGTTTTAAATGATGTACCTATTTACTATGCCTCCCCACGGGACAGAGTTAGACACCAGGGTCGTTTTTTAACGTGGAGAAAAGGTACAAAAATAAAAATTGTCTCAGTTGTGAAGGATTTCTCCTCCACCGAAAGAGAACAAGAAATGGAAGTGCAGCATCTGAAGAACAGATGGTATTTATTTGCTCCCCCACCGAACAAATTAGGCACAAGGCCAATTTTTAATGTGAGGAGTGAAGGGAGGGGGAAGAGAAAAAGGGGACCAGCTCCCGAGAGGTGGGAAATGGGAGCTGGTTAAAGGTCAGGCATGTGGGGTTGCCCCCACATCTGGCCTTTGCTAGTCATAGCTAGTCATAGCTTGCAGCATCTGCCGGAACAGATACTACACTTTGATCTTGACCAAAAGGCCAAGATGGTATTTATTTGCTCCCCCACTGAGCAAATTAGGCACAAGGCCGTTTTTAATGTGAGGTAAAAACCAGCTCCCCTAAAAGGGGTCACTCTGGTTACCAAAAATAATAATTGTCCCAGTATAGAGGGTTTCCCCTCCATTGACTGGTACAAATTATCTTAAGTGCAGTATCTGCCGGAACAGATGGTATTTATTTGCTCCCCCACAGAGCAAATTAGGCACAAGGCCGTTTTTAATGTGAGGTAAAAACCAGCTCCCCTAAAAGTAGGCAAAAAGGGGGCACTCTGGTTACCAAAAATAATAATTGTCCCAGTATAGAGGGTTTCCCCCTCCATTGACTGGTACAAATTATCTTAAGTGCAGTATCTGCCGGAACAGATACTACACTTTGATCTTGACCAAAAGGCCAAGATTGTAGCTCTCGTTTTAAATGATATAATCCGAATAAAAAAACATGTTTTACTCGCTAATTGTTTTGTGACGGAATAAAAGTACATACATTTTTATATACAAATAATAGATTGCATTATTGTGTGGATTCTTCTTCTTCTTCTTCTTCTTCTTCTTCTTATTATTATTATTATTATTATTCAAGCATGAAATCAAATACAAAATTCATAAACCGTGATCAGACTTAGCCTTAAATTAGTTGGAAAAAAATTAATCTGTTACTCTATTCCGGACATGAAACGCTGTTTACTTAGGTTTGTTAAAACTTGAAAAGAAATGGACAGGGTATTATAATAAAAAGTATGAAAAAAGTCTAACTCAAAATATTGCAGCACTAATAATTGATTATATAATGTTATAAATCGAATTTAAAAAAAAATTCTAATGCTGCAATATATTTTTTATGAGAATATCTTGTTTTTTTTCCAGTTTTAATAACTAGTCCTTTGCTTTTTCATGTTTAAACTTAACCATATTAATTTTCAGACTCGCATTGTTTCTATTGTAATCCATAATTTTGTTCAAGCCATTAAATTCACCTGTTCTTTGTTTAATTTCAGTTTTTTTTTACCCCCACAAGCAAGATCAAGAGAAAATTTTGCCGTAACCCACTTGAAACTAGCGTGGGAAGTAATATGGTTAAGCTTTAGCATGTAATAACAATGTACGGCACTCGTCTGCTATCAATAAAATTCCCCAATTATCATGCTTTCATTCTCTCTCTCTGTCATTTGTTACGTCTCTTGTCGCAACAGCAGTGAATTAGCAGTGACACTAGTCGCTGAAGCTACATGGTTACTATGGAATCCAGTCATAAAAGCGTCGCTCACTTAACATTTTTTTTTACGATTTTGAATACCAAAAAATTCATCATAACTTTTGTTTTACTGGACGAAAATTGAATTTTTTTTCACAATATAGTTCAGAAGGTGATCTATAAACTTATTTTTTATTTATTTTTTTTATTATTACATTTTCACCCCAAACAAGGCACATTGCCACTTTGGTGTAGGGGGTTACTATCAGGGGAAACATCTACTGGGGTACTATGTAGGGATTTGGGCAGCAAGATGTTGGTTCACGTTGCACTTGAACTTATGCATGTCAGTACAGTTGGGGAAGCAGTGACCTGGAATGGAATTCCAAAGTCTAGCAGTTCTGGGGAAGAAACTACTGGAGTAGAAAGATCTTTTACATCTAGGGATCTCTACAGTGTGAGGGTCCGATTTTGCAGCTTGTCGGGTCTGTCGAGTGTGTTCACGTCGTGGGGGCACAAGTGCTTGCAGTTCATCAGAGCATTTACCATTAAAATACTTGTAGAACAGGCAGAGGGATGCAACGTTTCGACGATGGGACAGAGGCTGAAGCTTAGATGCCAGTTTAGGGCCTATCAGATTTGCGATTCCTTTTGAACCCTGTCAAGGAGCGTGAGACTAGTAGCCGATGTTTTAAATGTGGTCGAAAAATAAGTTAATAAGTATACATGTGACCGTTTTTTTTTAAGTATCTATGTGTGTACGTGCGCATGTGGGAACCCGTGCCCGCAACCCCTAGCTAACCCTCTCCAAACAATTAACAACAAAATAAAAACTAAAAATAAATAAACCGAATCATACCCCCCGCCTCCAAACATAAGCGAACACCCAACAGGTCAAGGCATATTACCAAGAAATCATCTCACCAACGAGACGCATAAAAACTTTAACATTAAGACTCGAATTTTAAAGTAACCCCTCCTCCCATACCCACATATTCCCCTTCTTCACCATGTATCCCTATGCCCTCAGCCACACCAGAAATGAACTTCCCAGACCCTCCCCCACAAGTTCCTTAAACCCCAAAATTAATTCATTACAGACATACCAAGCGCCCCCGCTCCCCCTCCCCCTTGTTCCCTTCCTCTCTTTCTTCCGTCCTCCTCGCACCCCCTAACCTCATTAACTCTTTCGCTCTTTCATCCCAAAATAGCGAACATTTCTGTAAAAGTCTGAGGAAGCTACAGACGGCCAAAAAACCGCCGAGTTGCTGAAACAATAATGTAACTTAACAGAAAGATACGGTAATAAAAAAACGTATGTATATATATATATATATATATATATATATATATATATATATATTGATATACATATGTTTTACGTAACTATTTTTAATAAATTATAAAACTATTTATTTTTTTAAATCAAAATATTTCGATGCTTTATATCTTTTTCGTGGTCATTACTTCGCCTGTTTTCTTTATCGCATTGTGTTACAATGAATGAAAATAGCAATAAAATAGGGCCCATGTGCACTATTTTAAGAAGGAAAAATAGAAAAATGTCGGGTAGAAAACTTAATACGTAAAATATGCTGATTTTAAACACATTAATATTTGTATATTTTATTAAAATATTAGCGCTAAAATATTAGCTTATAAACGTAAACATAGGAATTTCAATTTTATTTTTTAACAACGCTCATGTGACAAGGGACCTTTATCTTAACTTTATATATATATATATATATGTATATATATATGTATCTATGTATATATATACATATATATATATATATGATTGTTTGTATATGTATATAAAATTATTTTTAAGAAAACATAATAAAAATGAATATGATAAATTAAATACGATACAAATTGTCAGCAATCTTGTCATAGCTGATCATTTTTTTAAAGTGTCATTAGAAAATATTTAAACAGTTAGAAACCAAAATGTTTACATTACATGGAATATCTTAAATAAATATGTAAACTGTTTTACAACGGCATAGATTCTGTTATATTCTACGGCAAACACACCCTTAAACACATCTTAAATTTGGCCAAAGGACGAATAAAGTACCTGGATTCTTATATAAAATGTCGGGCGGTTTGAATTTGTTATGAACGTCCCCACCAAAAAAGAAAACGACTCCTTAATATTGACAACTTTTATTCACTCTAATATTCACAAATAAGTTTTTACCTTTAAATTATTCAATGTAGGAGTTTACGGCACAAGGCTGCTACCCCACTAGTTGTGACACTGCTGTTCCCTGCAGTGGTAGGGATAGACCGGCTGAAGAGGTGATTTGGTTCGGTGAAATCAACGGAGAGGGGCTTTAACTGTCAGCCCTGCTTGCTCATAGGAGGTCAGTACTCCCAGGGTCGGAATTGAAACTATCCGGCTCCATTGATTCCTCCATTTTGAGAACCATCAGCCCGGATTAGGCGTCATCAAGCCCAGTTCCAGGCGAACAGGGGCAAGCTATATAAAAAATTATCGACCAGAACCAATACCTCGACCAAACACTGAGAAGGGAGCTAGCATGCAGTAGCATCAATAGCAGCATCTGTAGCAGTGGTGGCAATAGCGACAAAAACCAGCAGAAGAACCCCGTAAAGATCGGAATGATACTCCCTCGCCCGAAGAAAGAAGAGGGGGCCATTTAACCTGACAAAGACAGTGGGGTAGTAGGTGTCACGCAAAAGGAACGAGCAACGAAGGTAAAAGCGGTAACTACCAGCATCAACACCGGAGGATTGGCCGACATTACCGGCAACACCAAGTACACAGGACACACTGCACAAGACAATTTCCCCAGCACAAAGAACGCCATTGACTAAGACACCGACACCACTACCTACACCCACACCCAAAGCAGTAGTGGGAAAGAACGTGGCCCCCGGTCACATGTGGCGCCAGAGGAACACCGTAAGCTATTTTATAGGACTTACGAGAAGTCGACGGACAGTAATGCCTTAAAGACAATGCCTAGTGCATTGGCTAAACTAGAGAGAAGAATAGTATATTTAGTCACAACTAACACCAAGAAAAAAGGTTTGACTGTGGTGGCAAAAGGAACCATTGAGCAACTGCTGTGAGAATTCAAAATCCCAGCCACTTACATCTGTAGAAGGAGCTACACTATGTGGCATCTTTTGGCGCCAATTTGGGGTGTAACCATTAAAACTTCATGCCGGAATACCTAAGTGGGGTCAAACAAACATAACTACCATAGGCGTCCCTGTTATATTGGCGGAAAGCAGCTTGATAAGTAATATGGAGACGTCGAAGCCGTACTCCCAGTCAGTGGTCTCCGTCATCAAATGGTAGGAGAATACAAGATTAAAATGAAATTGGACCGGAGGGGCTTCCACAAGTGCGACACCTGGACGATGAGCGTCATCGTCGATGGTCACCGACACCAAAGTTTGAGCAGGGACATATGCCTAAGATTTGTCCAAAAAAGAACCCACCAAAAGCCTGTGTTGCTTCATTTTCCAAGTCGGCAGCTCAAGAGGAGAAAAACAATGGAGTGACACTAGCAGCTTCTGAAAACCCACCTAAGGGGGGCATTAAATCAACAATATCTGAAGTTGTGAAGAAGAAACCGTCGAAGACCCCCTGCAAGAGCATCCCCTTGAGGACCAACGTAAGCAGATTCCCATAGAGTCGCTATGTGTTTCCATTTACAACAGCAACTTGAGGAATCTGCAGTCGGCAACTCGAAGAGAAAGAATCCAGTCTCCTCATCATTATAATCTGAAGAGAAGCAAGAGGGTAGAAATTTGGAAGACAATGGACCGGAAAAAGTGAAAGAAGACCAAGTCTGAAAAGATAAAAAAAAAAAAGCTCAAGGAGACTAGGTGCCGTTCCGCTTCCTTAATGGACGTAGTGTAGACTACCTTTACAGTTCAGCACCCCAACCGAAGTCCCTATCCCTCTTTCATTCCCCCCCCCCCACCTGGTACGTGATCGTTGTCCCTGGAAGGGCCAGACATCACATGCAAGCTCATATTATTATATTAGGAGAGAACGGTTAGGAAGCATCCCTCCTGCAACGTGACCACACAACTACGCGGCCAGTTTTATCATCCCTAGGCAGAGGGACTTGTTAAAGGCGCTCACAAAATTGGAAATGGTGAGCAATAAATTTCTGCAGATCCTAAGAATTTTCCTTATGCCCCCTTTATGACGACCTTCGCGAGAAACACGAGAGTGGAACCCACGAAGGCTCTATTTAATATGATCGCAGGGGAAAGCAATACCAAATAATAGTTTGGTGGAAGAGGAGTACGACTCTCTCAATCAATTCTACTCAAGGTGTGAAGGGAGAGTCCCCACATACGTCCACCCTTGTTTTTATAGGGCCTTCAGACTTCCCTTTGGATGATTCCATTGCGCGAGACGGACGAATAATATCTGAGTTGCTTTTGACTAACCGTACCCAATCCTGCGACATCCTAAGCCCTAAAAACTTTAGGCAGATGATTGTTGCAGAATAGGAAAAATGGCCAGATCCGTAACCTTGGTAAGCTTAAATGTGTGGGGGATGAGATGCCGAAACAAAGCCGCTAAGGTACGGAAATATTCCAGGTCCATGAATATAGATGTGACTGCGTTCCAGGAGACACTACGATTTCGTTGACGAGTATGCCTGCTCTCTGGGCATTCCGGTGACCGCCATAGTAGCGGGTTTCTTTGATAGTTCGGTGTATTCTTTTAAACGTTGTTCATGTGGATGCTGATGGTAGTCTTGTTAACGAGCATCTCTCCCCCCCTCTCTGGCTTTCTTACTCTTTCTATTTTCTCTCTCTGTGTCTCTATAAGAGAATAGAAAAGGAGAGAGGGAGAGAGAGAGAGTGAGAGAGAGAGGTGAGTAAACGTGGAGGTAGACACGTTTACCAGAACCAAAGGTCAGCTGACCAAATTACGTATGTGTGACGTGGTTGGCTAGATCTGGGAGATTTGATTTGAGCTTTGAAGAAGACGGACGTTTTTCCGTGATCTCCCCCTCTTAACTGGGGAGGGGGAGACGAACGCTGACGTGTGTGAAGAAGAACCACACAAGCAGATTTCACTTTACATCTGCTGCAGGACCTCTGGGGAAAGTGAAATAAAAAACTATAAAACACATTCATCGTCTTGGAGTGATAAATCTTCGTCAAACAGGTATCAAGTCTCCCTCCAGGATGATAAATTTCCAGCTGGTTCAACAGCGAGAAGAAACAGAGGTAGGTTCAGAAATTACATGTCACACACACGATTCCCTTTATGATAATCAAACACACAACCATTTATACTAGAGACAATCATACGCACACGGAATCTTTGATGTTATACAGTGTATACACCCAAACGTAAAAAGTGCCCCTAAATGAAGAACTCAATATAACATATTCAAATGTAACGAAAGCTCAATTTGGTACCCCTCAAGGATAACCTCGATGATAACGAATATATAACAGTCTGGTTGTGGTCGATGGTGTCGAGGCAAATAGAACGTTTCGAGTCGTCGCAGCGCATGCGCGCAATTGTGTATGGGACCGGATTTCTTTTTGCGCCAGTTAGAGGGGGTTCGGAGCGGTTAATTCTAATGGGTGATTGAAATGCCATCCTTGATCCCAGGGTAGATCAAGTTGGCAGGACTAGTGGGACAGATGGGCGTGAAACAAGTCTGTCGGATCTAATGGCAGGGTGCGATCGTGTAGTCAGGTTTCGAGTGGATCATCTGACGCAGGAGATTGGACGTTACTCTCTAGCAGGCTACGTACTTACTTGGATCGGTTGTTAGTTAGCAGAGGCAATATAAAATACATATCTGCTCCCGCGTTCCACTGGTTAAACCACTTTGACCACAAATTGCTTGTGGCCAGGTTAGATCTTGATAGAAATAGATGGGTATAGGAAGTTAAATACTTCCCTACTTTAAAAGCTAGTCGAACATATTCAGAGGTAGTGGCATAGCTAGAGTAAACGTCACCAAGGACCGTTGGCTCAAATATCACAACACTGACCATCATATGTTGAAGTGTTAGATATCATTAAATATTCATAAATGCTCTACTTACTTCATGACCGGTACGTTACTACTTACACGTATAATCAAAGAAAAAATTATATATAAAAAACGCCATTATTCTGAATCCAAAGATTTTGAAATGCACCTGTTCATAATACCACAATAATAATAAACTTATTTACTAGGATTAAGCCGAGTATGAAAAAATGTTAGGAAAAAGCTAAGTGTATACTATGACGAATCACTTTGTAAATGGTAAATACATAAATGAATTGATTGTTATTACGAAAAAAAGGGGGCATTAGAGAGGCAGTCGAATCAAGTCCCACTTGATAATTAATTACAAACAAGAAAAAATGCATAACAATGGAAATCACAGCAATAACCCTTAAAAAAGAATAATAACCCTTAAAAAAGAATAAATACAAAATAAATTAAAAGGTTCCATAAAAAGATATCTACAAAAAAATTGTTTATATCTTTTTTAAATGTATTTACTTCGTTTTCGTTTTCTTGTTAAAATAAAAGTTTAACATAATCAGTGGAGTTTTAATTATTTCTCTCGAAGATATATTAGTAACTATTTTGCGTTATTTGGGTTTTTGATATTCATCGCAATTCAGCACTCGACATATCCCGATTCTTCTCGATATCTGCTCGGAAACGTTCGTGAAAGTTCGGAAAACAGTATAAGTACCGAAAACACTTTTATGCTATTTTTATAGTTTTGTTTGATCATATCAAATTTGAAATAGTCATGTGTAAAAGAAGTATTTGAGCTTCTTCCATTTTTCATTCTGGTTTGTAGTTGTATTTATATAAAACAACAGCAAAAAATTAAATCAGAATAATGTGTTACAAAGCGAGGACAAAATACATCCCAATAGTTTCATTTAATATCAGAACATTAAAATAAACCGCTCTACCTCTTCGTAGTTTTATCGTTAAAAACCAATGCTCACTTTCAGAACATTTAAATGCAAAACACGGCAATTAACAAAAAAGATTTACTTTCGATAATCTAGTCATAGAATAAGTGTTTTCTTGTTTTCCTTGCGGCAAACTGGCCAATGATATTGTCAACCTCTATTTGTCTTGTAAGTTCGTTTTCAATAGACAGAACAACCAGATCCGACACTATCGACTGGCTCATGGTTGACCAGAGATAATTTTTTATGTTTCATTTTGGAGAAACTTCTTTCACGCGATGTCACAGAAACACATTCTGTCAGAAGGAATTTGAAGCCAGCGTAAGTTATGGCAATGACTCAACAAAGTCCAACTTGAAAAACTGTAGGAATTGCAGTACAGTCCAGTGCTTGGCTTCCTTCGAGTTTATTTCAGCTGCTTGTAGGTGTCGCCTTAAACGTGGAATTTCTAGACAAACGCCTTCTTCAGACAGCTCATCATACATAGCTGCGAGCTTGTCAACAGACAACTGTATTTCTTCGTCGCCGGCACAAATATGATCTGGCTGAACGGCAGAAAAGGTCAACAAAACAAGATATGGATACGGTCCAGACACTCTTACACTGCTTTCGCAGTCTTCTGTTGCTATGACAGTCCCGCATCTCTTGCTTCCTTTCCCGGCATGTTGATCTTTCTTCTGATTCCCCTCTCCGTAGTGATATCAAGTTCTTTACGCTTCTTTGTTGGACGGCATTCTCAACAACATTCGTAAGCTGATCTTCCAAAAAAATCTTAACAGCACTTTGTTTGGTAGCAACCATGTCCCGGGTAATACATGGTGTTTGCATGTACGTCTGAGCTACGGTTACTTCTTGTAAAACGTCACTCTAAAATAATATGAAAGCAATGATAAAACTCGCATACAGTTTGCCACAGAATGCTCGCAGAACCTCTTGTCTCGTCGCTTTCTTAGACACACAGAAAGCTTCAATAGATTTTACAAACTGGTTAAACCTCTGCATGACTTCCATAATTTGCACGACAGATGATCCTTTGATTGTTCATGTTGAATAGGTTTGGAATTTAGCTTCCAGCCGGCTTCAAAACAAGTGACGAAAGTAGACGTTCCTGGAGTATTATCATCTTTAGCAAACAACCGACAGCAAAAGCAGTAATCTGTCCGTCACGTAGCAAGTAAGCCATCTACGACCGTAGCATCCTGTTGCAATTTTTCAATAAGGAATAAAACCCGGTTGTAGAAAGTTGCAGCAATTAACCTTTACCTTATGCACCTGGCCCTTTTACCTTGAAAGGCTCCTGCTTTTTCTGGAATAGCTCGTTCCCCATTTTTGTTATAAATTCTAACACCATCAGGCACAGGAATTTGCCACAATGATACATCGTTGAAAGTTGACAAATTACTGACAGTGCTGGCATGCGAAGCTTCAAACTATACTTCTGATCGAGCTGGAATTACTGTGCCATAAAGTTGTTAATATAGTTGTTCTGTATCGCTGTTTCTCAGTGGCTCGCTATCACCTGAAAAATGGTTTTCACACTGTTTTTCATGCATCGTTATTTCAGCTTCAATAAAATCAGAACTTTTGACAGTTTTTGATTTTGTATCCACTTAAGCAAAGACCGTTTAATGTCGTTTAGCGCTGCCTCTTTTGCTATTAAGCTTGCCGTTGTTGATAGCTGTTGTGACGGTTCAGTCGTTTCATGGTTATCCAGGATTCGGTTCTGAAAATAAAATAAATGCATATTTATTTTGAAAACTGGACACGGCAGTGCACCTAAGAAACTTGGCAGTATTTTATATTCATTTTTGAAGTTACAGCAATATTAACTTAAATTAGGACATTCGAATTACGACGACTGCGATGTAAATTTAGACAACCAATTTACAAAGAATTGAATTATGACGTTGTTTGTTTGTTTTTGTTTTGCAAAATTAGATACTCAAATGTCAAATGTTTAAGGAATCTAAAATCAAGGTCGTGTAACCTGCACCTACTATAACACTGTAATGAAAACCGGGGAAAACCCATGCGCCCAAACAAAAATTATTATTTTCTGTCAATGTCAAGAATCTTTTCAACACCAAAAATAAAATCTAAATTTAGATTTTATAGGTTTTCGGGAATGCTTTATCATTTAAACCTATCGCAAAAAAATATTTTTCATAATATGACATAAAAAAAACTTTATCAAAAAGTATGGGACCACTTTTCTATAAAAATTTAACGTAAAATGAACCCCGACTTTCTGGCCACCTAGTGGGCATAATTTTATTTGAAAACTAAAAGCTTTTGGGAGGTACCTGAAAGTTTTTTGTTGTCAACGTAACACGAGCTCCACTTTCTGGGTATCTAGTAAGGAGGAATGATTTTCGGGGAGGTTAATTTGATAAGTATGTTCTACTTTAAACAGGGATAATATATAAATATCGTGAGGTCTGCAGTCGCCCCTGGCCACTATGGAATGAAAATATGCCAAAAACTGTAGCAAGAACGTTTGATATCTATCTATATAAGTACACTTCGATAAGTATGTTTCTGTTTAAAGACAGATGGTATAATAAAATTATGGCGCTTGCGCACGCGACTGCCCCCCCATAGGATTGAAATATGCTACAAAATTTAATATAGATTCATATAAAAATATTTTGATACACGTGTTTCAGTTTGAAAAGTTTTCAATAAGGAATAAAATTATTCGGTCAATTTTCATTTCATAGAACAGTTTTTATTTTTTTGGCTAAAATCTTCTTAAAAAATAAGTTGTTTGTGACTAATGTGACAAATTAAGATGAGTGATATTTAGATGTGACCAATATTAAAATAATTTATGATAAAAAACGGAAAGGTAAAACTATTCACACACATATATATTTATATGTGTGTGTGTGTGTGTTTATGTTTACAAAAGTCGTACGGAAGATAGTGGTCGCAAAAGGATGTAAAAAAACTGGAACGGAAAGAAAACTTTAGTAAAACGAAGATACCGAGTCGACTGTACAGCCTAGCAAGAAAAGGAAAAGTCGACTGCTGATTACAACAACTGATAATACGCGCGTTTTAATCTTTAACTACGCTGTACTTGTTATGAATATGTTAATAATGAAATGAAATAACTAAGAAATGTAAGTGTCATGAATATGTTAATAATGAAATGAAATAACTAAGAAATGTACTTGTTATGAATATGCCAATAATGAAATAGAATAACTAAGAAATGTAAGTGCCATGAATATGTCAATAATGAAATGAAATAACTAAGAAATGTACTTGTCATGAATATGTTAATAATGAAATGAAATAACTAAGAAATGTACTTGTCATGAATATGTCAATAATGAAATGAAATAACTAAGAAATGTACTTGTCATGAATATGTTAATAATGAAATGAAATAACTAAGAAATGTACTTGTCATGAATATGTCAATAATGAAATGAAATAACTAAGAAATGTACTTGTCATGAATATGTTAATAATAAAATGAAATAACTAAGAAATGTACTTGCCATGAATATGTTAATAAGGAAATGAAAAAAACTAAGAAATGTACTTGTAATAAATATGTTAATAATGAAATGAAATAACTAAGAAATGTACTTGTAATAAATATGTTAATATTGAAATGAAATAACTAAGAAATGTACTTGTCATGAATATGTTAATAATGAAATGAAATAACTAAGAAATGTACTTGTAATAAATATGTAAATAATGAAATGAAATAACTAAGAAATGTACTTGTCATGAATATGTTAATAATGAAATGAAATAACTAAGAAATGTACTTGTAATAAATATGTTAATAATGAAATGAAATAACTAAGAAATGTACTTGTAATAAATATGTTAATAAGGAAATGAAATAACTAAGAAATGTACTTGTAATAAATATGTTAATAATGAAATGAAATAACTAAGAAATGTACTTGTAATAAATATGTTAATAATGAAATGAAATAACTAAGAAATGTACTTGTAATAAATATGTTAATAATGAAATGAAATAACTAAGAAATGTACTTGTAATAAATATGTTAATAAGGAAATGAAATAACTAAGAAATGTACTTGTAATAAATATGTTAATAAGGAAATGAAATAACTAAGAAATGTACTTGTAATAAATATGTTAATAATGAAATGAAATAACTAAGAGATGTACTTGTAATAAATATGTTAATAATGAAATGAAATAACTAAGAAATGTACTTGTAATAAATATGTTAATAATGAAATGAAATAACTAAGAAATGTACTTGTAATAAATATGTTAATAATGAAATGAATTAACTAAGAAATGTACTTGTAATAAATATGTTAATAATGAAATGAAATAACTAAGAAATGTACTTGTAATAAATATGTTAATAATGAAATGAAATAACTAAGAAATGTACTTGTAATAAATATGTTAATAAGGAAATGAAATAACTAAGAAATGTACTTGTCATAAATATGTTAATAATGAATTGAAATAACTAAGAAATGTACTTGTCATGAATATGTTAATAAGGAAATTAAATAACTAAGAAATGTACTTGTAATACATATGTTAATAATGAAATGAAATAACTAAGAACTGTACTTGTAATAAATATGTAAATAATGAAATGAAATAACTAAGAAATGTACTTGTAATAAATATGTTAATAATGAAATGAAATAACTAAGAAATGTACTTGTAATAAATATGTTAATAAGGAAATGAAATAACTAAGAAATGTACTTGTCATGAATATGTTAATAATGAAATGAAATAACTAAGAAATGTACTTGTAATAAATATGTTAATAATGAAATGAAATAACTAAGAAATGTACTTGTAATAAATATGTTAATAAGGAAATGAAATAACTAAGAAATGTACTTGTCATGAATATGTTAATAATGAAATGAAATAACTAAGAAATGTACTTGTATTAAATATGTTAATAATGAAATGAAATAACTAAGAAATGTACTTGTAATAAATATGTTAATAAGGAAATGAAATAACTAAGACATGTACTTGTCATGAATATGTTAATAATGAAATGAATAAACTAAGAAATGTACTTGTAATAAATATGTTAATAATGAAATGAAATAACTAAGAAATGTACTTGTAATAAATATGTTAATAATGAAAGGAAATAACTAAGAAATGTACTTGTAATAAATATGTTAATAATGAAATGAAATAACTAAGAAATGTACTTGTCATGAATATGTTTATAATGAAATGAAATAACTAAGAAATGTACTTGTAATAAATATGTTAATAATGAAATGAAATAACTAAGAAATGTACTTGTAATAAATATGTTAATAATGAAATGAAATAACTAAGAAATGTACTTGTAATAAATATGTTATTAATGAAATGAAATAACTAAGAAATGTACTTGTCATGAATATGTTAATAAGGAAATTAAATAACTAAGAAATGTACTTGTAATACATATGTTAATAATGAAATGAAATAACTAAGAAATGTACTTGTAATAAATATGTTAAAAATGAAATGAAATAACTAAGAAATGTACTTGTAATAAATATGTTAATAATGAAATGAAATAACTAAGAAATGTACTTGTAATAAATATGTTAATAATGAAATGAAATAACTAAGAAATGTACTTGTCATGAATATGTTAATAATGAAATGAAATAACTAAGAAATGTACTTGTCATGAATATGTTAATAAGGAAATTAAATAACTAAGAAATGTACTTGTAATACATATGTTAATAATGAAATGAAATAACTAAGAAATGTACTTGTAATAAATATGTTAATAATGAAATGAAATAACTAAGAAATGTACTTGTAATAAATATGTTAATAATGAAATGAAATAACTAAGAAATGTACTTGTAATAAATATGTTAATAAGGAAATGAAATAACTAAGAAATGTACTTGTCATGAATATGTTAATAATGAAATGAAATAACTAAGAAATGTACTTGTAATAAATATGTTAATAATGAAATGAAATAACTAAGAAATGTACTTGTAATAAATATGTTAATAATGAAATGAAATAACTAAGAAATGTACTTGTAATAAATATGTTAATAAGGAAATGAAATAACTAAGAAATGTACTTGTCATGAATATGTTAATAATGAAATGAATTAACTAAGAAATGTACTTGTAATAAATATGTTAATAATGAAATGAAATAACTAAGAAATGTACTTGTAATAAATATGTTAATAATGAAATGAAATAACTAAGAAATGTACTTGTAATAAATATGTTAATAAGGAAATGAAATAACTAAGAAATGTACTTGTCATGAATATGTTAATAATGAAATGAAATAACTAAGAAATGTACTTGTAATAAATATGTTAATAATGAAATGAAATAACTAAGAAATGTACTTGTAATAAATATGTTAATAAGGAAATGAAATAACTAAGAAATGTACTTGTCATGAATATGTTAATAATGAAAGTAAATAACTAAGAAATGTACTTGTAATAAATATGTTAATAATGAAATGAAATAACTAAGAAATGTACTTGTAATAAATATGTTAATAATGAAAGGAAATAACTAAGAAATGTACTTGTAATAAATATGTTAATAATGAAATGAAATAACTAAGAAATTTACTTGTCATGAATATGTTAATAATGAAATGAAATAACTAAGAAATGTACTTGTAATAAATATGTTAATAATGAAATGAAATAACTAAGAAATGTACTTGTCATGAATATGTTAATAATGAAATGAAATAACTAAGAAATGTACTTGTAATAAATATGTTAATAATGAAATGAAATAACTAAGAAATGTACTTGTAATAAATATGTTAATAATGAAATGAAATAACTAAGAAATGTACTTGTCATGAATATGTTAATAATGAAATGAAATAACTAAGAAATGTACTTGTCATGAATATGTTAATAATGAAATGAAATAACTAAGAAATGTACTTGTAATAAATATGTTAATAATGAAATGAAACAACTAAGAAATGTACTTGTAATAAATATGTTAATAATGAAATGAAATAACTAAGCAATGTACTTGTAATAAATATGTTAATAATGAAATGAAATAACTAAGAAATGTACTTGTCATGAATATGTTAATAATGAAATGAAATAACTAAGAAATGTACTTGTAATAAATATGTTAATAATGAAATGAAATAACTAAGAAATGTACTTGTCATGAATATGTTAATAAGGAAATGAAATAACTAAGAAATGTACTTGTCATGAATATGTTAATAAGGTAATGAAAAAAACTAAGAAATGTAATTGTAATAAATATGTTAATAATGAAATGAATAAACTAAGAAATGTACTTGTAATAAATATGTTAATAATGAAATGAAATAACTAAGAAATGTACTTGTAATAAATATGTTAATAATGAAATGAAATAACTAAGAAATGTACTTGTCATGAATATGTTAATAATGAAATGAAATAACTAAGAAATGTACTTGTAATAAATATGTTAATAATGAAATGAATAAACTAAGAAATGTACTTGTAATAAATATGTTAATAATGAAATGAAATAACTAAGAAATGTACTTGTAATAAATATGTTAATAATGAAATGAAATAACTAAGAAATGTACTTGTCATGAATATGCCAATAATAAAATTAAATAACTAAGAAATGTACTTGTAATAAATATGTTAATAATGAAATGAAATAACTAAGAAATGTACTTGTCATGAATATGTTAATAATGAAATGAAATAACTAAGAAATGTACTTGTAATAAATATGTTATTAATGAAATGAAATAACTAAGAAATGTACTTGTCATGAATATGTTAATAAGGAAATTAAATAACTAAGAAATGTACTTGTAATACATATGTTAATAATGAAATGAAATAACTAAGAAATGTACTTGTAATAAATATGTTAAAAATGAAATGAAATAACTAAGAAATGTACTTGTAATAAATATGTTAATAATGAAATGAAATAACTAAGAAATGTACTTGTAATAAATATGTTAATAATGAAATGAAATAACTAAGAAATGTACTTGTCATGAATATGTTAATAATGAAATGAAATAACTAAGAAATGTACTTGTCATGAATATGTTAATAAGGAAATTAAATAACTAAGAAATGTACTTGTAATACATATGTTAATAATGAAATGAAATAACTAAGAAATGTACTTGTAATAAATATGTTAATAATGAAATGAAATAACTAAGAAATGTACTTGTAATAAATATGTTAATAATGAAATGAAATAACTAAGAAATGTACTTGTAATAAATATGTTAATAAGGAAATGAAATAACTAAGAAATGTACTTGTCATGAATATGTTAATAATGAAATGAAATAACTAAGAAATGTACTTGTAATAAATATGTTAATAATGAAATGAAATAACTAAGAAATGTACTTGTAATAAATATGTTAATAATGAAATGAAATAACTAAGAAATGTACTTGTAATAAATATGTTAATAAGGAAATGAAATAACTAAGAAATGTACTTGTCATGAATATGTTAATAATGAAATGAATTAACTAAGAAATGTACTTGTAATAAATATGTTAATAATGAAATGAAATAACTAAGAAATGTACTTGTAATAAATATGTTAATAATGAAATGAAATAACTAAGAAATGTACTTGTAATAAATATGTTAATAAGGAAATGAAATAACTAAGAAATGTACTTGTCATGAATATGTTAATAATGAAATGAAATAACTAAGAAATGTACTTGTAATAAATATGTTAATAATGAAATGAAATAACTAAGAAATGTACTTGTAATAAATATGTTAATAAGGAAATGAAATAACTAAGAAATGTACTTGTCATGAATATGTTAATAATGAAAGTAAATAACTAAGAAATGTACTTGTAATAAATATGTTAATAATGAAATGAAATAACTAAGAAATGTACTTGTAATAAATATGTTAATAATGAAAGGAAATAACTAAGAAATGTACTTGTAATAAATATGTTAATAATGAAATGAAATAACTAAGAAATTTACTTGTCATGAATATGTTAATAATGAAATGAAATAACTAAGAAATGTACTTGTAATAAATATGTTAATAATGAAATGAAATAACTAAGAAATGTACTTGTCATGAATATGTTAATAATGAAATGAAATAACTAAGAAATGTACTTGTAATAAATATGTTAATAATGAAATGAAATAACTAAGAAATGTACTTGTAATAAATATGTTAATAATGAAATGAAATAACTAAGAAATGTACTTGTCATGAATATGTTAATAATGAAATGAAATAACTAAGAAATGTACTTGTCATGAATATGTTAATAATGAAATGAAATAACTAAGAAATGTACTTGTAATAAATATGTTAATAATGAAATGAAACAACTAAGAAATGTACTTGTAATAAATATGTTAATAATGAAATGAAATAACTAAGCAATGTACTTGTAATAAATATGTTAATAATGAAATGAAATAACTAAGAAATGTACTTGTCATGAATATGTTAATAATGAAATGAAATAACTAAGAAATGTACTTGTAATAAATATGTTAATAATGAAATGAAATAACTAAGAAATGTACTTGTCATGAATATGTTAATAAGGAAATGAAATAACTAAGAAATGTACTTGTCATGAATATGTTAATAAGGTAATGAAAAAAACTAAGAAATGTAATTGTAATAAATATGTTAATAATGAAATGAATAAACTAAGAAATGTACTTGTAATAAATATGTTAATAATGAAATGAAATAACTAAGAAATGTACTTGTAATAAATATGTTAATAATGAAATGAAATAACTAAGAAATGTACTTGTCATGAATATGTTAATAATGAAATGAAATAACTAAGAAATGTACTTGTAATAAATATGTTAATAATGAAATGAATAAACTAAGAAATGTACTTGTAATAAATATGTTAATAATGAAATGAAATAACTAAGAAATGTACTTGTAATAAATATGTTAATAATGAAATGAAATAACTAAGAAATGTACTTGTCATGAATATGCCAATAATAAAATTAAATAACTAAGAAATGTACTTGTAATAAATATGTTAATAATGAAATGAAATAACTAAGAAATGTACTTGTCATGAATATGTTAATAATGAAATGAAATAACTAAGAAATGTACTTGTAAAAAATATGTTAATAATGAAATGAAACAACTAAGAAATGTACTTGTAATAAATATGTTAATAATGAAATGAAATAACTAAGAAATGTACTTGTAATAAATATGTTAATAATGAAATGAAATAACTAAGAAATGTACTTGTCATGAATATGCCAATAATGACATGAAATAACTAAGAAATGTACTTGTAATAAATATGTTAATAATGAAATGAAATAACTAAGAAATGTACTTGTCATGAATATGTTACTAATGAAATGAAATAAATAAGAAATGTACTTGTCATGAATATGTTAATAATGCAATGAAATAACTAAGAAATGTACTTGTAATAAATATGTTAATAATGAATTGAAATAACTAAGAAATGTACTTGTAATAAATATGTTAATAATGAAATGAAATAACTAAGAAATGTACTTGTAATATATATGTTAATAATGAAATGAAATAACTAAGAAATGTACTTGTAATATATATGTTAATAATGAAATGAAATAACTAAGAAATGTACTTGTAATATATATGTTAATAATGAAATGAAATAACTAAGAAATGTACTTGTCATGTATATGTTAATAATGAAATGAAATAACTAAGAAATGTACTTGTAATAAATATGTTAATAATGAAATCAAATAATTAAGAAATGTACTTGTAATAAATATGTTAATAATGAAATGACCTAACTAAGAAATGTACTTTTTAATAAATATGTAAATAATGAAATGAAATAACTAAGAAATATACTTGTAATAAATATGTTAATAATGAAATGAAATAACTAAGAAATGTACTTGTAATAAATATGTTAATAATGAAATGAAATAACTAAGAAATGTACTTGTAATAAATATGTTAATAATGAAATGAAATAACTAAGAAATGTACTTGTCATGAATATGTTAATAATGAAATGAAATAACTAAGAAATGTACTTGTAATAAATATGTTAATAATGAAATGAAATAACTAAGAAATGCACTTGTAATAAATATGTTAATAATGAAATGACATAACTAAGAAATGTACTCGTAATGAATATGTTAATAATTAAATGAAATAACTAAGAAATGTACTTGTCATGAATATGTTAATAAGGAAATGAAATAACTAAGAAATGTACTTGTAATAAATATGTTAATAATGAAATGAAATAACTAAGAAATGTACTGGTAATAAATATGTTAATAATGAAATGAATTAACTAAGAAATGTACTTGTCATGAATAGGTTAATAATGAAATGAAATAACTAAGAAATGTACTTGTAATAAATATGTTAATAATGAAATGAAATAACTAAGAAATGTACTTGTCATGAATATGTTAATAATTAAATGAAATAACTAAGAAATGTACTTGTAATAAATATGTTAATAATGAAATGAAATAACTAAGAAATGTACTTATAATAAATATGTTAATAATGAAATGAAATAACTAAGAAATGTACTTGTAATAAATATGTTAATAATGAAATGAAATAACTAAGAAATGTACTTGTCATGAATATGTTAATAATGAAATGAAATAACTAATAAATTTACTTGTAATAAATATGTTAATAATGAAATGAAATAACTAAGAAATGCACTTGTAATAAATATGTTAATAATGAAATGAAATAACTAAGAAATGTACTTGTAATAAATATGTTAATAATGAAATGAATTAACTAAGAAATGTACTTGTAATAAATATGTTAATAATGAAATGAATTAACTAAGAAATGTACTTGTCATGAATATGTTAATAATGAAATTAAATAACTAAGAAATGTACTTGTAATAAATATGTTAATAATAAATTGAAAAAACTAAGAAATGTACTTGTTATGAATATGTTAATAATGAAATGAAATAACTAAGAAATGTACTTGTAATAAATATGTTAATAATGAATTGAAAAAACTAAGAAATGTACTTGTCATGAATATGTTAATAATGAAATGAAATAACTAAGAAATGTACTTGTAATAAATATGTTAATAATGAAATGAAATAACTAAGAAATGTACTTGTAATAAATATGTTAATAATGAAATGAATTAACTAAGAAATGTACTTGTAATAAATATGTTAATAATGAAATGAATTAACTAAGAAATGTACTTGTCATGAATATGTTAATAATGAAATGAAATAACTAAGAAATGTACTTGTAATAAATATGTTAATAATGAATTGAAAAAACTAAGAAATGTACTTGTCATGAATATGTTAATAATGAAATGAAATAACTAAGAAATGTACTTGTAATAAATATGTTAATAATGAAATGAAATAACTAAGAAATGTACTTGTAATAAATATGTTAATAATGAAATGAATTAACTAAGAAATTTACTTGTAATAAATATGTTAATAATGAAATGAATTAACTAAGAAATGTACTTGTCATGAATATGTTAATAATGAAATGAAATAACTAAGAAATGTACTTGTAATAAATATGTTAATAATGAAATGAAATAACTAAGCAATGTACTTGTAATAAATATGTTAATAAGGAAATGAATTAACTAAGAAATGTACTTGTCATAAATATGTTAATAATGAATTGAAATAACTAAGAAATGTACTTGTTATGAATATGTTAATAATGAAATGAAATAACTAAGAAATGTACTTGTAATAAATATGTTAATAATGAAATGAAATAACTAAGAAATGTACTTGTAATAAATATGTTAATAATGAAATGAATCAACTAAGAAATGTACTTGTAATAAATATGTTAATAATGAAATGAATTAACTAAGAAATGTACTTGTCATGAATATGTTAATAATGAAATGAAATAACTAAGAAATGTACTTGTAATAAATATGTTAATAATAAATTGAAAAAACTAAGAAATGTACTTGTCATGAATATGTTAATAATGAAATGAAATAACTAAGAAATGTACTTGTAATAAATATGTTAATAATGAATTGAAAAAACTAAGAAATGTACTTGTTATGAATATGTTAATAATGAAATGAAATAACTAAGAAATGTACTTGTAATAAATATGTTAATAATGAATTGAAAAAACTAAGAAATGTACTTGTCATGAATATGTTAATAAGGAAATTAAATAACTAAGAAATGTACTTGTAATAAATATGTTAATAATGAATTGAAAAAACTAAGAAATGTACTTGTCATGAATATGTTAATAATGAAATGAAATAACTAAGAAATGTACTTGTAATAAATATGTTAATAATGAATTGAAAAAACTAAGAAATGTACTTGTCATGAATATGTTAATAATGAAATGAAATAACTAAGAAATGCACTTGTAATAAATATGTTAATAATGAAATGAAATAACTAAGAAATGTACTTGTAATAAATATGTTAATAATGAAATGAAATAACTAAGAAATGTACTTGTAATAAATATGTCAATAATGAAATGAAATAACTAAGAAATGTACTTGTAATAAATATGTTAATAATTAATTGAAAAAACTAAGAAATATACTTGTTATTAATATGTTAATAATGAAATGAAATAACTAAGAAATGTACTTGTAATAAATATGTCAATAATGAAATGAAATAACTAAGAAATGTACTTGTAATAAATATGTTAATAATGAATTGAAAAAACTAAGAAATGTACTTGTCATGAATATGTTAATAATGAAATGAAATAACTAAGAAATATACTATAGTTATGAATATGTTTTTTTTAAATAGTTGGAAGGGCCCATTACAAGTGAACGGGTACGGTCCCATAATAGAAAGTTTGTAATAGTCCCAACTGATAAAACATCAAATTATATAGATTTCATCTGGAAAATTACATACAAAGTTTATTCTCAGAAGTAAGACTTATAGGAAAACGTCAAATTATATACGTTTATCTGAATTATTATTTTACAGCTTTCTATGTGAAAAATAAAGAACTAAAATTGGAGGAAAACAACAAAAGAACTTCGATGTCTGTATTGGACACAAAGAAAGGATACCAGCTGAACGACTTTATATTGTTGTTTCGAAGATATGTGCGAGAAAACACAGTGAAGTTAAATTTTTATTAATAGTTTATTTTAATTAATAGCTGATTTTAATTAATAGTTGATTTTAGTTAATAGTTCATCTAACAAATGGATTTCAATGAAAAAGTACATTTTATGGTAAGTTTTTGATTGACAAGTAATATGTTATTAAAATAATAACAAGATCGTATAGACTCTCGTAAATAAAATTCAAGCCACGATTTTAGTACACTATCATCGGAAATGCCACATAAAGAATTACTAAAAAATTAAGTGACACTATAGATGTAGATTTTCCAGAAGAAATATTAAAGGAAGATTTTTCATATTCTAAAATCTTTGGTGCAAAATTACGAATACACTAATGTTTTCTAAAACAGGTACTTGTAAGTCATCTTATTGAAGATGGAGTTCTTTGAATAGGAAATATATGCAATGATGGTTACTCCGATAGGTTTGGTTCCGGCACTTTTAATCTTTATTTAAAGATATGTATATATATATATATATATATATATATATATATATATATATATATATATATATATATATATAAATATATATATACATTTATATATATATATATATATATATATGTGTGTGTGTGTGTGTGTGTGTGATCTTTACTAACATGGTATATTTAGAGCCTATTGCAGGTTGCAGGAGATTTATTGATTGTTTTGACTTTAAGGTTATATCAATATCATCATACAATATCAATAGAAACATCATAAATCATGGACTAGTAACAATTTTGAGAATGATGAGTTTAGAAATGCAATACATCGAATATATCTAAAGGAGTTAAACTGTTAACACGCACGATCACACACTACTTGATTTACATTTAAAATGTGAGAATAAAATATTTATCGACATAATTTTTGATAAAGCTTGGTTAATAGATTTTATAACCTTGGTAGCTGAATTAGTATAAAGAATAGCGGGAAAGAAAATGTTTCTTCAGTTCAATAGCGCACTTTAAACAGATATGAATGCCATCAAAGTATATGAATAGATAAAATCATAAATCATGAACTTATATAAGAAATTCAGTATAAAATGTATATGATATGTATATAGTACATATAACTTAATATATATGAAAAAAACTATATTCATAAATTGTTATTAGATGTGTTCTAAATAAAAGCTAAATAGATATCGAAATACAATTCAATAAACAACAATGAAAATAAAACAATAAATAATTCAAGGAAAGGGTTCTTTTACTGTCGAGCAGAAAACTTTCTACTTTAAGCTCAGATATTATACTTAGTTGGAAGTCGAGATAAATACTTAGTTGGAAGGCGAGATAATATACTTAGTTCGAAGGCGAGATAATATACTTAGTTGAAAGGCGAGATCATATACTTAGTTCGAAGGCGAGATCATATACATCGTTGGAAGGCGATATAATATACTTAGTTGGAAGCCGAGTAATATACGACTGAACGTTTAAAGCGTTTAACGTATTTTGTTTCTCGCTTTCATTGTAAACATAATTCACTGTATCGGAAAGTATCGGGAATGAGGTGCTTAGCGTAATATGCACATCTAGACTTAACAATTGACACAGCATAGTCATTTTCGTTGAGATTTTATTAATGAAAACTATACGGCCTGCGAGTTCTGCTGCTTTTTTTTTCTCTCGTGAACGTGTTGTGCGCGCCTCTTAACAACTGCTGCTGTACCGAAAAAAAACAAGCACGACTTCATGCATTAAACGTATCAATTACACACGCCACTTTTAAGGCAAAGGTGATTTATCCAACCGCACACCGTTTACTTACACTTCCAATTTCTATCCTATTCATTGCAAATTATATCAGTTGAAAAGTCATCGCCTATTAGCGAAAACCTCAAAGAGAAGAAAGAAAAAATAGTTTATTACGTATAAATTGCATCGCTTTATCACGTGGTCTTTGCGTTAGATCATTTTAAATACGTCCGATCACGTCTACTACGATATCTACCCTACCACGTCCTTTTTGAGTCATGTCTGCCGACTTATTCGACTCGTTGACTTTAAAACTACAATCTGTATTGTATAAAATGCTAATTTCGTGATCGCCTTGTGAGATGCATCGACCTTTCTAACTCGACCACTAACATATATCAGTTAATACCTGCTGCAAATTCCTTTCTTGCAACTCGTTATTCAATGTTAACATACATACAATTTATTAAAGCCAGTTACCACTCAACTATCAACTGATAAGCTGCTTATCTATAGGCGTACCTCGTCGCGATAATTTTTATCGAGTTTGTCATTGCGTTTGATTGTGACTTTTCCACCCGCATAAAACCTACGGAGAATTTTAACTATTTCACATTGGATCAAAGAACTTTTTAGCTTTTCTGTTCTGACTCCACAAAGATATATTCGCTTCTCCAAATATATGTCTTATTTGGAGTTACACAACAGATAAACTTTGCTGTTAATCGGATTCGATTCTTTTCGATTTAGAAGAACACAATAAGAAGCAATTGCATTTCGTTTTCATATCATTCTTTTTTCGATTTATTTCAGTTTCGTCCTCATGTTGCATCCATCTTATAAATTCTTTTCCTCTATTTTGTAGAATTTTATTCCTTGTTCATCTGTTTCTTTCTTTTTGTCGCTATTTATTCATAGTTATTTATTCATAGTTGTTCGATTGAAATTAAAATTTCTTTATTTGTTTCGATGGTTTCTCTTATTTTGCTGCATTCCTTCCAATAAATCACGCCAACCTTTCTTATTTACTTTCATATTTGAAGTTTTGAAATTTCCGTTGTATTTCATCATCACTTTGAAATATTTTTTTTTCGTTAATTCTTTTTTAAATTCTTTATATTTTTATACCTTTCTTCTTGTCTTTCTTTTATTTGTTCTATATTCATGTGCACTTAAAATTTTACATCATTTTTTGCATTCTTTACTTTTGTCTTTTCATTTTCTTTATTTATCACTCTCGTTATTTCACTCCTTGTGTGTTCATTTTTTTATTTATGCTTTTCGTTTGTGCTGTTCTTTTCCTCATTGCTTATTTAATTTGTCATCATCACCTATGCCAGTTTTTGAGGGGTTTTTTCGTTCACCTATTTTCTTCCATATGCATCTCCTTTATCTGTTTTATCTCTTAGCTTCTTTATTACATTTTTTATTTTATTGTTCTGTCTATAAACCCTTTTCTTTTTTGTATTAGCTTCGCATTTTCATTTTCTTATTTTTCTCATTTGCTTCTTTTCTCCGCTTCTTTATCCGAGATTTATAGGAAATACGCATAAACACAAGACTCGTGCCACAAACAAGTAAACTCAAAGCAAAACAACAGCAACAACAATAATACACATTTTTCGCAATACTAATACATATTTTTATACATTTTTTAATGAACTATGAACTTTTAGAAAGATTTATCTGACACTCTACCACGCATTTGTTACAATTTCGCCCATTATTTATATATAGCATAATTACAACTGTTTTATTATTTCTTAGACTGAGCTCGTTTTTGATTTCTATATGTATTTTCTTTTCTTTGAATATATATTTACTTTTAATATTAAGTTTCGCTTTCTATTTTCTTTTTTATGATTATATTTTTGTTTCTTCCTCATGTTTTAGCGCACACATTTGGCAATCAGTTTCATTCAATCTATTTTTAAGATTTCTGCAAATAAGTTTTTTTCCGATCCAAGACGAGTCTCTCCCGATCTTCTTTCGAACCTCTTCCAAAATCAATGGGTCTTTTATAGCTGATAATTGTGTTAACTCCACGTGCGCTAATTCTTTTTTCTTCTCCTCATTTCACGCTCTCTTGTAAATTCGCACCTGCAATTCTGAACGTGATTAATCGGATTCCGACCCAATTTACGATCGCGAGATGGTCACCGGACGAGTTTAAACCAGTTTTAGACGTGGATAATGCGAATTAAAAAGTAACCAACTTTATCATCTGCTTCCATTCAATCTACGCGTCTAGCGATGAATATTACTTTTCAACTTTCAGTATCACACACCAAGAAACTAATAAAAGGCCGAATTTTTTAAATTTTGCAATGACCGTGGATTCAATATATGATGAAGAACAATGAGTTGCCGTTATAGAAACATGATTTTTGGGTCATATATATATATATATATATATATATATATATATATATATATATATATATATATGTATATAAAATGTAATTCTTGGTTTGTTCAAAGTCTATAGAACCATATTTTTAGATTACCAATTTAATTGAAATTTTCAGAAAGTCAAGGAATGCTTGCATGTTATTAAAATAATTTACCATTACGAATTATAAAAATATTAAATTAAATAAAAATATTTTTCGTAACTGCGAGATTATCCACCATTTTATTTCCGGTAGAAATTAGCCTTTCAGTGATTGAGATAAGTATTATTTATGTTAATTTTTATGATACTCATGCAGAGAGTGATCCGTGCTGAAATAATGTTATTATTTAAAAAGACATTCTTAACATGGGGAGTTTTGTACCTATTCTGTAGTTTGACCTTACAATTAAATAAAAAAAAAACATATCGTAAAACTTTAATTAAACGTGGAAATACGATTTAAAAAATAGTGCGGATCACTCTCTGCATTAGCACCATTTTTATTTATTACGGACTATTACTTTCATCTTTAATAGTTGTTGTTTCACGACTTTTCGGCCAACTATTCCTCTGGCCTTCATGAAAAGAAGTAAGTACGTGAGAAATTATTTTTTTCCTTTTATAAATGTTTAGTAACTTTTTCCTTTTATTATTCTTAAAGAGTAAAACTTTTCTTATTCATGAAAAGAGTTAAGCCTACGTAAATAAATAAATGTACACATGACAAATTATCAATAAATGGTTCAGTTACTTTTTTTTAAATTATTCATGAAAAGAGTTAACGTAAATAATGTTTGTAAAAGTGCGAAAGGCGACGTAAGCGGCGAAGTAGTACAACCATCACTCCCATGCTTAATTTATATACTTATAGGTTTTTGGAATTTTTTTTCACTGGATTATTATTTATTGGACACTAATTAAACAGATTATTAAAAAACAAGAAAAAAAGAAATCATTATTTCGACATTTGAAAGTTGTGCTCACTTTTTAGTTACAACGTTCTGATAAATCAGTTACCCATTTTGTAACCAATAAAAACGCCTTATATCAAAACCATAGAAAGTAAAAATAATATGAGCCTCTACCGCATTTATAAGTCAGAAATATGTTTGTTTCTTAAAGAAAAAAATAGATTGAACATGACTTTTATTATTGTTTTTATGAAAATAAAGTTTCGAGTTTTTACATATTTTTTTACTTATTTAGTTAAAAGTCAGTTTGTGGATGTTTTTTTTTTAATTGTTTTATGAAAGGTGAGTGGGTGTTTCTTTACAATAATGTATCTGTTTTTATGAAAGGTGAGTTTTTTGTTATTTTTTTTTCAAAACTGTTGTTGTTTTTTTTTTTTAATTTTTTTAAAAGTATTATAAATTTCACTAACATGCTGGACAAATGTTTAATAATTTGGTATTTTTTAGATTAGGTCTACCTCCACAATTTTCCTTTAAATGACGACAGTATGCTGAACACGGAAATCGCATTGACATTTTGAAATAAGTAGTTATCAAGATATAAAAAGTTGTATTATGCATTGTATTCTTTGGCGGCCATCTATTTTACGTGCGCACGCGCCATAAACAAATACACGCGCGTAAAAAAGATGGTCGCCAAAGATTACAATGCATAATATAACTTTTTATATCTCGATAACTACTTATTTCTGCATTTCAATGCGATTTTCGTATTCAGCATAGTCGAAAACCATTACAAATCGTCATTGAAAAGAAAATTGAGGAGGTGGACCTAATCTAAAAATTTACCAATAATTTTCTATCCCGTACGCCTCCCGATACATTGTTTCGTCAACATCCGACCATTTTATATCTCCCGAAGACACTTCCGCATTTAGAAAAAAAAATGAGTGACCGATTTACCAGAACATGGTAACTAAGAAGTGAGTACCCTTTTCAAATGTTAAAATGATTTTTTTTCAATTTTTTTTCATAATCTGGTTAGTGTTCAATCAATAATAATCCAGTGAAATATTTTCATAAAACCTATCAGTCTAGAAACTCCGCCACGTAAGTAAATAAATAAAAAATGTTATGTGCGCATCCGTTAGCCTTCGCTAGGGGGGACTAAGGAAACGACCATTAAATAATTCTGCGGGTCGCCATAGAACTCAACGCCCAAGGAGTACCCAATAGTTTTCATGATCCGAAGAAATTTTTTTTCGAAAAGTAGGTGATCACTTTTCCATGTAAATTTAACTTAAAATGAGCACCCACGTTCTGGCCACCTAAGGAAGGGGCATTTATTTTCATGTTTATTGGCTTAAAGGTTTTTTGACAAGGCAGTTTGGTACGCGAGTGCATATTTAACAGTTTTCGTTTATGCTCACGCGTAGCATAAACAAAGGCTACGTCTGTGAAATGGAAAATAGTCCCAGAGTTCATGCAAAAGAAATCAAACAAAACACTTTTTAGCCAAGAAACACACAGAAAAAAAATAGCATCAATTTATTTTCTATCGAATTCATTTACTGTTTTTATTGAAAACTATTTTCCCCCGGATTTTTTATATAATTTTCCATTAAGGGCCGTGCGTCTCACGTTCGTATATAACACATTTTTTTTTGTAGATTTTGGTGTGCTAAAACTGAATCTGCAAACCGTTTCCGTCGCAAAAAAATAGTTTTTATGATATGAAGAAATTACTTTTTCGAAAAGTGGCGATCACTTTTCCATGTAAATTTAACTTAAAATGAGCACCCACTTTCTAGCCACCTGAGAGAGGGGGGATTTTCCCATGTTTATTGGCTAAACAGCTTTCGTTTATGCTCACGCATAGCGTAAACGAAGACTACGGCTGTGAAATGGAAAATAGTCCCAGAGTTCAGGGGTTATTACCATGCAAAAGAAATCAAACAACAAACTTTTTAGCCAAGAAACACACAGAAAAATGCCCCTCTCTTAGGTGGCCAGAATGTGGGTGCTCATTATAAGTTAAATTTACATTGAAAACTGATCACCCGCTTTTCGAAAAAGTAATTTCATGAATATCATGAAAACTTTCTTTTTGCTACGGAAACGGCTTGCAGATTCGTTTTTAGCACACCGAAATCTACAATAAAATATTTCGTTATATATGAACGTGAAACGAGCCTTAAAGTAAAATATTACCGGATGTTTGGGGCAGATTTTGGGGCAAATATCCTCAGACCGGGAACTCAATAAAACGGACTTTTAAAAGTCGTTACCTGTATCGAGCAAAAGTTTAAAATCACCGATTATATGCCAGCCTACGTCATGGTAACATATATTGACTGAGTTCCTTACGTTATTTTGTATAGTTTTTTTTGTTTAAACTCATTTTCCCAAAATTCCCCCAAACTTAACGTGTTCGATACAGTCTGCCACCATTTGTATTTTTCAGATATACCGATAAACATTGAATGTATTTGAACCGATTATACAAAACATAAAAAAAACTAAAATCTTATCCAGTTAGGTAGAACATTTACTTTTCTTGCCTTTGATAACATTTATTTGTTTTGACAACTTTTTTGTATCTGTGTTTAGTAATATAACCCCTTTTCATTTAATATAACGTTTAGTCGGCTTGAAAAACAGTGTTTATCGGTTTATTTGAAAGCTACAAATGGTAGCGGACACTGGTGATTACTTTAAGTTAGAGAAAGTGAGTTTAAACTAAAAAAAAAAACTATAAAAAATACGGTCAGAAACCCAGCGATTATGCCAGCCACTGTCATGGTAACATATATTTGGTGAGTTTCAGACATTGTTTTGTATAGTTTTTAGTTTTCAACTTACTTTCTCAAACTTAACGTATTCAACAGAGTCCGCGACCATTTCTGTTTTTCGAGCCGATTAAACGTTTTACATTGCATAAAAACACTAAACAATTATCCAGTAAGGTAGAAACGTAACTTACCTTACCTTTGCTTTCATTTATTTGTTTTTGGACAACTTTTTTGAATCTGTGTATAGTACCCCCCCCGCCATCATCCAAATATTAATTACTAACTCACCTTTTTATAAACAAAAAAAAACAAAAACATTTAGCGTTTCAACATTTTTGCTACGATCGGCTTCATCCACTAATTGTTGGTCGAGTCCAAACCATGAATGATTGACAGAAACTTCCGAGGATCTAGATCAAATTCTGCAAGAGTACCATTTTAATTTCTTTTTCACCTTCTTTTTCACTTTTTGGAGTGGATTGCTGTAATAAGAATATAAGAAACATGCATTTTCTCTTTTTAGTAATGTTTCCATTACACCAAATTGAACCACTGCAACGCGTGGCAGGGTACATCTAGTATATATATATATATATATATATATATATATATATATATATATATATATATATATATATATATATATATATATATATATATATATATCCAAAGATGCAAAATCCAAGAAAGTTAGTTAAATTTCTTTGGATTTTACCGTCATTGGATATGTTACCTTCACCAGACTATCCATTCAAGTGAAATCACGTTTTTATTCATCCTATACCCTCTACTTCACTTTTTGTTATCAAGAAAGATCTATGACTGACTTGTAGTTTCATTTAATACTTTTGCAAGCAAAATCTGATCCAGCATTTTGCTTAATCCTACCCTCTGATGAGAAGGAAAATACTTCTTCGAAACTCCGCGGATTAAGGAATATTCACTTTTTTTTTAGTTTTTCCTTTTTAAAATTTAATATGTGTTTAACTCTTTTGCAAAGTGTTTTTTAACATGTTTTATTAACTACTTGTTCTTATTATAAGCTTTATCTCCTATTTGGTTTTATCGAGCTTTTACATCTGTTGAGATTACTTTATAAATATTAATTCTTTAATATTTATAATTTACTTTAGTTTTGCCATCTTGGATCATTTTGGTAAACTTAACTGTAATTCTTATATATATATATATATATATATATATATATATATATATATATATATATATATATATATATATATATAGCTATTTGATATATCATTTTGGAACGCGTTTTTTTTTTCTTAATCGGACTGTGTTATTTCGTCACCGCTTCCCATTTCTTCATTCATTTTTGCAGGCTTTTGGACAGCAAAGACAAAATTCAAATCTGTACAATTGTCTTGTTCCAATTAAGACTGGGCCAAAAACCTGTCGTGATAGCTTGATATCAATGATCAGTTTTGTCTAAGTACTACTAACAAACGTGTGGCACAACGGTGGTTCAAGAAATTTTGCAATGGTGACGAGAGCCTCGAAAATGAAGACAATCGCGGCCGGACGACTGCGGTTGATAACAAACATTTTAAAACCTTAATTGAAGCCGATCCTTGCAAAACTCAACAGCAGTCCGTCATTTAAAGCAACCAAAGACGTTAAAATAGTTGGATAAATGGGTGCCGCATGAAGTGAACGATGGAAAAAAATCAAAGTTGTCGTTTTAAGGTGTCTTTTACGCTCCTTCTACGCAACAAAAACAACCCATTTCTCGAGCGGATTGTGACGTATAATCCGATAACCAACACGGTTCAGCATAGTGCTTGAATGCAGGCGAAGCTCCACAGCACTCTCCGAAGCCGAAATTGCCTTACAAAAGGTTATGGTGACTGTTTGGTGGTTTGTGGCTGGTCTCATCCATCACAGCTTCTTGAATCCAAGCGAAATGATAACGGTGGAAAAATACTGGCGACAAATTGAAGAAATACACTAGAAGCACCAATGATTGATCAATATAAAGGGACCAGTTCTCCTCCATGACAACGTTCGCCCGCATGTTGGTCAACTGACCCTGCAGAAGATGAACGAATTGGGCCCCGAAATTCTGTCTTATCCGCCATATTCATCAGATCCCCTCGCCCACCGATTATTCCTTTGTCAAAAATCTTGCGTGAAAAATGCTTCAAAAGCCGAGATGATTCCGAATCGGCCTCCAATAACTTAATTGCTTCCAGAACCTCGAATTTCTATACTAATGGGATAAATAATTTTTCCTCATTGAAAAGAATGTGTCGATTCTAATGGTCTTTTTTCGACGAATAAAGTTTATAATGAAACGTTTTATGATCTTTTGGAGTTGAACGTCAAAAAAACGATATTATGTTTGCGCCAATCTATTATTATGAACAAGGAATATATACTACAGGCTTTCCTTAAGGAAATGGAGAATCCTATCATAAAAGAACGAGAATATATATGATCTCCTGAAGAACAGAACATCTACTATACTTCACTCCTCCCGAGTTAAGCAAAGATGATGCAATAGTACATTTATATCTGTGATAGTATAGTGTCAGTTTCAGACAAACAAATAGCAAATCTTATCTATTAATATAGCTAAAATAATGCATTAATAGAAGCTCTGGCTGCAGAGGGACAAATGTTGTGTAGTGGTCTTGTTAAGATGACGTATATTATATATTATATAGTTGTTCTGTGTTCGTATTAGAGAGGGACAGAGTACATTTTAGGGTGACGGTGACATGTAATACACAATGAGAGGGGATTAGATAGATATAAGATAGATAAAAGAGATGATGAAGACATACTTATATGCGTTCATGCACAAAGTTCATTATACAGATGAGTGGAATACAAGTTCTTATAAATACAAATGTGTTTGTAGAATGGCATAACACAAAACAGTAGTTACAAAATATGATGACGTCCTTTATTTCTTGACCGGTCAATGATTTCGCATCAAGGAATTCAAAGTTTCTACATGAGTTCAACTTCCAACCTTTCGCCTTCAAAGGTGGATTTCTTCTGACTTATGTCAGCTCTGTCCGACTCTCTCTCGACCCTGCACTCTCTCGGCACTGACTGTTTGTCTCACTAAAGCTCTAACTATATTGACAACTCATCTCTTAGCCATGACGTCATTGCATGACCAACACACGTGCATATTGATCCCGTGGCCTGACATGCCTTACGTTTCTAAAACATGCACTGGTCCTCACATGTCTATCCTATTCTGTAGACCGAATTCTTCTCCTATTTTCGGCCTAACCTATTTTCCAATGTTTACCATTTTCTATTGTTCGGATCTATATAACCTCAATTTAATCTAATTTTTCATAAACAGAATTGAATCATCAAATTCCTTTTTCACTAACATTTCTAAACAACGAATTCCTTTTCAATAACATATCTGTATTATTTATTTAAAACTCGTGATCGGAATTCTCCTTAATCTTAATTCCAAACCTAGCTTCCTAGATTCGAATTCTCAGACTATCCTATCTCATTTTTACTCACAAGAATAGGCGCCCTGTTCTCGTAACACAAATACAAAAAATTAGCGAACTTATACACTCGTAGTGTGCTTGTATGTAAACATTTAATATTTTTCCACTACTTTAAAAATATTGATTTTGCTATTCTAACGTTGTTTTGTATTGTTGTTTTCTGAAAAGATGCGTAATTTATGTTTGATCAGTAAACGATTGAAGATATCAGAGAATAGAAAATTATTTTGTGGAAAATAATTTATTCGTTTTCTTTTTCCGTTTTTGATAAAGATCAAGAATTCGATTTTTTGGTGATATTGTTATTAATATTTATTTTTCTTTTAAATACAATCCTAACCTTTCGCGAATCACCGTTTTGTTATCAGTGTTCGTAAAATATCTTGTCACTTTACTGCTGTAGTTTAATCATTTTTCCCATTGACGATAGTTTTAATCGTATTATCATCTGCTCCTACTAGTATGCAAAGTTCACTAAGTAACTTTTTATGATGTGTCTGTCAAAGAATAAGAAAATTAAGTCTTAAAGAGCTTAAAATATCTGTTGTTTATATTAAAACATTCCGACTCACAGTAATGAGAACTGTGGACGAGAAGTTCAAATACACGTGTAAGGTATATTCGTGCCTGGGAATGTATTCCTGTCGAGCAGAAGAGAACAGAAGGTAAAATAATAGTTTTAAGATTAATTTAACTGCATTAGTTCGAATATAATTTGAATATGGGAACAGTATAACACCGATTATATTTCTTAATCCATTTTTCGTATTATTTTCTCGTGGCGGAAAGTTGAAAAAATAGTAACATTTTCTTTAAATCGGTTAAGTGGATTATTTTCAAATTCAAAATCCCATATTAAGAATGAGGTGTTCAATTACTAACACTAGACGAAAAGACGATTGCATACTCACTTTTTGTTGGATTTAGTATAACGTCTTTGTATAGAAGTACTTGACATTCATTTACATCATAGAAAAATATGTTTGACGTATTTTGCAGGTTTAGTTGGGAGTTCAGTTAGCCCAAGTATGTAGTTCTGGTGCAATTTATGGAAATTCAAATGTGACGCTATGACATGAAAGTTTCACCCATCTTTGCTAATATTTGCCAAAGAGTTCAACGAATATATATCTCGATGTTTTACTAGTTTTCTTGTACAAATATGTTCTCTGCATATGCCCTATGTGAATTAAGTAGGCATGTCTTAGCGGAAAAGTGTAAATAATGGGTTTGTGGTTTAGTCTGCCTTCTAGCTTTTTATGAGAATAGATGTAACAAGTCTATCTAGTCGTTAAACTTATGTCGCATTTTATGTTGGATCGATTTTTTCCTCGTATTTAAAAACCTGATTTCAGATAATATACGTTTAGTGGTGTTACCTCTAGTAAAATTGCTGTTTATTTTTTCGATTTTATCTCATTATCGTTTTTGTATAAAAAAGAAAAACATTCCGTAAATTTATGGTGCACAGATAAACATCCTCAACCGATAAGAAAAATAAAATTAAATTCAATATTTACTTTATGAAATCTAAAATTGAAAGCTTATAGTAAAATAAACAATGCTTTCCAAATTCTAAAACCATTAGAGAAAACCTGTGTTATCTAGAAAGTAAAATGCAATTTAGAAAAGTGTAACTATCATGAAAATTAGTTGCGTTGAGTACACAAATATTATCTTAGCCTTATCATACTCTCTGTAAATTATAGCTGGATTTATCAATATGTACAAAAACATAACTGCCTTCCCCTCCGATCTAAGAAAATTCTTAGTTTGTAACAGCAGAAAATACATAATTAAACATAAAAAAAAATGAAACACCGAAAATTTATAATAGTGCCTGTAAAATCCGTAATATTATTTTATAATGCTTGTAGTAACACTTCTGCCATGTAAATAAAATTATCGTCTCAAAATCCAGCTTTGTAACGATCCTTAAAATACATGTCTACGAATACTTGCAGCATGCAACTACTAATCCTTTTTTCTCTCCTTTTCTTTGTCTAACTGTTAATTTGCTACTTACTCGAATAAGATTCGACGCCGGATAGAAATCTTTTGTGATACGATATGGAACTCATATTATTATTTTGAATTTTTATACAAACAATATTAGAAACCCCCCAAAATTAGGTAAAATCAAACAGATCGTTAATTTTACAATATATATATATATATATATATATATATATATATATATATATATATATATATATATATAAGCAGTAGCGACTCAGTACATGTAGTAAATTAAACAACTATGTAGATTTTGGCTCGACGAGAAGTTCGCCATTCTAAACGTTAAAACACCGTAGAACATATTAATTGTAGATCTGAAATAGTTAACACTGTATACATGTAATCAAATTTAATTAAGGTTAACATTATATAAAAAACAATAGATATAAGAATATCAATAAAATAGAAAATACCCACCAATGCAAACTAAAAAATAAAACTAAAAGTGCCCCAAGCAGAAATGTGGTAAAACGAGGTCAGCTATGAATTTGAGACATTCACAAAAAATGGTGAGCCAACCTCGCACAAAACAGTACAAAAAAGATGAAAAAAGCCAACCGAACCATTGGCTAAGAAAAAGCGTGTCATTGGATGACAGAAATATAAGTTGCGAGCAGTAAAACAATGGATTTTATTGATTAGCTAGCCTAAATATCACGTGTAAATATAATAATACACCTTTAACATGAATTCAGTGGATGTTAGTCTATACATGAATGAAACGTTGTAGATTCAGTGTTGTTTGATTGGCATCTTCATTTTAATAACTTACTATATATATATATATATATATATATATATATATATATATATATATATATATATACAATGGGTTAATAAATTCCAACGAAAGAAAGATGTATATTTAAATAAGGGAGTAGTCACCAACAATGTGTATTAGAGGACGCATCACAGACCGTCTGAAACGCGCGTAAACGATTTCAATGACTTAAAAACATTATTACAATGATCCAAACATAATTCTCAATGAAAAACCAAGACACGGAATAATAAAATAATGTTAAAAAATACACATTGTTGGTGACTACTCCCTTATATATATATATATATATATATATATATATATATATATATATACATTACAAAATTATACATATATAAACTCACATGCATGTCAGCGTTATCTAATACTTCTTTCTAATGTCTTTACAATCATTTCCCTCGCCACTTACTTTTGGTTTTGTTCGTATCCATTTAAGTTCAATATGAATGATTGCGCGTGACAATAATTTCTTTTAAGCACATAAAAATCAAGATACAGGTAAGAATTAATACATAGATGTAGCAGTTACGCATTTTTATACATCATAAATAAAAGATACGGAACGCTTTTTATAAATCAACTATATAAACATATTTACAAATTAGCAATTTATACAGAAATGATTGCTAATGTTATCTTTAGGGATATATATTTTTTTTTATTAGGCCTCCCACATATTACGACTTAAATTTCTAAACGGTCACTCATCTGGTACTTCTAAGGTCAGGGTTGGTTAACATCGGTGATACAACTAGAATCGGTGTTTCAACGTGATTACAAGATGTACTTACATTATCTATCTATCTCTATATATGTATATATAGAGAGAGATACTTATACATATATAGAGAGAGAGGGGGAGAGATCGAGAGCGAGAAAGTGAGAGAGAGTGAGTAGGAAATGTAGATATATATCAATTTCTCTTTCTATTTCTCTCTCTCTTTATATATATATATATTAAAATATATAGATAGATAGATGCTTTTGTGTATGTTTTAATGATTTAAATAATTTTCAAATCATATTTAAAATTCAGCATATACTCAAAAGTTGCCAAGCTGTTCATGTAGATATTTGTTTTAAGTCATACAATGTAACACAAAGAATTCTAAGCAACAGGTCTACTCAGAATTTGTTTTATAATAAAAACACAATCGTCAATTAGCTGTCAACAACTTTACTACCGTTGAGTATACTCTAAATTTGAAATATGATTAGAAAATAACTTAAGTAATTGAAACAACCTCTACATAACCTGTTCTATTTCAATAAATATTGATCTGTTGTGCTTTGTCTGGTTATACTTGATCGTTGTTTATAATTCGAAAAGTATTTTGTAATTAATTTAATTTTAGTATACACAAACACACACACATACACACACATATATATGTATATACATTCACAGATATATATATATACATGCACAGATATATATATATATATATATGTATATATATATATATACTACTTCATTTAATCACATGAATTAATATACGAAACTATCATTTTATACGTGCTTCTCCAGTATTTACTTAAACAGTGCTCAATATATAGGTAGAGCTAGGTAGTAAGTTACACAGAATATTCCGCAGAATTCCACGGATTCTCACGAGACTCAAACGCGGAATTATCTGTTTAGCTAAATTACATAAAAATTTTTATAACGCACTATATATATATATATATATATATATATATATATATATATTTGTTTATTGTTATATAAACATGCTCACATCCCGCTGCTACAAATAGCCACTTGTTTCAATCAAACAACAGATATCATCAGGCAGCGAATTGACTATTCAAAAGTTCAATGAATAATGGGTTTTTTATTTTAGGTAGGAACTCTTTAAAAGTTGGAGTTAAAAAACTTAAAACAGAGAACTTTAATTATAAAATGTAAAGAGGGAGGGGGCAATTTAAATAAAGTTAAAAGATTACAATGGAGAGAGAGTGATTGAGAAGAGAAAAAAAAAGGAATAGAGAAAGAAATAGAAAAAGAAAATAGTGAGAAAAAATATATATCATACATATATACACCTACATATATATATACATACACATATATATATATATACATATATATATATATAATATGGAGAAGAAAAGAAAAAAGATATAAATGGTTATTATAAAGAGAATAAGGACTAGAAGGGAAAGGAAAGGAAAGGAAAGAATGATGAGATCTAGTTAAAGAGAGAAAGAGAGAAAGTAAGAATTTGACAGTATATAGAAAAAGGAAAAAGAAAAAGATCTGAGTGTCAACCAATTTATGAACAATTATTCAATTCAGTAATGAAACATATTATTACAAATACAAACAGAAGATACACTCCAAGCGTCAGAAATGAACATATCAAAAAAGACAGCGAATGTATCCAGCCAGCATATTTATCATCTAACATACGTCCACGAGCAATATCAGCGCAGTTCAAACATACGTCTACAATTAATTAGGCCCTTTATGCTCAATGATATAAGTTTAAAGTTTTCGCGTTTTCATTAGATAAATATATAAATAAAATAAAAAAAATGATGATAAAACAATATTAAAATTAATAATAATAATAATAATAATAATAATAATAGTAATAATAAACATAATAGTAATGATAATTATAATAATAATAATAATAATGATAATAATAATAATAATAATAAAAACAGAATAAAATTAATATTTATTATCTTTTTAATATAACATATTTAGCCATACGAGGGAATTAAATAAATTAAATAGGGCCAATAATTATAAATAAAAATCTACTAATATTTATGCATATAAAAAGAATACAATACATATATGTATATATACACATACACACACACATATATATACACACACATACACATATATACACATATATATACATGCACATAGGTAAAGGTGTAACTATACTATTAAGTTGAAAGTTTAAGCTATTTAAGTATAGATATAAAGTCATATTAAATCACAAATTAATACATTCAAGACCAGATTACTAGTAACACAGATACAAGTACACTTAACTATAAATATATAAATATATTCAGCCAAAAGAAGTAATTAAATCAACGAAATACTCAAAAGTAGCGACACACAGGTAGATAGTACCCAAATTAAAAATAGTAAAATACATATGTATATACCCACAGAGAACCAACAGACATACAAATAAGCATATATATAATTTTATGCATACACATACATACAAAAATACACAAATATATGAACACAATCATATACTAATATACAACAACGCACATACATATATATATATATATATATATATATACGCATACATGTATAATTTACATAAACTATATATATATAGAAATACATAAGAATACAAATAATTTGGCAAGAGTACAGATAGATGCATACACACATAGAAACATACAAATGGAATGAATAAACATGGAAGGGTATACCAAATAATATAGAAATATATAAATCTAAGTACACACGGTCATAAAGTAAATACATAGACACATATATATATACACATAGACACACAGGTATATAAGATAGGGGAAGTAAAGAATGAAATCAGGCGAGGAGAAAGTATATTAATAGTATTTTAATAAATTATAGAAATCAGTGACAATTTTTAATTTATTTAAATTTATATCTAAACTAAATTACTTAAAAGATGTTTTTTATAATGTTTGAAATTAATTGAATTTTCGTGCTTCTTATTTAATAATTTATCTCTTTCTCTAAAAGTAAGTATAAATAATTTCTCATAAAGACATAGGTAGCAAGGCAAGTTTAAAGATTAACAGGTTTCAGCTTTCTTTAACATTTTCCAATTTACTATTGGGGAGTAACCTTGCTCTACTAGTTCATTGTAATATTTAGACAAGGAAGTTCTATTTTTGTACTCATTATTTTCAAAACAGCACTTGTGACCGGTAAATCTTTCTTTAAAATTGTTATTTGTCATTCCTATGTAATATTTTTTTCATTCGGATTTTCCTTAGTAGAAATAGTTGCTTGGTACACTACAGAAGTAATTTGACAATTTCCTTTAAGAGGACATTTTGATTTAATTCTACAGTTACAACTTTCGGTAGCAATGAGTGTGCTATTTTTGTTTAATATTTTGTTATTATGTTTTTTAATTATTTTTCAAGGTTTTCATTACAGCTAAGTTTTATTGTATTTTTATTGAAAATTTTATGTAGTATGTTATTCATAGGGAAGTGCTTTTTAGTTAAGTTTAAGAATTTCATTCCTAGATTTGTTTTAAGTTTTAGATTAAAAGGGGGATTGTACCACAGGATTTTTCTCTTACGGTTTCTATTTGTATTTGTGTTTGGGTGTGTTGGTTCTATGAACTTAATTTGGGTGTTTTTGTATCCACTATACTTAAGGGCCCTGTTATAGAAATATTTATGTTTATTAAATGTTTCAAGATTGGAAGAATTGTCACTGATTCTTTTACTAATGGATTTGGGGATATGCCTAATGATAGATTTTGGGTGATTTGATAGGGGGTGTACATAAATTGGGTTTGAGTTTTCCTTCCTATATGGCCTTTCCTTAAATCAAAGTTCACATCCAAAAAATTTACAGTTTTAACATCTGATATAATATCCACTTTTAATTTTATTCTACGGAATTCATTTAAGATAATCTTTTTGGTTCTTTCACATTTAGGGCCGTTGGATTCCTTGATGATCATCAGTCTATCATCACGATACAAGCCTATATCCATGACATTGATGTCTTTGGTTAAGTTGTATAGTATGAATAGACCTACTAAGTCTGTCATTTCAGCAGAATCGAAAGACCCCATGGAAATGTCAAACAGGTCATTTTGATCTTTTTTCAACCACTGATCATTTCCACTAATCAATGTAGTATTTCTACATGTCCGTATAATTTCAATTTCAGTGTCTTTTATATCAGACAGGAGTTTAGCAAACTCTATCACCTCTTCGAATAGTTCCTTAGATATGGAGGGATAGTAATTCACAATATCGAATTGTAAGAAAGTACAATTCTTTTTATTATGTATATTGGAAAACCATTTAATGGTATCCACTGTATTAATCCATAGATTTAGTTTATATGTTGATTTAATTTGATAGTTAACTCTTTCTAGTATATTTTTATTTAATTTACCAATTTCGGGTATCAGTTCTTTTTATTGAGCACTATCTAACAACCTCGTTGAATTCATTAGTCCATTACTTTTGAATATAAAAAAACCTGAGTATATATATATATATATATATATATATATATATATATATATATATATATATATATATATATAGTTAAAAACGAAATTATTGGCACCCTTTAAATTTTTGCGTTTTTTAGAGAAAAAAAACAGTTTTTCACTAATCATTTTTATTAAATTGTTGATGAACATTTATATCGACCATCTACAGATCTCCTGAAACACATTTAGTCTATCTATATATATATAAAAGGCAAAATGTGTGTGACATTTCGTGTATGTCTTCAAAAGGCTTCTTTCGCACGCGCTCCCGGGGTTGTTACTATCGCTTAAAACTGTGTATATAGGTCCTATATAATAATATCTAGGAATTAGGAGAGCGCATAGCATATAGGTTTACAAAATTATTGCTATCTTGGCTTCTCGCGTGTTGATTGGGCTTTTTAGTATAAATAAAGTGAAATTAAACTCAAACGGACGTGTTCGCGGCATTGCGCCGGGAAAAACGTCCAGAAGCAATCAGCTTTGATCAATCTTGTATATCAGACAGTCAAATTTCGATAAACAAACTCAGACGCTGCGTGACTTCTATTTGACCTTCTTAATTAGGTCAAATGGAAGCAGCAAAGTTAAATTTTATTACGCACGCCTGTTTTTATAGTTAGATAAATAAATTCAAACACGTCTACGCTGTATGTTGTGGTGGCCTAATGGTAACATGTCACGGGTTTTTTTTCACACATTAATTTCCATCTCAAGGGTACGGGTTCGATTCTCATACTCACCTACCAAAACATTTATTTATTATTATTTACCCCCCCCCGGAGTTTTGATTTACCTCAAGACACCCCGGCATCGCTGGGTATCCCCTGCTAGTTTTTTTTAATAAAATATACACATATAAATAATATTAATGATAATATATATAAATAATATTAATGATAACAAAAAACAGACGAATACAAATTTATTGGAACCAATGATTTTTATCATAGACTTCACGCTATTTTATGCAAAATAATGCTTGTTTATTATGATTTGGATATTACATCATCTTCTAAAACGTTACAAAGCCTTCTATATATAACGTGTATTAGTCAATTCTTCACTTTATCAATAACACCAGACTGCAAAGATGGCTAAAATTAAGGAACACAATTTCGATGTCAGACAGAAAATAGTGGATGCACACATGAAAGGTAGTGGATACAAATCCATTTCTAAGCGTTTTGAAGTTCCTGTGTAAACAGTGAGAGATATTATCAAGAAGTATTGTGTTTTCAATACGATTCAAAATTTGACGGGTCGAGGCCGCAAAAATAAACGTTCTCACAGAACTGTACAAGTCATTCGATAAGTGGAAAAGGACCCGATAACTACTGGTAAGAAAGTAGTCCATCAATTGAGCGCACAAGGTATTGAAATTTCTGTTTCGACATTGAGGAGGGCACTGAAGTCACACGGTATTCAGGAGTAACGACTAAGGAAGACTCCTCTCCTCTCCAATAAACATGTTAAAGCCCGCTTAGAGTTTGCACGGGCGTTTATTAACAAGGATTCAACTTTTGGGGGTTCAGTTTTATGGTCAGATGAGACGAAAATTGAACTTTTTGGCAGCAGAGATGTGTCGCTTGTGTGGCTGAAGAAAAGAAAACCCTTCAACCCAAAGAATACAGAACCTACAGTGAATAATGGTGGAGAAAACCGTATGTTTTGGGGTTGCTTTTCGGCCAATGGCACTAGAAAACTTGTCACTGTGGAGAGCATCATGAGGCAAGATCAAAACATTAAAATATTGACTGAAAATCTGAAACCTTCTGCAGAAGCCCTTAGTCTTAGAACCAACTAGGTCTTCCAACAGGACAATGATCCAAAACATACGGTGAAATCGGTGAAGAACTGGTTGTTGGATAATGAAATAAACGTCCTAAAATGGCTAAGTCAAAGTCCAGACTTGAATCCAATGGAAAACATGTGGGCTGTGGTAAAGGCGAACGTGAAAAGAAGGAAACCAAGGGACCTGAGGGAATTAGAAGATATCGCTAAGGAAGAATGGTTTAATATTTCTGTTGATGCGTGTATGAATTTAGTAATGTCGTAGAGAAAACGCCTGAACGCTGTTATTAAAAACAAACGCTTTCCAAGTGGCTATTGATAAAGGGAGCCAATAAATTTGAATTCCTCTATTTTTTTGTTTTCATTAACAATATTTATTTGGAATATTTTATCATAAACTAAAAGTGTTTCACGAGAGCTGTAGATGGTCGATATAAATGTTTATCAACACTTTAATAAAAATAATTAGTGAAAAAACGTTTTTTCTCCAAAAAACGTAAAAATTGAAAGGATGCCAATAATTTCGTCTTTAACTATATATATATATATATATATATATGTGTGTGTGTGTGTGTGTGTGTGTGTTTATGTGTGTGTGCTTGTGTGTATGTATGTGTGTGTGTGTCCTGGGAGGCTAGCTTTCGTTTTGTTGCTTTGGGATGAACTTTAGGGGGCTGCTTGGTTATTCCTCCTTTGACCATGCCAGACAACTTATATAAACTTTAATATATAAATAGAAAACGATCAAAAGTAAAATTAATAGAAAAAACTGTCTATTTTGTTTAAATAAATATACCATAGAGAAAAAAATGCTGCATATATATATATATATATATATATATATATATATATATATATAAAACCATGTACACACATACATATGTAGTTAGTGTGTCTGTGTGTGTGTGTCTGTGTGTGTGTCTGTGTGTGTTTGTGTGTGTGTGTGTGTGTGTCTGTGTGTGTGTAAACTATACAGTAAAGCGTGCCTGCATTTATTAGGTTTGGAACGATATATAAGGGTGATTTTTATTCAAGAAGAGGAAACCAGAGAAATGTCAAAATGGAAGTTTTAAGCGAAAAAGTACGCTCTTATCGGACACTAAATATGTTCAAATCAAATGTTATAAAAAAAACGACAAGTAGAAATATTCTACCACTTCTTTCCTTTAAAGAAGAACATTCATCCAGAAAAGTAAACTATAGAAGAAGTAAGTGCATCAAACACACTACACCAAAATAAAGCGAAAACCATATAACTATTTACCAGTGGATCCAGCCGAAAACTACACGCATATGCTTATTCACTCTCAGTCTAATTCTCAACAAGTATACTATTTATCACGCTTCTTGATACCTCTCTTACCACACCCAGATGCTAATACCAATCACAAGGTAACTCTTAACTGAACCCTAGTATTTTATTACCACTAACCCCGCGACTATGGATAAAACTTTCACCGAGACAAATACTATCAAAAACACTAGCCGTAGAAAAGTTATCCAAAAATAAGATTAAGAATACTACTGAATGACTGTAAAAAATAAGAAAGTATATAATCAAAGAACAAATGTATTTGCTATATAGTTAACAATACGTGGTCGAACAATAAAATTGTCGCCATAAAGATAACAACACTACAGCTTTATGTTAGAACTTTCATTGAAAAAAAATCAATTAACGAAACTTGATTATGTTGTAAAGCTGACATCTGTTCAATGTAGCCGCCTTCAGTCTCAATCACTGCTTCGATACGTGGCCGAAAATTGGGAGCATGCCTTTTCAACAAGCGCCGGCTGGATCAGTGGGAGAAGGTACAAAGCTATGGCACTCCTTCTGAAGAATGATCAGAGCTCAGTAAATCACAATGGTCGGAATAAGGCAAGAGAGACTTTATTTTTTGTGATCGAAAAATAGAAAGAGTATATTTTGTGTATCTATACAATAACTAGTTAATAGCGGTGCAAGCACACTATTGTAGGAAAATTTAGAATTTGACCCGGTATCAACTGGCAGCGGTGGGAGCACTAATTATTGAAAAAAAAGGAACTTCTTCCTCTGTACATGTCGCGATTGTGATGGTGTGATTCAACGAATGTAATGAAGAATTTTATTGTCAGGTGTGAATGTGGCAGAAATAGTGGTCGTAAGATAGTGGCTATCAAGGTTGATGTATTGGATGTATGTGATATCTGCTATTTCAAATGTATAAATACTTTGGTCAAGAGGGGAATTTATGCAATCAAAATATTATATGTGGAGATAAGTTTAAGTAAAATTTTAAATGAAAATGTCAAGCATAATACTTAAGTTCTGGTCTAAATAGAAACATTGTAGTTGCCGTTTGAGCTATCGTCAGATAAATAAGAATTAGTTACCTTTTTTTTCACAAAAGAGTCACTACTTATCAAGGCCCGAAAAACCACTAGAGGTAAAAATTAATGGATGTACGGAGGTCATCACGACAGCAGTATAGTAATAGCTCATGCTGGAAATTGTGTAGAATTTCATTAAGAGAACCGCTCAAGAACATGTTTACATTAAACTTGAGGACGACCATATTTTAGTCAGCTGGAAAGCTGACTAGCGGTACGCAGTTCCAGAGATGATCCCTTCTAGAAAAACTTTGTTAATGGAATCTGCGTTTCGATTTAGGCACAGCTAGAGAGTAAATAAAAATGTTGATAGAGGTTGTAGCTAGAGAAGCGTTTTTTGTGAAAGTTTAGCAGGATAGAACTATAGAGACTTTGATCAGAACTATAGAGACTCAGACCAGAACTTAAATGAAACGACATAGCAGAGACGGGATCGCAAAGTCTCTTCTGTGGGATAAATGTTCAGGTAAGAGGAAAGGCCATAACCTACCAGATATCGAAACCGGGTTTGAACTCTATTCATGCGGAATAGGATCAACTGAGCAGCGCATGGCCAGATCTGGTATTTTCGGACGTATCTGGCGCTTATGTAGGTGGAGGATTGCGTCGGCAGTGATACATTCTCTGAGGTGGTCGAATATCCCAACCATTTTTCCAGCTACTCTAGCAACAGATTTGATATGGGTTTTCTAAACGTAAAGATCAGACTCAGAGGATTGTCAAAGCTGACAGTTTCTTTCAGACGAGAGTCATTCATAATAATTCATATAACTTGGCTCCAACATTAGAACATTTATAGTGAAAAGATGGAAGCTTGGTTTTTGATGCATAAAAGTACAGCAGCCGTATTTTGCCGCATAGCTTCACATGCTCAAAGTCGGAAGAGAGAGACTCAAAGAGTTTTGGTCGTAGTCGGCCTTTAAACAGTTGGCATAGATGGTAGTATCATCTACATATATTTCGACAAAGAAACTAAAAATGTTGTTTGAGAGACCATTTATGAAAACAGAGAAGAAAGTTGGGTTTAGAATGGATCCTTGAGGAAGGGCAGCTCTGATACTTTGTAAAAACCTATCGGAGAGAAAATATTCGATGGTTGAGAAGACATTTCAAAATATTCCATGGCTAGAAATCGTTGTAGCGAACACTACAAATGCATTTCATCTGTCAAGAGCTATTGCTCTTGAGAGAAAATCAACGTTCATAAATTCACTGATCTTACGAAAATTACACTTAGTATCTCGCAGGACGGAAACCAAATTGATAGGCACTGGCAAGATCGTTTTTGGTGAGGTAGTGACATTTCTATTTAACATGAATTCAAGCAACTTACTCATCACGCACATACACACACACACATACACATACACACACACACGCACAAACCCTACGAGGTATGTACTAAAATGAAAAAAATGATATCCATTATGTGTTAATATTGAGCAAGAAAATGAATTTTTATTAAGGTATTGTGCGCAGTTTTCATTTAGGCATAGCTTGAACAGTATTGCAAGAATGTGTATGAGTTCCGGCTGCTGCTTTTAACAACTAGAACATTGTCATGGCCTGTTACTTTGCTCTGCTGCCATCAAGGTTCATGATGAATTTTGCACATATCGAGGAAAGGTATGTAAATGTCGCCCAGGTTATTTGCGGGTTTGCAAGGAAATTATATATATATATATATATATATATATATATATATATATATATATATATATATATATATATATATATATATATATATACTTTTCGCACTACCGCTTCCTTTTCTTCATACTTGTTCCTCTTTGTTTATCAGATATCAGTTCACATTTATTTAGGTTTCTATCGAATAAACGCCATCAATAAGTTGTCTTCCTCCTTTTAACCTTGTTCAGTTTTTCTTCCAATCCTCCATCGTCTCATCCTTCACCACTCTCCTAACTCAGCCTTTTCCCTCGTTCTGCATTTTCACGCGCTAAGAACGCTGTGTGAAACAGGCATGCGCACTGGCATACGCACGCTCAACTCCACCCACGCTTAAGCCTCGCTGCTTTCTTCACCGCTTCCCCACCACCTAACATACATGTTGCACCCATTTCGGCATTTCGTTTGCCGGTCGCACGTGATTTTATATTTAATGTTATCAGCCACCACTCTGACACTTCTTTAGATACTCTCTAGCAATTTCACTCTCTCTGTCTCGCACTAAGTCTCTATATGTTTATAATTCACCTTTTTTCCTTGCATTTATCGATATCTATAACTATTCTTGTATGCAAGTATTTCTCTCATTCTAAATCTATTTCTTTCAATGCATGCCATTCCAATCGTACTATCAGTCAATTTTATATATCTCTATATATCATAGGTTTCTAGAGCTTAAACCGTTACTGAGTTAAGTAATTAAATATATATATATATATATATATATATATATATATGTACATCCAAACACCTACCAGCCATCCATCCGCGCGCACGCACATACCTCTCCCTATATATATATATATATATATATATATATATATATATATATATATATATATATATATATATATATATAAATTTCAGTCTTTTCGCTCTGACATTAATATTTAAAACCTGTTTTTTTCTATTTAAAAACGATATTCTTATTATAACCAGTCATGGATAGTGAATAACGACATAAATACTATTAATTTGCATATGCCGTTGAAAACAACTTTAATTAATTACTTATACTATTTTATTGTTTCTAATTAGCTGATTAGTTTAATTTCCTTATTTAACTTAATATTTCATGAATGCAAAAACGGTGGATAATTGAGTAGAATTTCGGATGAAAACGTTCCAACACACGAATATATATATATATATATATATATATATATATATATATATATATATATATATTCTTTATTTAAAAGTGTACAGAAGGTCAGAAAAATATTGGTACCGTCGGTTTCAAGCCTGACATAAGGTGTACCAGTTAATGGTAAATAATGTTAGGCTCTCGTCAGCTATATTGTTTTCTGTTTAAGGAAAAAGCAGGCCCGCATATATTGTTTATAATGATGTTCATTTGTTCATTTTTATTTAACTATAACTTATTTCTATTTCTGTATATTGTATTTTAATTTAATATCAATTTTAATTTAATATCAATAATAATATTAATTGTATTTTAATTTAATATCAATTTTAATTTAATATCAATTTTCTTATTTGCTATTTTTTATTTAATGTAGTTTAGTAAATGTACGTTTAAATTAATGTTATCATATTCTATTTATTATCCGCATGGCTTCCGGTTCTAATCGTTTATTCCTCGTTCGTCCAAGAGAGGTAATTTACCTTTCTATTTAATTCTTTACACTTCCTTTTAATTTTAGTTCAAGGGGGTAACTCATTAATCTTTACTTTTATATTATATTATATTTTATTTTTTATATTTTTTAATATATATATATCCATATATATTAAAAAATATTTATTTATTATGTATATATTTTATACGCTTATATTTTGATTAATCAATCGGTATCCCATATGCTCTTATTGTATTTATCTTTGGTTACTTTGTATCTGGAATCAGGTTTTAAGCGATCTTATATAAGCTATTTTAATTTTATTTACTGACTTGAAATATTTAGGTTTTTTATTTGTATTTAATTTGTTATATATATGTTTGTGGTTTATGGTATTCTTTAAAATAACCGTAACAATTGCTAATTTTTAAATTAGAATTACCTAAATATCTGTTTTCACTTTTACTAAACTATTTTATGCGTTAAACTGACTGCAGGTAGAATATTCTTGTAGAACTTCCTTTTGGGAGGGTCTTCGTTTGTTGTTCGGTCCTCGCAGTTTATTAATGATGCTTGTCTCTTATGTGTACATGCCTTAAGTGTTTTACTGCGGACGTTTAAAAAAGGTGTTTTGGGGGGGGGTCATTTATAGTCTTTATAATGTGGTATTTCTCCGAATCACAAAGGGTGCACCGTTTTGAGGCTGGCGAGTCTTCTGTCTGTGATCTTCCATTTAATGCTGAATGGTTGTTCGTTGTCTTTTAGCTGCCATACTCGGGCGGCTAATGTTGTCTTTATCCTTGTTTTTGCCATAAAGGAACTGTTGTGCATGTAAAATCTCTGCTTAAAAGTCCTCTGTGTCATGCCTATGTATATTTCTGGTGTATCTCTAGCTTGATGGGTGAGTGTCGCTTCATATGCGAGACAATCTCCCTTGGATCTGCAAGAGCAGTCAGCGTGGTCTTTTTCATTGCGTTCCCTTGCGATGATCTTTTTTTATAGATAGGGTGGTAGAATAGCTGACCTTAACTGTGTTTCTGTTGAATAATTTGTGCAGCTTACGTTGTGGAGGGAAATTTATGTCTAGCAGTTTCAGGAATAAATGCCGCACCTGTGTTTTTGTGTTGCGGGAAATTGGAGGAGCAAACCAAATAATGTTTCACCTGCTGTTACGCTTGTTTTTTTGTTAGCTGATGTTGGGTTGGCTGGTATTTGATGATTTCTGTGAATCCGCTTTTTTGGAGCGTCCCATTGTAACATGGAGCTGCTTGAGTGAAGATGTCAATATATATATATATATATATATATATATATATATATATATGTGTGTGTATGTATAATGTGATTCAGAATTTTCAAAACACCCACTTACCCCCACAACCGTCTTATGTTTTTAAACCTTTAAACTTAACTATTGTCGATCTCCTTCCACCTTTTTCCTTCCTTTTCCCCTTTTTTCGTTTTTTTTTCACTTTTTTCGTGCTTCTACTAATATCATTCTTTCAACGATAATAACCGTTTCTGTACAGTCTGACGAAGTTATTGGATCGTTAACACGATTCTGTTACCGAAACATGTGTAATTAAACAGATAAAACGGTAATAAAAAAATAAAACAGTCACACACACATACATACATACACACACACGCACACACACACACACACATATATATATATAAGAGCACATAGTTAATAAATTATGTTAAAACCCACTTTGAAAAAGAGTTAAAAACTTGGCGAAACAACGCATTATTACAAAATAAACAGATATTTATTTTGTTTGAAATTTATATTGAAATTCATAAATGTATTTCGAAGGAAACCTCCAGCTTCTGTTATATTATCCGTTTATGAGAGGGTACATATTATTTACGTTACGGCCTGTGCATATATTATTAAATGTTCCTTGTAGTTGACAACACCCATTTTAAATGTTCATTAAGAGAGGAGACAGAGTAACAGTAGGTACATGTTGAAGACATTATACGGAGAGAGTTCATATTCACAAGACATATACTTTAATGAGAAGATAAAGTGGTATACATTGATTCATACTGGAATGATTAAACACGTTACCTTTACGTCGTTGGAATGATGAACACATTAAGACGGCAGTTATTAGAACGTTGATAGTTTATTCTTCAACCGGTCGGAAATGATTCTGTACTTCAGGGATTCAAAGTTGTTACTTGGTTCCTTCCAAACCTCCCGCTTCCAAGAGTGTGCCCTGACTCTAACTGAGAATCGGTCTGAACCTCTATGCTTCTCTGATCTGACTGATCTGTCACCGATCTGATCTCACCTGATTCATTTAACTAAATGCATAACTCGTGACGTCGTGGCATGACCAGCACGTGCATATCAGACACATGGCATGACATGCCTTCTCTAACCTAATTTACGTAACCCACTTTACAAATAACATTTACATTGTCCGTTTTTAAATTCCTTATTTTAATTTCATTTTTATAGCAAAAACAAAATTCATCATTACATTCCTTTTTCAATAAACAGATATCTAACTATTGTGTGAGCTAAACAATGGTAATTCTGCATTCCATTTTATAACATTCTGTGTTTATTTTAACTTATGATTGGAATTCTCAATTCCAAATCTAGCTTCCCAAGTTCGAATCCTAGACTATACTATTTCATATTTACTCACAAGAACAGGCTGCTGTTCTTATAACACTTCGGTATGTCTTTGTTTTTGCCATGTTCTTGCTGGGGCTAAGAATAAGTAAGTATAAGTCCTTTTGTTGTTTATACGGTAGTATTTTAAATCTCGGAACGGTGCGTTTGGTCACGCGGAATTCACGTTAAGATTTTTGTTCCTTAGAAGCGCTGGTTGAGTTTGAATAAAATGAATACTTTTGAAACCGAAATAACGCATTATTACAAAATAAACATATATTTCTTTACTGTGTAAGGGTGGGATTTGTCGGGCTTGTCGGTGGTATTTACGTTGAGGGCTGCAATATCTAAAGCTACTGCTTTACCATCCCCTGCTTTGTTCAGTGAATGGTATATACGTTCGGAGATTACAATTAGTATATCTTCTTTGGAACGGGCTTGTCTTAATCCATATTGTTGGTAGGTTAGAAGTTTAGCCTCTGTAAGGTGATGGACTAGATCTAGGTTAATTATGGACTCAAATATATTGGCAAAAAGTGGGAGGGGGTAATGGGGCGATAATTCAATGGGTGAGTTCTTTCGCCAGGATTCTTAAAAACTGGTACCACAGAAGCAATTTTCCAGCAATCCGGAAAGGAAGATTCATTAAAGCATTTGTTGTAAAGTTTAGAGAGAACAGTGGCTACTTAGGCGGAGCATGTTTTTAATAACACAGCCGGCATGAGATCATGTCCACATGTTTTTGAAGTGTCAAGGTTTTTATGATAGCATGCACTTGAGAAGGAGTGATTTTCATATCGTCTAGCGTGGCGTCTGTCCGAGAAGGAAAGCCAGGAAGGGGGTGGTTAGCAGAGTCCAGTGTGGAGTTGGAGGCAAACCGACTGGCTAGCCTTCTCGATTGCAAACAACCTCATGATTGTTGGATTGTGTGGGAATTGTTCAGTTTCTATCTGAAACAAATTCGAGCGTAAGTAGCTCTGAATTCTTTGCTTTTCCTGTTTCTAGACATCTTTATGTAAATTTAAATCATGTTTTTCAGTCGTCTCAGCGATTTCAGTTTAGAAAAGAAAATCCATCCCCGTTCAATAGACGATTTATGCATTAGATTCCTTTAAGCATTTGTATTAAATGTGATACCACTTGGTCGGATTGTCATTATTACGTTCGTAATAGCGTTTTGTGGTTTGTTACATTTAAGTTCCAATAGTATGAGACATATCTGAAACTCCCACAAAAAAGAGAAAACAACGAAAATACAGACACACCGTATCAATTTTGCCTTAGTTTTGACAATTTCTCATTTATTGTGCTTAGCTTCAGAATATGCCTCTAAAAACTCCATTTCTTTCGAGTATACCAAAAAAGAAAAACCGCTCAAAATTGCTAAACACTAACAAATTTACTTAGATTCAACTAATTTAAGAGTCTCTATTTATAAGTAATTTTGTTTAAGAAATCAAAGCTACGATTCTGTACGTAAGAATTTTAATGGACATTTTTATCTGATAGTAAACAAAGCAACAGAGAATTTCTGAAATTGTAAAAAGTTACGCAGATCTGTAAAAAAATGAAAATGCTAAATGCATCGAGACTTTCGACAGATGATTGTAAATAGACCTGTCGCTTGTGGGAGGGCGTATTATTCCGTTACGTTATTATATGTATAATTTTAGTAAGTTATACTGAAGTAATAGGTGTTCGTATCAGTCAATGATACGTTCTCGACAAACAGTCCGACTCTGTTGCGATCGGCCTAGAAAATGGTTCTGATCAGTCTCAGAAGAGCCACTTTCCCAGGTTTTACATTTCGACTCGTGAAGAGGTTCACATAGTTTATCACAGTTGTCCATTCGAAGAGTCTCGACAGAAATGTAAGTCATTTTTGGACTTTTAATACGCTGACTTTTAAAATCTACGGTTGATTTTTTGCATAACCTAGTGTAGAAAATCGAAATGGAATATAAAGCACTTAGTAAAAGTGGGGGTATTTTTCGACATAATGTATTATATTGTTCCGCGTACAATGTATCGTATGCTTTTCATTCCAGGGACTTTAAGAGAGGCGAGAGTGTCCAAATTAGTATGTCGTGTATATGTAATTAAAAGATGAAACTTTACTAAATTTTGGCCTGAAAAACCGAAATGTATCTAAACAGAATGTTTAAGTATAAATTGTAAGTGTACCGTTTGCTTATGAATAAGAAATGAAGTGTATGTGAGCAGATTTGTAGTAAGAAATAATTTCAACAACAACAAAAAATACTTTCAGCAAAAAATAAAAAAAATAAAAACGGAAAAAGCGAAAATGATGAACATCCCCATTTGAATAATCGTGTCTATTTTGGACTCTAAGAATTGTCAAACTCGAAACTAAAGGTGGTCCTGTTTCAAATCGATAATCACGGAATAGAGATCGGTGTTCGGGCATCGAAATTAAATTTACTACACTTATCCCTCAGCAAGAGAAAATACTTGGATTCAAATTGTCATAACCGGTTCGACACAATTTTATTAACTGATTTTTTTAATGTTGCCAACTAAAATTGATAGCTAACGCTATGTGTAATATTTCTCTAATATTAAATTTAATGTTAAAATGCGGCTATACCAATAGAACCTTTCTTAATATTCAAAATATTAATTATTAAACCTTGCTGTCAAACTGTTCGCATTCTAATTAGTTTTACTTATTCCACTTTTCATGAGCTTCTGTTAGACTACTACTACTACTACTACTACTACTACTACTAACAAAACAACAACAATAATTATAGTAATAATAACTAGCAGTAAACAAAGAACTTTCATAAAATGGGAACTACGTAATTTAATCAACAAACATGCGTATATAAAACTGCTGTTTTTCTGATTGTCGCAAAGTGTTAGTTTTTTGGGACAGAAAAAACTAATGGCATGCAGTAAATAAGGGTTTGTTAACATGTCTATAAAAATAGTGTCTATTTTGTTTTAAATATAAAATTGACTAAAATGCGATAACTTACTAAGTACTAATAAATACCCAGAAAGTACATAATTCAAGGCAAATAATAAAATCACATTGTAAAAAAAAAAAAAAAAAATCTATAATTTCTTTTTTTTTGTCCGGCAGTTAATGACGGACAGTATCCGTCTTATTTTTTGTCTTGTTTTTTTTTTTCGGAATGTTCCCTTTTTTACGTAACGTTTCATTGTTTTTTTTCTGTGGTAAAAAACCGCTGCACGTCGAAATTGCTACGGGTTCTTTTTAGGCATCATTAAAACTATGGTCACACATTGAAATAATGATATTCTAAACTGATGCTACATCAAGGGGAGGCCAGTCTTATATTCTATTCTATTGTTTTCTGGTTGGTTTTTTTTAAATATATCAAATGTCCATTGTTAGTAACAATTAAAAAGTTCTTCAAAACAATTCACGATACATACAAAGTTGTATTTTTGTTGTAACAATTGAAAAGTTCTTAAGTTTATTATATATACAACATTCTGATGAACGTATATGGGAAATCATTAAGCTTTAAAAACATCCCGAAATAAGTAAGAGAAACAGAAACACTTGGATCAAATAAAACATTAATTTTGTTTCATGAAATTTAGTCAAGACCTTAAGACGACGTGTGCCATGCCTAGACAAATATTACGTACGCCAATCAATTCCGTTTAAATGCACATAAGCTAAGGATGTATTACCACCTACGTCTAAATATAGAAAAAAAACAACCTCCTTCTATAACATCTAAATTTAATTTTAAGTTGATGCTTAAAATACAAAATCGGATAGTAATAAACGAGCGGCACTTTTCAACGCCCTATTGTTATGCATGAATTTAACACAACTAGTTTGGCTACGCTCACGATTGTTATAAACACCATTCGTTCCTCCCCGGGCCAGAACGGAGCAACGTTGAACACTGCACTCTAAATCCAGAGACGTCACATAATTAGAGACGATGCGAGCCGTTAGCTCATTATATACTTCCAGAATTTACGCAGTTTAGAACAATTGAAAAATGCACGGCTTACTGTTTCAATAATACCCTCATTGCAACGTGAACATGAATCGCATGCCATGAAAGCATATTGCATCGTTAACATATTGCCAGGAAAGAGAGAACTCAAAACTGTTAAGATAGCTTAACGCCCAATGCCACCGAGAGCGGGTACCCTCCTCCGACAACTGCGGACGCTCCTTAAGCGATACCAACCACTAATTCGCGATATAGTGTCCTACCAGATCAGCCGAGGTCACTGCAGGACCGGCCCAGACACTCCAGTCGTCAATTTGTGAAGGAAAGCCTCCAACCATAAGACATAATACAAGGGAGACAACGAACAACCTTGGCGTAGACGGGTTTCTGGTTTGAATGCCAGTTCTTCTCTACAGAGGGCACACGCTTATTGATGTGGATCTCCACACTATTATAACACACACACACACACACACACACATATATATATATATATATATATATATATATATATATATATAAATACATACATATTTATATATATATAAATATGTACATAAATAATATATTATCTGAAAAAAAACATAGATCGTCATTTTTTATGGCTGCACAGGCTAGCACGTTGCATTTGATTTAGAACGCATGCCCGTATTTCCAATTGAAATACCATTTATAGATAAGCGTACAGATATCGCTATTTGGTCTGTTAATTTGAAAACAAAAATGTCATTGAATTAACAGTTTTATTTGAAGAACATCTGGACTGTGAACACCTTCGAAGGTTCGAAAAGTATGAAGATCTTTGAGAATAATGTATTAGAAATAACTAGAAAACTGTTAAGCCTTGAGATGGCTTTGTTACAATATAACACATGTCAGGCCTTTTTGCGGTCATCAAATAGATGAGGCTCCCTACCATTTCCCTGTATATTCGATTATCTATGAATTTTGTTTCGGTCTCTATATTTTTATTTATGTCCATTTCGACGGGAGTTGAACGCGGCTTACAATCTTGCATTCCTAACTTGAGCAGATTTTTTTTCAATGTATCGTGATTGGTTCATAGTTATAGTTTCATTTTCACAGGTAAATTTTATACCTAGGAACCATGAAAGTCGTCCAAGATCGGCCATTTTAAATTTATTTAATTCGTTTTTAACATCTATTAAAGTGTTGTCACGGTTTGAGACGAGTAATATATCGTCAACCCCCCCAAAAAAAAAATCAACAATTTATTACCTACATTTTTGGTATACATGCACGCGTCTACGGGACATTGTTTGAATTCCTGTTCTATTAAATAATTATGGAGTGTTAAATTCCAATTGTGTGCACTTTGTTTTAGTCTATATAACGATTTATTTAATTTCCACACCCAATTTTTATTTTTCATTTTAAATCCCTCTGGAGGGTAAATGTAGATTTCACAGTCAATCAGAGCATTTAAATAAGCATTTTTTACATCCATTTGATGTATTTTTAAATTGTATTGAGTGGCAAGTTGTAATAAAATTCTAATTGTCGTTAAATTTGTCGTTGGTGAAAGTGTTGTTAATATTCCACTCCAGGAATTTGTGAGAAACCTTTCGCCACAAATCTTGCTTTAAAAGTTTCACTGTCAGATGCTGGAAAAAAAACAGTGTGAAAAATTATATTTTTATCTGTTGGTTTTTCCACTATTTCGTATGTGTTATTTTCAGATAAAGCTTTCAATTCGGATACCATAGCTTGTTCCCATTCTTGGTGATTTTGTGAATTAATCGCCTCATTATAACATTCCGGTGCACTGTTCAACAAATAACAGTAATCCACGGCGTAATCTTGTATCTTTTCAATTTGTAAGAAGTCTGGCCTTTGTCGCTCCCTTATTGGGTATCGACGTGTCTGGTTACTGTTTTCGTCAGAAGTACTGTAATTGTCATCGTTATTAATATTTTCATTGTGATCAATTAAGATGGTAGGCAATATTTCACGTTTTTAATCCACTGGATTTTTTAAAAAATGTAATGTATCATTGAATTTTACACATCTAACCCTTTTTATGGCATTCTGAGCTGCAAAGTAGATTAAGTATGCCGGACTATTTTTATCGTAACCTACGAAAGTACCTTTTTCGCTTTTAGTATTTAGTTTACTGGTGTTTTCTATAAATGCAAAACAATCAGAACCAAATAGATGCATTCCATTCATTTTAGGTTTTACACCGCAAAACGCTTCATAATGCGTTTTTCCTAACCACTTATTGAACTATCTATTTCTGACATATGCTGCTGCCATTAAAGCGTATGGCCATAAACTATGCGCTAATTTCGATTCGATAAGTAGGCATCTTGTCATCTCAAAAAGGTTCGCCATGCCCTTTCAGCTGTGCCATTTTGGAAGGGGGAGTACAGCGCCGATTTCTCGTGTTTAATACGGTGGTTAATTAATAGAAGTTCAAAGTCTTTACTAGTAAATTCAGTCCCATTGTCTGAGCGAATTCATTTTACTGAACCGTACGGCGCAACATCAGCTAAATATTTCTTAGTGGAGAGGATAGTGTCGGATTTGTTTTTTAGAAAATAAACCATAATTAAACCGGAAAAATCATTAATAAAGTTCAAAACGTACGTTAGATTGTTTCTCCACATCGGGCTGATCGGACCTGCTAAGTCACAATGCACAAGTGAGAGAATTTTCGTAGCTTTTTTTGTCCGGCGTTCGGCTTATATCTTTTGTCATTTTCCCCTGTGCACACACATCACAATTTGGGAGATCGTCTGAAGGTATTATTTTCATGCCTTCGACTACATTTGCTAATTTTTTAATATCAGCTGTATTGCAGTGTCCTAGAATTTTATGCCAGGTTTCCAAATCGTGACGGGCAGTTTTTGAGGGAACCATACTTTTTAAATAATATAGTCGACCATTTTCATTAATGTCATATACAGTTCCATTGGGGTATGTCAATTTTGATGTATTTTGGCCAAATTGTATATTCGCGCCTTGTTTAATTGCAGCCTGCACGGAAAATATGTATTGCTTAAATGTAAGTATGAACAGAGCATTTTTTAGAATACAGTTACAGATTTCGCCTTTATTATTTTTTAGATATATTTTAGCATCACCTCTTTTCAAGACTATATCATTTATTTGACTACCGTCGGCAAGTTCGACAAAATGACTGAGGATAAAAGTTTGAATCAAAATTAATAAAATCAGATTCCTTGGTGATGACGGGCGCTATAGCACTACAGTCTACAAGGAGATTTTTACTGTTTGTGGTATTGTCAAAGTTATATGTGAATAGAAATGTATGTTCTTCCTCAAAGTTCTCAACGTTTTTTACGGAATTTTTTGTATTAAGATACTAGTATATATGCTGAAGACACATCAAATGCACCTATCGTGGCTGACCAAGTAACGCAAGAGTTCGCCTCGGGAGATCGTGTCACGTACAGCTATCATTTATTTCTGGCTTCAGTAATTTTCCCCAGTTATTGATCGAGCAACCTTGAAAATTGCTCGTGAAAAAAAAAAAAAAAAAAAAAAAAAACATGTTATATGTTATTTTGTGAAGCTAATGAAAAGAGAGGAAAGTGATCATTTGTCATTAATAGCTGCAATCGTCGCATTGTTTAGAATAGTAAGACGAGAAGATTGAAAATCGCTGAAAAAAGAACGAAAGACGTTGCTTCGCGGACAGGTGGCGACTGTTAAAAAAACATCAGCGAACATAGTCGTACGCGCTAAGGAATAACGTAAATTCTTGTATACAACATGGATACGAGCGAAGATAGAAGTTTGTTCAACTTTTTGTTTTGTGAATGAATAATTGTTGCAGATGACCACGACGTGTTGTAAAATGTTTGATTAGGAAAGCCGCTTGTGAAGTGGTTGGTGATTAACGGCTAATTTTGTTGTTTCAATTATTGTAGTTATACAAGTGAACAATTCTAATTTAATAATGAAAATGTGAACTGAAGGGGAAAAGATAGAAATAAAAAAAATGAATGCGGTCGACTTGGAAGCGTGTAATGTATGTTAACTGATAATGGCATAAGTTAAGAACGAGTGCTGAAGCGGGAACAGAAATTGTCGACTGTATTCCGAAAGACTCGAATGAAAGGTTGAAGGTGTCAGTGAATAATTAGCGGTGGACGGACAATTGTCAAGCCAAAATCTAGAGAGAATTCTCGATTTTCCTGGGAGTTATTGCGGTCGTAATTAGTAGACGAGTTCCCCAGTGAAAGAACAGATTTGGACGCCGTAGGAGAGTTATGCAGATTCGGACAGAAAGAGAGGAAATGACCGAAATGGCAATAAGAATTGCGATGTTCGCAGTGATTGCCTTTCCTGGCATTAAAAAAGGAGTTGGTAGACGAAAACATGGAAGCAGATGTCGCTAATGGCAGTTCGCTGAAATAGTAGACGACTCTACGGCGTAAATTGGCACCGAAAAATAGTGGGAAACGTCGCCAACGTGGAAAAAAGACCTGACTGAGAAGTGTCAGTAAAATCACGTTATACACTATCGAAACCAAAACGAAAATGGGAGAACAGGTATGGGAGCCTGAGAGCGATCTGTTTAAAGTGTGGCTAGTGTATCCCCAAAATTGATCGGTGTACTGATGTCACAGGTCTCAGACTGGGGATTAAGTAATGGGATGACGCCGTGCCTTATGCCCCCCCCCAAATAGTAAGACATTGGGACAGGGGGCAACGTAAGGGGAAAGGACGCGAAAGTATGTTAAACCGCCAACTCTGCATTGTGGTCGGAACATTTAAAATAATTAATTCTGATTTTTAAATTGTGTTGATAATCAAAATAATTTAGAAGCATATAAAGTGTATATTTTCTGATGTTAAAATTGTGTTCGACAATTTCTATGAGGTTAATATTTGATTTAAAGTTGTGTTTATTAAGAGGATAATTTTAAAGTGACTGTCCCTCATTTGGAAATTGTATTCGATAATAAATTATACGCGTTTAATTATTATTTCTGATTTTTTATTTATGCTTAAGGATAAATTGTAAGCATTTAGAATGACATTTTTTAATTTAAAATTGTATGGATAATAACTTGCAAGTAGTTAAATTGATTTTCTAATTGTTCTGCTCCCCTGAATTTATTAATTAATTATTCTGAATTTGAAAAAAGAAAAGAATGAAGTCATTTGCGTGTTAATATTTCTTATGAATATAATAGAAACGTGAAGCAATTTTCCCATCTGGAGAAGAAAAAAAAACAATAGGGATAGAATGATCTATATGTATATATTATGAACACGTTCTGAGCCGTCTCGCTATTGGCGACGCATTGGAAAATTTTATTCGATACTTTGGGAGCAAAACTTGCGCTCTATGATGTTTTAAGTAAAATTGAGAATTTTAAATTGATGTTCTGTCAATTGTTTTGTAAAGTTGTAGAAGAATTGAAAAAAAAAAAAAAAAAACTTATGTAGGCTTTTAAGGGAATTAAACAAGACAAGAGAAATAATTAAACAGATCCACAGCGAAAGAAAACGCCAGCATCAATTGGCATTTGATTTAATGTTGTGTAACAAATGAATATTAAGCAAAAAAGAAAAAGACTATTCTAAATGCAAGAGGCTTCGTGAAATCTGTTTTTGAATATGCTGAGGCGACGAAGCTGAAACTGTGTCTGTTTTAGAAAGAAGAGATAAAAAAAACAAAGCGGGTAGCTGAAACCGAAAAGAAGAATAACGAGTTAGCAGCAAGTGACACGCATGTAGGTCCGATCTCATCTCAACATTTTCAATTAAATAAAACGGTTAGTAATCCCGGCTCCGATAGTATGGGTTATGGCGAATTCCACAGTGTTTATACTATACTTCGAGTTTAGGATGACTTTTAAGGAAGAATTGCTTATAGACTAGGAATAATCCGGTTCTAAAGGTCATTATTTTTATTGCTTTTTTGATTTAGAGAAATTGATTCAGTTTTAGATGTGTTCGAGCTCTCAGTTTTTAGATAGTGATATATGCTAACAGCAAAGCAATTGGACCTCTACTTGCATTAGTCATGCGTAAGCAATTTTGGACAAGGTCCCCATCTGATCGTTCAGCCGTCTGGGGTGATTCGGGGCGGATCGAACTCTGGATGTCTCCTATGTCGAACATTCTGGAATTCAGTGTATCCCAGTATCTAGGTGTCGGTAGGCTACCTGTGAGGTTATTAACAAGAAATATCCAACGGTGGTGAAACAAATGAGCGTGAGCTAATATTGTGTGGGATGCTGTGTTCCTTGGGTGGAGCTAACCCTTAACAGGGCCATTCACTGTTGGCACTAAAAATGTGCTGGCATCCTAAAAGATTTAATTTTTATGGAGCAATTCTGATTTCAGATTAGTTATTCATAGACTGTAAATTGATTTGATTTGTCAACTCCTATCAGCATAGTTTATAAGTAGAAGCTTAAAATTTCAGTGAGCATACACCATTATCCTCCTGGATGATGGGGTGTGTCTCCTAACGGCTTCGGCTGCATAGAGACAGGGTAGTACCAGTCAAGGATTCGTCACTTGACACGCAGCCCAACAGGTGAGGGGTCGGGAACCGGCCCAGCACCTATTGGACTGAGGTACACCGCCTGGGTAATACCTAGGAAGGAGGTCCACCCTCCCAGGCCTTGCCACCGGGCTTTCCGGTGGGGCAAGTTTATTGCTTGCTGCCTGAGGCGCCCCGACCCGGGAATGCCGACGGGGTTACTCAGGCAATTTTTAAAATTGCAGGAGTGCCCCTCCTTTAGGGGAGCCTGCGGGTATCCCACTTTCCAGGCCTTGTGCCAAATATTGCTGATGTGGGCGGCAATTAAATATATACACCATTATCAATAAAAAATTATTGAAAAACCCCTCCTATTTTTATACAATGGGTTGATTCTTCAGTTCATGTTTTATTCTTGAACTAAAGTAATTAAATAAATAAATATATGTATTGTAAAATACAAGTTATGTAAAATATGTAAAATAAAAATTACAGGGTGTTTTATAAAACAGAATTCATTTAAATCTTACAACTTAAGCGCGGAAAAAAGGAACCATTTTTAATTTAGTTCAACTATTAAAAAATTATGTGTAAAAATAGAAAAAATAAAAATTGAATTTATTTTTAGCGTGATAAAGCTGAGCATTAGAAACAAGTCATTCTTTATTTTAGTTATGCATTCCCGTTCTAATATATATATATGTGTGTGTGTAAATCATTTCAATAATACCGGCCACACTGCCATTATTAATTGTTGGGGCTTTGCTTTTTTTCAATATCTTTATCATTTCTTTTATAGACGAAGAAATCGATAGTCCAGCGTGAACCTGGACTCCGGCAAAAAATCATAGAAAAGTAATTAAAGGAACAAAAGGCAAAAAAGAGAGATGATAAAAATATAAAGAAAAGACGAATACCCGAATTTAGACTGAATAAATGAATTAGAAGAACTTTTGGAATTTGAAAAAAAATGCGTTAAACCTAAGTGGAAAACAAACAAAAAACTATAGTAGGAGACGAATGAATTATTTTATTTTGCTTTGCTGATTAACATATAGAACATATAAGCTTTTCTACTAATATAGAAGTGCATATAATCTGTTTGTACTTTTCCAATCAACTATATCTAATGTCGTATACAAGCTTTCTTGCATAAATATATAACTTTAGTAGAGTTAGTACATGTGGCATGATTTGGATTATTTTGCAGTGAGACTGTTAGTTTAGGAGATAGTCAGTACAAACGAGTCTAATCAGGACAAAAGAGCCAGTGTAAAGTATCGCTGGACATGGATTAACCATTTTCGGTCGAAGTTGTATGACCACATCAGCCACAATGGTAAGAGATTATTACAAAAGTTAAGGAGAGCTGAATTAGAGCTATGGGTGAAAAATACCCGATAAGGGAGTCAACGAATTATTTTAATGACAGTTTCCGGAGGAGAGCAGGTAACCCTGCCAGGTAAAAAGAGAAATGGCGTAGCCGCCGATGTGAAATAAAAAACAAAGTCGAAAATATTATATTGCTGTAAAAATGATTATCGTGAGATATCTTGCCGATTGTTTGGGCTAAAGCCATCAAGTGAATGAGGAAATTGTCGATGAAAACCTTTATTCTATAGAAGGTTACCTGGCTGATTATTCAATTAGGGCGAACACGAGAATGACGTGACGAGCAAGAGTTAGTTCGATGGAAAACCATGTCTGCTCCGAAGTACACCATACCTCCATACATAAGGGGATGAGAAAATCACTCCTGAGCCCAAGTTTCGGAGTCTGTTGAACTCGGAGGGAGCCAGTTCACCGCTCCACACCACCCCGCGAAAGCATCCGTCCGATAAGCAAGGAATTAGTTGCAAAACTAAAAAGGAGCTTATTTGCATACTATTGAACTACCAGAAAGAGAAATTATGATCGGCATTTTTATTCTTTTATTTTGTTTTTCCTGTTAAATCTGTACTTTGTAATTTTTATTTTTCTCTTCTTGTGGATAATTAATTTAATTCGAAAACTACAACCAGCGTCAGCGTCGATTATTATTATTATTATTATTATTATTATTATTATTATAACTTGCAAGTGAACTTAAACAAAAAAAACCTACCAAGTTGAAGATCTTTTTTCAGCAGAAAAGAACAGAGAAATGAGTATCAAACAGCTGCACCAAGCGTCATAGTCACCGTTCGAGAAAACGACTGAGACTGCGTCGCAGAACTTTTGTGAATGTTCGAGCTTACCCACCTAGGACTACACTTATAACTGTGTGGACACATTAGATATTTATTGAGCTGAGTCTTTGGGTTGTGTCTATCACACTTGGTTATAATATAACAGCAGACAAAAATTATTAATTATTATTCTACTCATGAAATAATATAAAAATAAAAACGGACATTTAAAACGTTTTTCTGACGTGCATTCAGAACTTGAAGGCTAGAATAGTAGGACGAAAACTGCAAATACCCATAAAACCTTTGAAAACATTACAAATTCACATACACTTCATATTAAATGAAAAGAACAAAATTATAAAAATATTTTATCTTTCACCAATAAGCAAAAATCATATACACTAGACACATGTAGACATTTTTTATTACCCACTCATACCAATAATACACCAATTTGTAAAACTCGAAACAAACGAGGAATCCCAATAATACAAAACACATCGCACATTATAAAACAAATATTAAAAACAAAACATTTCCCAAATAAAACTATATCCAATGTAGGTCTATATATTATCACATGCAATAATTGCCAGCATATATACGTTGGTGAAACTCAACGTTGATTAGAAAAAAAGGCTTAATGGACACAAAAGAGCGAAAAAATAGCAATTCCATGATCGCGTATTTCCCTCATTCATAGCAGCATAATAGTTATTTTAACTTCACACAAGCAAAAATCTTTAAATTTATTTCAAATTAATTTCAACGAAGACGTTTTGAATCATCGCTAATCGCAAGCGCAAACATCACACATTGTTTTGTTATTTTATTTTCTTCAATTTAATCATTCGAAGACAGTCTTGAAATAAAGACGAAACGTTGATAAACATATTTTTTATTCATTTCTCGTCTCTCTTTCTCTCTCTCTCTCTCTCCACACACACACACACACACACACACATATATATATATATATATATATATATATATATATAAGGTTCTCTTTGATAAAAAGTAGATCCAAACAGCAAAATATTGATGTGAGAGTTCACCTAAGGGTCGATTATTAACACTCTATTATTTTTAATATTTGTAAACAACTTCCCTGACAACATTGTGTCTGGCATGCCGATAATACTACGCTCTATAACAGGCACGAAAAAGTGCATGTACACATATCTAAAGCAATAGCAGAATTCTTAAAATAAATACCAGACTGTAGTGGGAATAGGTCGTAAATGAATGGTAGCATTTAATGCTACGATGCCTATGCTTTTTTAGTCGAACAATTTCAACAAATCTGCTCAAGCACCGATAGCCATGAGGAAACGAGAAAAGGAAACAATCTCAACGAATAACCATAAGTTCCAAAGTATGAGTATACTCTCTTTGCTTACACGGAGATGGTTGCCGTAAATTAATTGATACTGACTCGAGAATTCTTAAGTGAATTCTCGAGCGCACTCTGTGTAAAACCAATAAAGTTTCATTAGTGTATTCGTCAGTGCAGAGCTGGCACTATTATAAATGTTCACTAATGGCCGACTTATGAGCTTGTAAACACTCGGATGTTGGCCATTTTTTTGTGCCTGCTTATCGAAGTGGGGCACGGTGGGAAATGCTAATTTCCAAACGGTGAATGGTGTGGCCTATGTAGTCAGCTACACAATAAACAACCATATAATATTTAGTGGTAGTGATACCATCCTTTTGAAAGAAGGTGATTTCTCGTCCAAAACACCGTTCGAACCTTGGTTCCAAAATAGCAACCTGAAACGGCTGTAACGATTTTAGCCGAAAACTTTATATATATATATATATATATATATATATATATGCGCGCGCGGTTGTGTGTGTGAGAGAGAAACTCTTGGTTTGTTCGTTTTCGGTAAACTAAAAAACTACAGATACGTTTTCCTTTACATTTTGCGACAGCGTTTTTAGTTAATTTAAGCAGAAAAAATATTATAATATTAAAAAAAAACTTTTTTTAATCGTTTGTTCGCGGCAATAGTCGTCCATTATATACAGCTGCAAACACTGATATAAGAAGAGCGCCGATTGGCTGAATCCCAAAAGCGGGACATGCGAAATTCATCGCTTCATCATTCATCCACATGTGGATGATTAAAAAGAATTAGACAGCACCAGGTGTTTTAAACTGATGCGTGGAGTTCTGTCGGCAACATGGAACTGAAGACAGATTGACGATCATTATTTCACCAAACAAAAGCTTTTTTTTTCAAAAACGATAAATGGGCTAACATACACAAGTCGAACTCCAAGTGACAAATACATGTCTAAATGGATTTTGCCATACTGTGTATTTTTTTACTTTAAGAATGTTGATAACCACATCATGCATTTCTTGAATTAATAGCTGTTTTGTTTTTTACGCATTTAGGCCTTTTTTTTTTTTACAATTTTGCGCTTTTCCGATCGATTTTTTTTATTTAAACATCTATGTTAACGTGCTGAAATATATAGGAAAAATAATACTCACCAGACGGTACGTTTTGAGTTAAAACATATAAAATCGACTGTTTTGCAGTTGGTGCTATTATAAAAAAAAAATAGGTATTACCTATTTATATAAAATAATCAGAAAGGCGCAAAGTTTAAACCAAAAAAATAAAAGAGGGGGCTACAAAGACCAAGATTCTGAAAATAAAAAGGCTAAATTCACAAAAATTGGCCTAAATACGTCGAGAATAGACGTTAACACGAAAGGACTTTTTCAGGGAATTGATCGTAGAGAAGAAATTGGAAGTAAACAAGGATGTGCAGAATTTAACAACACGTTTTTTGTTGTAATCATTGTCTGAACATATAATGCATTGTGCGTTTATAACAAAATTCTTATAAAATAAAGTGTGGCAAAATACATTTAGAAAAAAAAATTGACGGCACGTTCAACATTGTAGCCGGTGGCTATTTTTAAATGGAGGTATGTCAGTCGATGAATGTTTAATGTTTTTTTTTTTACCGTATTTTGTTTTTTTTACAAGGCGGTCACCACTTATCAAGGCGCGGAAGCCACTTGGGGATAAGGGTTATTGCGTGTACAGTAGGTTAGTGGTGAGATTTGATAATGTCTTACTTAAAGGGGCGGTTCATAAGGAATTTGTTTATGTTGAGCTTGAAGACATCCAGGTGGGAAACAGGCAGACGGAAGCTTTGTTCATGGAATCTACGTTTTGGTTTTGGCACAGATAAAGAGTGGGGATAATTTTTGACAGTGGTTTCAGATAGGTGCTCCTCGTGAAATATTGGCGAGGAGGGACCATTAAGTTAAAGTAAAGTTTTTATTTCAAGAAAACATTTTTTAAACAAAATTGGCAGTACACTTTTTTTTGTAAACAAAAGTTGTTTCATATAACAAAATATAAATGATTTTTTTTCTTAAAACCGTAAATTGTAATCTGAATGTAAAGACAAGTTTTTCCCTGAAAATTTACAGTACATATGCATTTTGGACACGTTGCTGAAATAATACCGTTATTATTTTTTCAGCTATTCTTACCATGGAGAGGAGATGGTGTTTTGTAACTATTCTGTGCTATCAACTAACAATTTATTAAAAAAAATCATATCGTGAAATTTGACTTTATCTTGGATAAACAACAGGGATGGCGCGATCAACATTGTAGCTGATGCCTATTTGGCAGTGGGAGTCCGATTTGTGCACATCAGTCTATTAATGTTTTTTTTTACCGTAAATTGTTACATTAAAGTAAGTTTTCTGGGTTTTTTTAACAAAATTAACAGTACAGGTTTTATTTTATTTTTTTTTATGTAAACAGAATTTGTTTTTATATAAGAATGATCTTTTATTAAAACCGTAAATTATTAGCTGAAAGTACAGAAAGTGTTTCCAAGAAAATTTACGGTACATATGCGTTTTAATAATGTGCTGAAATAATACTTTTTCAGCCATTTTTACCAATGTTTTCCAACCAATAATGTATTTAAAATGATATCGAGAAATTTAAATTTAACTCGGAAAAACTATTTTAAAATAACACGGTACAAAAATGCATAAGCACCAAATTTACAAATTACTTTTTGTCTACAAATGTTAAAAAAACAAACAGAAAAAAAAGTATTTTGGGACGCTGATATTAAAGCTAAAAATCTTCTCAAATCAGTTTGCACTCTGGAGACGAATGCGTGTTCGAAATAAGTTTATTTTAATTTTTATGTTTAATTTCTAATATTAATAACTACATTCTATTTCAGTACTTAATTTATATTTTTATTTCCTGATTGTTTTATTTAATGATAGCGTTTTCTCGTCATAAATGTTTATTATATCTACCAAGTTGGATAGCATGCTCAACCATTTTATATTTCTTTCAGACATCCGCCCCTCAATTTCTGTATTTTTTTTCATTTTATGTTGAATTTACTCATAACGGCACTAGTTGAATTTCAGAGGACCCCCCCCTCGCTGTTCTCTTATATCGCAATTTCTTAAACGTAACTTGCAAAACTTCAGAAAGCGATCACGTTTTTGTTTTAAAGGCTAATTAAAAAAAAAGTCTTCTCAAATCAGTTTGCACCCTGGAGACGAATGCGTGTTCGAGATAAGTTTATTTTAATTTTTATGTTTAATTTCTAATATTAATAACTACATTCTATTTAAGTACTTAATTTATATTTTTATCTCCTGATTGTTTTATTTAATGATAGCGTTTTCTTTTTTTTTTACATATGCGTCACCACTTATCAAGGCCGATCGGCCACTCAGGGATGAGCTTTAAAGAGTGTAGAGTAGTCAAAAGGACAATATAGAAATCAATAGTAATGGAAGTCCGGTAAATTTGTTAACTTAAGTGGAACAGCTCATCAGAAACTTGTTCACGTTGGACTTGAAGACAACCATATTATAGACAGCTGGAAAGCAGGAAAACGGAAGACAATTCCACAGGCGGACAGTTCTAAGAAACAAGCTTTCATCATGGAATCTATGTTTAGGTTTAGGCACAGATAAAGAGTGGGGAAAATTATTGATAGTGTTTTCAGCTAGTCTAGTGTTTCTTGTGAAAGTTTGGCGAAGAGGGGCCATAGATTGAAGCTCAGTCGAACACTTTCCATGAAAATAACGATAAAGCAGAGACAAACTCGCAACATCTCTTCTGTGAGATAGAGGTTGCAGCGAAGAGAAGAGGACATCTCCCACCAGGCCACGAAGTCTATTTTGAACCCTATCAAGGCAGGACAAGTCTTTTATAGCAGCTCCTGCCCATATGTGGCAACAGTATTCCATCCTTGGACGTATCTAGCTCTTATATAGATAGAGAATTGCATCAGCAGTGAGATATCTACTGGATCTATAGAAGGATCCGACCATTTTTCCAGCGGCCTTGGCAACAGATTTGATGTACGTATTCCATTTAAGATCAGGAGTAAAGGTCAAGCCCAGAAGCCTGTCAAAACTTGAGGCCTCCCCAAGATGAGAGCCATTCATTTTAATTGATGCCAGACGGGGATCAGAACGTTGATGATGTAAAGATAGAAGCTTGGTTTTAGATGCATTAAAAGTAACCAGCCACTCCTTTCCCCATTGTACAACGTGATCAAGATCAGAGGAGAGAGAATTGGAGAGAACTTGGTCGTTTACTGTCTTAGATGTGTTACCATAGATGGTAGTGTAATCAGCAAAAATGTCTACGAATGATGTAAGGATGTGATTTGGAAGATCATTAATGTAGATCAGGAAGAGAGTTGGGCCTAGGATTGACCCCTGAGGGACTCCAGCATTAATATTGTGAGCTTCTGATTTTTGCCCATCAACTACTACTCTTATGAACCTATCACAGAGAAATGATTTAATAATTGAGAAGACATTTCCAGCTATACTCTACCTGGAGATCTTGTGAAGTAAACCTTTATGCCATACTCTATCAAAGGCCTTTGATATGTCAAGAGCAATTGCCCTAGAAAGGTTGACTCTGTCGAGAGATTCGCTAATCCTATGTGATATACCTGTAAGCACATCTGGTGTAGATCTAGCAGAACGGAAACCATATTGTGTGTCACTAAGAAGGTTATTTTTACTGAGATGGTTGATTACTTCTCTATTTAACACAGATTCCAGCAACTTACTCATGACGCACAGGAGGCTTATTGGCCTGTACTGAGAGGGGGATGGACAATCACCTGAATTCTTAAATACAGGGCATACTGATGAGATTTTCCAGGGTGATGGGAAGCAATTCTCCTTAAGACAACGTTTAAACAGTTTTGTAAGTATGGGCGCTAGTTCAGGTTTAAGTTTTTTGAGTACTATAATTGGAATACCGTCAGGACCGGTTGCTTTACTGGAATCAAGGTTTTTGATTAGCTTGACAACATCACATACAGATATTTGTATATCACATACTGTGTTTTCTGATACAGGAGGAAATATTGGGGGTTGGCGGCCTTGGTCGCAAAGGGTAGAATTGGCTGCAAAGTTCTTGGCAAAGAGTTTGGCTTTGTCTGATGCTGAGGAGATTAACTCAGGTCCATTGATGATAGTTGGGATAGAGCACACACTTCTGTTCAAGATTTTGCCAAAACTGGTGGGAACCAAGCCGCTGATCAGCTACTTTGAACTTGACGGACTGAGCATACAACTCTCTTGCGTTCTTTATTACTTCTTACAATGGTTGCTGGCAGTCCTGAAAGCGGTTTTAGTTTCCATACATCTATTACGTTGGAAGCAGTTGAAAAAGTGATTTCTGTGCGCAATAGCAGCAGCACATTCTGGAGAAAATCATGGCTGGCTGTTAGGTTTTTGCTGGAACATTTTCGAGGGTATGAAATTGTCTATACCTACAATTAACCATTCTGTCATGTCTGGTACTATAGACGACACATCCTTTTTAAACATGGAACGCAAAGGAAGATCCGATATAAATGTACGGAAACTATCCCAGTCAGCCATAGTGTATCGATATACTGTACGATGGAGGGGTACGTCTGAGGACTTATAACATTTTATTTTTATCTTAATTGATACAACTGAGTGGTCGGAAGATCCAAGAGGAGACAGAACAGAAACTGAACATAGTTCAGGGCAAGTTGTGAGAAAAGGGTCTAGGAGACTTGCATACTGGCCGTCATTGTCGGGCACACGGGTGGGTTCGTGAACAATCTGAGTGAGGTCATAAGCAATGGAGAAATCATGACAGAATCTCCCCTCATCATCGGTCTTGTTTGAGTGGGTCAACCATTCCACATTGTGAACATTGAATCTCCATATACGTGAATGTTAGCTGAAGGATATGCTGATAGAACTTGATCAATTTTCTCAGATATGCTTTTAAAGATAGTAACTCCGCTGTTATGGGGGCGATAGAGAGTAAATATAAATGCCGTAGTGTGAGCTAGTGCTACTCGGAAGCACATATAGGGTAAGTTAGGATCTTCTCTGGAGATGTCCCTTCCACATGGAAATCCATCTTTTATACATATTCCATGCCCATGGCGATCTTGGGCTAAATGTTTATTATATCTACCAAGTTGATCTTAAGGATAGCATACTCAACCATTTTATAATTCTTTCAGACCCCCCCTCAATTTCTGTTTTTTTTTTCATTTTATGTTGAATTTACTTATAACGACACTAGTTGAATTTCAGAGAACCTGCCCCCCCCCGTCGCTGTTCTCTTATATCGCAATTTCTTAAACGTCTCCTGCAAAAATTCAGAAAGCGATCACGTTTTTGTTTTAACGGTTAATTAAAAAAAAGTCTTTTGGGACGCTGATATTAAAGCTAAAAGTCTTCTCAAATCAGTTTGCACTCTGGAGACGAATGCGTGTTTGAGATAAGTGTATTTTAATTTTTATGTTTAATTTCTAATATTAATAACTACATTCTATTTCAGTACTTAATTTATATTTTTATCTCCTGATTGTTTTATTTAATGATAGCGTTTTCTCGTCATAAATGTTTATTATATCTACCATGTTGATTGTATGAACAGATTAGGAAATTGTATTCATTGTTAATTCGTGAGAGGTGAATCTATCACCATGTTCCCTTAAAAAAAAACGTCAGTTAGACTTTTAAGTACAATACTTAATAATTTTTTTTTAAAGGAGAGTAGAGAACGTTTTGTGGAAGCGTTGTCGGCAGCTCCATTTACTCTTGCTTCTCTTTATTTATCACTCAGTCCTCATTTTTTTAATGAGTGATTTTTCTGACAAAGAGAGAAGAAAAAGCTGTATTCTAGGTTGGCAGTATTTTGCGTGAACAGTCGGCAGAGATGGCGGAAATTTTCTGTTCTATGTCTATCCTTGTAGCCATGTCACTAGTAAGGGTGCTGGAGGTAAACGTTTTATCTGGGCTGATGTTATCCGCCTGATAGTCAGGGACCCGAACCTTGGATTAACCACAACGGATGCTGTCTTATCAGCAGGCGCATAGTACTGGGGCTGCTGTATTGCCATTTGGTGAATGGATTCTGGACCATGCAGTAGTCTCTGGCGGAGCCTCTCGATGCCATAATAGTGGGTAATTGTTACGGCTGTACCTTATCATGTGCTACAAAAAAAAAAAGAAAAAAACTCTTCGTTACTTTTCTCTCTTTGTTTCCCTCTCTCTGTCCTGCTTTTAGAAAGTCTGACGACCTAGTTCACAAACTCCAAAATTCCATCATGACAAGTTTCAATAAAAAATACACGATTAAACCCGGATCTGAAATTTCCAACGTAGACCCCCACTACCATGTCTCCTTCTCCAACATCAGGGGTCTACGTTCTAACCTTTCAGACGTTGAAGCCCAATTACAGGAGACTAAACCAGACCTTTTATTTTTAAGCGAAATGGAATTGGACAGACTATTTCCCTAAATGATTTCGTAATTAAAGGATACTCCAACCTAACTTCCAAATCTGACACCCAATATCGCCATGGGCATGGAATATGTGCCTATATAAAAGATAGCTTTCCATGTGGTAGGGACATCTCCAGAGAAGATCCTAACTTACCCTATATGTGCTTCCGAGATCAAAGCTTGTTTCTTAGAACTGCACGCCCGTGGAATTGTCTTCCCTTTTCCTGCTTTCCAGCTGTCTATAATATGGTTGTCTTCAAGTCCAACGTGAACAAGTTTCTGATGAGCCGTTCCACTTAAGTTAACAAATTTACCGAACTTTCATTACTATTGATTACTATATTGTCCTTTTGACTACTCTACACTCTTTAACCCTCATCCTTGAGTGGCCGATCGGCCTTGATAAGTGGTGATGCCTATGTAAAAAAAAAAAAAAAAAAAAAAAAACATACTTATGAAAAATAACAAAAACACTCTATTTAGCGTTTCAGCATTTGAGCAACGCGCGGCTTAATGCAGTAATTGTTGGTCAAGCCCAAGCTATGATTGGCGGACACTCTCGAGGATCCGGCTCAAATCTGGATAAGTACATTTTTTTCTAATTTCGTCTTTTTACAATTCTCTCGCCGACAAATATATCGGAAAACATATTAATCTCTTTTCCAGTCTTTCTTCAGATGCTGCTCTTTTTCATTTTGATCAAATTATCTCCCCTTCGCTCATGACTTGCTAAAGAGTTTGATTGTTTTTTGGGGTTTTTTTTGCGTCGAAACAGACTATCTAAGCCTTAATCTACGAAACATCTATTCTCTACCTAATCTACTCGGTCGAAAGGGGCTCTCGATTTCCCCACCGATCGTCCATAGCAATTAACAAGTGTGTGCTGATGGCGGGGAACGTCAGTTTAGCGCTTGCGCATGAAATTGATCACGTGTCTGCTGTAATATTCCTCTTGGGGCGGCCGACGCCACTTATCTCTGGAATGCCACAGGATGAAAAGAAAGGAAGAAGAGAAGAAAAAGAAGAAAAACAGAGGGGCCAATAGAAAGAGAAATGGTCGACAATGCAATTATCGAGGGAGGACAAAGATGTAAGTAAATGAGGAAATAATCACGTAAAAAGTTAAGAACAGGCATAAATAAAAAAAATATATATATATAGTCATCCACATACAGTACTGTTTCGCTGTTTCACAGCTCATCAGTGCGGCTAGACAGGCAACCACCTCAAGCTAGGATTGAAACCCGACTGTCTGTATGGCAGTCAAGGCTCCTAACCATTACGCTATTGGCGGCCGCTGAACGAGTAGTGAATTTAACGATATATATATACACACACACACACACACACACACACACACACACACACACACACACACATATATATATATATATAAGGGAGGGAGAGAGAGAACGATGAAAAAGGAAGATCGTAACTGAAAGAGAAAGTTAGAAGAGAAATAAGAAAATGTAAGTGCATCGTGTCAGGCCTACACATAGAGTTGTTTTCTCATATCACGGCACTTGTGTGGAACGCAACCTACCATTTTTTTTTTTTTTTTTTTTTTTATTACATTTTCACCCCAAACAAGGCACATTGCCACTTTGGTGTAGGGGGCTACTATCAGGGGAAACATCTACTGGGGCACTATGTAGGGATTAGGGCAGCGAGATGTTGGTTCACGTTGCACTTGAACTTATGCATGTCAGTACAGTTGGGGAAGCAGTGACCTGGAATGGAATTCCAAAGTCTAGCAGTTCTGGGGAAGAAACTACTGGAGTAGAAAGATCTTTTACATCTAGGGATCTCTACAGTGTGGGGGTGGGATTTTGCTGCTTGTCGGGTCTGTCGAGGGTGTTCACGTCGTGGGGGCACAAGTGCTTGCAGTTCTTCAGAGCATTCACCATTATAATACTTGTAGAACAGGCAGAGGGATGCAACGTTTCGACGATGGGACAGAGGCTGAAGTTTTGATGCCAGTTTAGAGCCTATCAGATTTGCGACTCTCTTTTGAACCCTGTCAAGGAGAGAGAGAGACTAGTAGCCGATGCACCGGCCCAAATATGACAGCAATACTCCATACATGGGCGAATAGTGGCCTTATAGAGGTACAGGATACTTTCGGGTGTTAGAAGTTTTCTAGCACGGTAGAGAGAGCCCACCTTCCTCGCAGCGGCCCTGGCAATGCCCTCGATGTAATTGTTCCAGCTCATGTTTCCTGTGAACGTTAGGCCAAGGAGCTTGAAAGATGTACTCTCAGCTAAAGAGTTGTTGGCCATTGCTATAGGTGGTAGAGAAGGTTTCCTGTAATTATTGAATGAAACCAGTTTTGTCTTGGTGGCATTGAACGTTACCATCCATTTTTGTCCCCATTCCACTACTGATTGGAGGTCATCCTCTAGTGTTTCTGCCATTACTTTAGATATATGTTCATTTGTTTTCCTGTCGTGCCTGCTATAGAGTGTGGTGTCATCAGCATATATACCCATCTCAGAGGCAATTTTATCGGGGAGGTCATTTATGAATATCAGGAACAGCAGAGGACCAAGGATAGATCCCTGGGGCACTCCGGCATTTATATTATATTGTTTAGACGTACGACCGTCGAGGACAACCTGGATTTTTCTCTTATCTAAAAAGGATTTAATTATGTTAAGTATTCTACCAGTGATACCGTAAGATCTAATCTTCCTGAGGAGACCCTCATGACATACCCTGTCAAAAGCCTTAGATATATCTAGAGCTACCGCTCTGCCCTCTCCCGCTTTGTCCAGTGAATGGTATATGCGTTCAGAGATTACAGTGAGGATGTCTGCTGTGGAACGGGCTTGTCTAAATCCATATTGATGGTCGGTCAGAAGTTTAGCATCTGTAAGGTGCTGGACTAGAGCATGGTTAATTAAGGTCTCAAATATTTTGGCAAAAAGTGGGAGGAGGCTAATAGGGCGATAATTTAATGGGTCAGTTCTTTCGCCAGAATTCTTTAATACTGGTACCACAGAAGCAGTTTTCCAGCAGCTCGGAAAGCAAGATTCATTAAGGCATTTGTTGTAGAGTTTGGAGAGAACTGGAGCTACTTCGGCTGAGCACTTTTTTAATAGCACAGCTGGGATGAGGTCGGGTCCACATGCTTTGGAAGTGTCAAGGTTTTTTATGATAGCATGCACCTGAGCAGGTGTGATTTCCAGATCGTCTAGCTTGGCGTCTGTCCGCATAGGAAAGTCAGGTAGGGGGTGGTTTAAAGGGTCCAGTGTAGAGTTGGAGGCAAACCGACTGGCAAGCATGTTAGCCTTCTCGGTTGCTGAGCAAAGAACCTCGTGATTGTTGGTTAGTGGGGGAATCGTTGATTGCCCATTATTTACTACACTATTGTAGATTTTCCAGAAGTCACGATTTCCTAATTTTTGTGCTTCGATGCGTTTTTTAGTGGTTTCCGTAAATTCCCTCTTAGCTGTCGCTATTTCTTTCATAACGTTACTTCTAGCTTCTATGTACTTTTGTCTGTTTGAACTGGACTTATGTCGGTTAAACCTTCGGAATGCATGCTGCCTTTGAGCAATGGCAGTTGCGCAAGTCGAAGTAAACTATTGGGGAGAGTGGGGCTTGCTATAGAATTTTCGCATGGGAACATGCGCTTCGATTGCAGTTTTGAACCATTCAGTGGTCTCAGTTGCACACTGTTCAGCAGGAAGAGAACAAATATTTCCCCATGGGGCGTCTCTGATAAGATCTCTGATAGCTTCCCAGTCAGCCTTTTTATAATATCTCGTTGTTTTGAGCACTGGCTCTTCAGTTTTGGGTCTAGAGTTTAGGGCGATTTCAACCATTATTACCGCATGATCAGCGTTCCCAAGTGGGCTGTCGGCTTTCGTTACACAATCATCAGGAATTGTGGTCAAAAACAGATCTAATAGTGATGCGTGTTGTTCTTCCTGATCAGGGAAGCGGGTTGGAAAAGTAACAATTTGCGATAGGGAGTGAGATACAGAGAAGCTATGAGTTGCGCTGCCTGCTGCATCTGTATAAGTAGAGAATCCAAGCCAGTTTTTGTGATGGACATTAAAGTCACCAAATACATGTACTTGGGCGCTAGTGTCGAAAGAGAGTGCTGTGTCTATGCTGTCAGATACTTTGTTTATTATGGTGCAGTCTTGGGTCGAAGGAGAGCGGTAGAGAAAGTAAAAGTAGCTAATGTTGTGTTGCATGATTAGTCTAAAGCACATAAAGGCTTGATCATCCGTTTCTAGGTTTGTTTCTCTAGTCAGGGGAAGGGTATTACGAATGTAAACTCCAAGTCCGTGCATATGTCCGTGCATATTTATCTCAGGGCTGAGTTCGAATCGTTCGACTGGTAGTAATCGTGACACCCTGCACTGAAGAATCCCGAAAGGATGAAACACTAGTGTCTGTAGGTATTTAATTATTATAGTAAAAAAATAATTATGACAGCCCCTTTAAGAAATACGTTTCTTATCGTTGAGCACTTTCTGTTGAATTAAAAGTCGGTCAATTTAGCTCTTATGCGTAGATCATCGTATAACGATTTGATCACTGTCTGTCTGACGTAATGAACATTTAAATTAAAATGTTTAAAATTCAACGCTATTTCACATGATTAATGGTAGCCGAATGGATACGGCCTCCGCTAATCGAGCCAGAGATGTCTCGTGTCGCGGGGTTCGAATCGTTCGACTGGTAGTAATCGTGACACCCTGCACTGAAGAATCCCGAAAGGATGAAACACTAGTGTCTGTAGGTATTTAATTATTATAGTAAAAAAATAATTATGACAGCCCCTTTAAGAAATACGTTTCTTATCGTTGAGCACTTTCTGTTGAATTAAAAGTCGGTCAATTTAGCTCTTATGCGTAGATCATCGTATAACGATTTGATCACTGTCTGTCTGACGTAATGAACATTTAAATTAAAATGTTTAAAATTCAACGCTATTTCACATGATTAATGGTAGCCGAATGGATACGGCCTCCGCTAATCGAGCCAGAGATGTCTCGTGTCGCGGGGTTCGAATCGTTCGACTGGTAGTAATCGTGACACCCTGCACTGAAGAATCCCGAAAGGATGAAACACTAGTGTCTGTAGGTATTTAATTATTATAGTAAAAAAATAATTAAATATATATATATATATATATAAAGTGTTTTAGGATTGTTTCATTTTCGAAATAAAAAAAAATATTTTAGTATTGTTTCATTTTCAAAATAAAATGTGTTTTTAGGATTGTTTCATTTTCAATATAAAAAAATATTTTTAGTATTGTTTCATTTTCAAAATAAAATGTGTTTTTTAGGATTGTTTCATTTTCAAAATAAAAAAATATTTTAGAATTGTTTCATTTTCAAAATAAAATGTGTTTTTAGGATTGTTTTATTTTCAATATAAAAAATATTTTTCAGATTGTTTCATTTTCAAAATAAAAAAGTGATTTTAGGATTGTTTCATTTTCAAAATAAAAAGCGTTTTTTAGGATTGTTTCATTTTCAAAATAAAAAAAAATGTTTTTAGCATTGTTTAATTTTCAAAATAAAAAATGTTTTACGTGTGTTTCATTTTCAAAATAAAAAATGTTTTTACGTGTGTTGCATTTTCAAAATAAAAAATGTTTTTAGGAGTGTTTAATTTTCAAAATAACAAGTGTTTTTAGGATTGTTTCGTTTTCAAAATAAAAAGTGTTTTTTAACATTGTTTTATTTTCAAAATAAAAAAAGTGGTATTAGGATTGTTTTATTTTCAAAATAAAAAAGTTATTTACGATTGTTTTATTTTCAAAATAAAAAGCGTTTTTTAGGATTGTTTCATTTTCAAAATAAAAAAAAATGTTTTTAGCATTGTTTCATTTTCAAAATAAAAAATGTTTTACGTGTGTTTCATTTTCAAAATAAAAAATGTTTTTACGTGTGTTGCATTTTCAAAATAAAAAATGTTTTTAGGATTGTTTCATTTTCAAAATAAAAAATGTTTTTAGGAGTGTTTAATTTTCAAAATAACAAGTGTTTTTAGGATTGTTTCGTTTTAAAAATAAAAAGTGTTTTTTAACATTGTTTTATTTTCAAAATAAAAAAGTGGTATTAGGATTGTTTTATTTTCAAAATAAAAAAGTTTTTTACGATTGTTTTATTTTCAAAATAAAAAATGTTTTTAGGACGTTTTCACTTCCAAAATAAAAACGTATTTTTCAGATTGTTTCATTTTAAAAATAAAAAGTGTTTTTAGAATGGTTTCATTTACAAAATAAAAAATATTTTTACGTGTGTTGCATTTTTAAAATAAAAAAATGTTTTTAGGATTGTTTCATTTTCAAAATAAAAAGTGTTTTTAGGATTGTTTCATTTTCAAAATAAAAATGTTTTTACGTATGTTGCATTTTCAAAAGAAAAAAATGTTTTTAGGATTGTTTAATTTTCAAAATAACAAGTGTTTTTAGGATTGTTTCATTTTCAAAATAAAAATGTTTTTACGAATGTTGCATTTTCGAAATAAAAAATGTTTTTAGGATTGTTTAATTTTCAAAATAAAATGTGTTTTTAGGATTGTTTCATTTTCAAAATAAAAAATGTTTGTACGTATGTTGCATTTTCAAAATAAAACATGTTTTTAGGATTGTTTCATTTTAAAAATAAAAAAGTGTTTTTAGGATTGTTTCATTTTCAAAATAAAAAATGTTTTTACGAATGTTGCATTTTCGAAATAAAAAAATGTTTTTAGGATTGTTTCATTTTAAAAATAAAAAAGTGTTTTTAGGATTGTTTCATTTTCAAAATAAAAAATGTTTGTACGTATGTTTCATTTTCAAAATAAAAAATGTTTTTAGGATTGTTTAATTTTCAAAATAAAAAGTGTTTTAGGATTGTTTCATTTTCAAAATAAAAAATGTTTTTACGTATGTTGCATTTTCGAAATCAAAAATGTTTTTAGGATTGTTTCATTTTCAAAATAAAAAGTGTTTTTAAGATTGTATTCATTTTCAAAATAAAAAATGTTTTTAGGATTGTTTAATTTTCAAAATAACAAGTGTTTTTAGGATTGTTTCGTTTTCAAAATAAAAAGTGTTTTTTAACATTGTTTTATTTTCAAAATAAGAACGTGGTGTTAGGATTGTTTTATTTTCAAAATAAACAAAAGTTTTTTACGATTGTTTTATTTTCAAAATAAAAAATGTTTTTAGGACTTTTTCACTTTCAAAATAAAAAAAAAAGTTTTTCGGATTGTTTCATTTTAAAAATAAAAAGTGTTTTAGAATTGTTTCATTTTCAAATTAAAAAGTGTTTTTAGGACTGTTTCATTTTCATAATAAAAAGTGTTTTAGGATTATATTATTTTCCAAATGAAATTGTTTTTAGGATTATTTCATTTTCGAAGTAAAAGTGTTTTAGGATTGTTTCATTTTCCAAATAAAAAGTGTTTTTAGGTTTTTTTCATTTTCAAATTAAAACTGTTTTTACGATTGTTTTATTTTCCAAATAAAAAATGTTTTTAAGACTGTTTCACTTTCAAAATAAAATGTGTTTTAGGATTGTTTCATTTTCAAAATAAAAAGTGATTTTAGGATTGTTTCATTTTCAATATAAAATATGGTTTTAGGATTGTTTTATTTTCAAAATAAAAGTGTTTTTAACATTGTTTTATTTTCAAAATCAAAAAGGGCTTTAAGGATTGTTTCATTTTCAAAATAAAAACATGTTTTTAGGATTGTTTCATTTTCAAAATAAAAAGTATGGCCATGCTCGATAGCATCTTAAAAGTTGAATTTAAATTTGTTGTTTTTTTATGTTTTTTCATGTTCGTGCATTCTTTTTTCGAGACTGCGTTGTGTCTTGTGAATGCATATCTGTCAACAGTTACGGTAGGGTATTGAGTATATGCCAGCTTTTATCATGAAATTAAATTTGGATTTATGGATTATATCTCTGTTGTGGAGGTTATTTCATACAGTAAAATGCCTATTTAGTTTAGTTTTTTTATATACGGCATAGTCTTTACCATTGATAGGTCGGATAATACTTCTGAAAAAAATTGCAATATCCACCATACTTCTAACTTAACGCCAAATAAAAAGTAATAGATATCTGTAAGCGTAATCATAACAGCCCCATATTAAAAAAACGGATATCAAAGATATAATCCATAAAAGCAAATCTAATTTCAAGATCCAAATTTAGGTTTTTCCACCTCCGATTTTTTTTACCATATCCTCGGCTTTTTATACTTCTAACCACACACACACACACACGTATATATATTGAAGCAGGGTTATTTAAGCCATTTTTCACGTAACGTTCGTTTTTCAGTTACGCGTTTGCCTTACGTTAGTTTTTTTTTACTCCGCTTATTCTTAGGTTTTCATTAACACCCACCACCCCCGCCGACCACACACGTCCCAAAACACCCGGGCAACGCTAGTGATAAATAAAGGAGAAAATGGTTATAGGTAAATAGAAAATCATAAGTTAATATGACATGAAAATTACCAGCCAAAAAAACAGAAGTAAAGTAAATGAAATAAAAAAAACTGTCTATACTTGTATTTCTCTGTTTTCAGCTTAGAAGAAATCCGATTTTAGAATAAACGATGTAAAATTGTTTAGATAAGGTGATAATGCTTACATCATCTGTATGATATGCAAAACTGGCAATACTTGGCGATAGAAGTGTGGAATATATATATATATATATATATATATATATATATATATATATATATATATATATATATATATTGTATAATAAGGGGGCAGGCTGAAGAAATCGGAGAGGCAAGCCAAGAACGTGATATGAGGGTCACGTTTCAACCATGACAACATGGAATGTTGCACGAGCGTCACCTGAGCTAGGACATACATTTTGGAACGCGGTTATGTTTCACGGCCAAACAAACAAAAGGAAATAGCCTACAATCGAAAATAATAACATCAACAAATATTTTATAACCAGATCGGAATGCAGTTGACATTCGCAGCTGGCTAGAGAAACGTGACCGATATCAATATAAACAAAGATGTTTTGGTTTTCAAGAGAGAGAAACGGCCGACGCGGTGAGATCAAGTCTGTCATCTGTCAACACCCCCCGCCACGCCACCTATCTCTAACACCACCTCTCTTCTCGCTAGTGGAGTCAATGACAACCGACAAAAGTGTAAAGAAAGATTGTTGAAAATAAACTCGAATTCTTTTGTAAACAGTCGAGTCTTTTAGTTGTCATTCAAAATATACACCCGTCGGTAAACTTGTCCGGCGACCATTTTGTCCAGTTATATAGACTCGTGACCAGAATTCGAACCTGGGTTACCCATGGCTCAGGTGGGGTTTAAAAATGGCCAAGGGCTGGAATACGAGATAGAACAGATTAGCAGTGGATACGTTAGCAAGCTTAGTGGGATATCTGTAGCAAATTCGGTAGTAAGAATTAACAAGTCCCGTAGGCTGCCACTGATGATCATGAATAATACCAACCAGACAGTCACATTAAGAAGAGGTTGTCCAATAGCTAGATGTAGTGTGGCTGGTAGTATTACTGAAATTACCATGCCAGAAAAACATATGAGAAAAGAGTCCGACAAAACCGTGAAGGGAGTTAAAGTACCCGAGGAATTTAAGTCGGAAGTTGATAAGGTACTAGAGAGGAATAAAGATTTGTTCGTTACGGAGGATAAAGATTTGGGCAGAACCAATACGGTGGAGATGCGTATCGATACAGGAACGCATGAGCCCATACGAAAATGCCCGTATCGAACACCGCTAAAACAAAAAAAAAAGAGGTAGAGTTAGCGTTAGAGGAAATGATGCGGGCAGGAGTAATCGAAAGATCGAATAGCCCGTGGAGTTTTCCAATAGTTTTGGTAGAGAAAAAGGATGGTAGTAAAAGATTTTGTGTGGACTTTAGTGCACTAAATAAAGTCACAAAGAAGTATGCCCGAGCATTACCAGTAATTGATGATATTCTAGCCTCGCTCGGGTCAGCAAAATACTTCACAAAATTAGATCTAAAGTCAGGATACTGGCAGGGTAAATTGAATAAGAACGATAAAGAGAAAACTGCGTTCACCTGCCATCGGGGGTTATTTCACTTTAATGTGATGCTGTTCGGACTGGCGAACGCCCCCGGAGTCTTCCAGGAGTTAATGTTCATAGTTTTGAGAGGACAAGAAGAGTTTGCGCTGCCGTATTTGGACGATATAGTTATATTTTCCAATACGAAGGAATACCATTTAAAACATATAGATAGGGTATTAGGTAGTCTTAGGAGACATAACCTCAGGTTAAAAGCCACAAAGTGTGAGTTTTTTAAACAAGAGATACAGTATCTGGGGTTCAAAGTTAGCGATAGGGGTATACAGCCAGACCTGGAGAAAGTAAAATCTATAAAATTGATTTCGACTCCAACCACTGTGAAGCAAGTGAGAGCTTTCATTGGTATGACGTCATATTATCGGAGGTTCATAAAAAAATTTTCCGATATCGCCGAACCTTTAGTCTGGTTGACGAGAAAGCATGCACATTTCCAATGGGACGACGCATGTCAGTCTGCCTTTGATAGCTTAAAAGCAAAGCTCGCAGATATGGTGCTACTGGCCTATCCCGATCCAGAAAGGGACTACAGACTGTATACGGATGCCTCTAATCATTCGATTGGGGCATGTTTATCACAAATGGTCTATGATCCAAAGGAAGGTAAAGAGGTAGAGAAACCAATTTACTTGTTATCCCATAAGTTGAGTGATACTCAAACCAGATGGTCAACAATAGAAAAAGAGGCATATGCGATACACTATGCCCTGAATAAATTAAATCACTATTTGCATAGTGCTACGTTCACCATCTATACAGACCATAGACCATTGTAGTATTTATTAAACTCACCAATTCAAAATAGGAAAATACAGACGTGGGCTTTAAGTATGGCTGGTTATAATTGCACCATACGATACCTGAAGGGGAAAGATAATGTTTGTGCTGATCTTTTGTCACGTGCGGTGAATCCAAGCCAGGACACAAATGATCCCCCTGTAGAGATAGATAGAAGAAACTATCGAGTGAGTGCAATAAACTCTAATCTCTTTGAGCCGAATGAGTATGCATCGTTTAAGAATGCTGAGGAGTCATCGGGTGAGCACGAACGACCTACGTTAGCGGGCATAGATATGATTAGGGAACAAGAAGAGGATAAGGAGATCGTGGACTTAAAGATGCGTATGAAAAATGGTAAAGCGTCCAAAATGGAAAGAAAAAAGTACATTGTAATAGACGAAGTAGTATACTATTTGTCGCAGCCCGACGATGAACCACTAATTAGGTTATATGTACCGTCGCATCTTAGGAAAAGGGTTTTAGTGCAATACCATGATGATAATGGTCACATGGGCGTGGAAAAGACGTTTCACGCAATTAAACAAAAATATTTCTGGCCTTGTTTATTTAAGGAAATAAATAAATACATAGGGAAATGTATTCCGTGTCAGACCAGAAATTTGAGGAAACAACAACCTCCAATGCAGGAGTGCGATTTGTCTCCTTTTCCTTTCGCTAAACTGGCGTTAGATGTTTCTGGGCCCTACCCAAAGACGCTTTCGGGTAACCAGTATATAGTGACATTTATAGACATGTACAGTGGTTGGCCGGAGGCTTTTGCGGTTCCGAATAAGAAAGCAGAAACAGTGGTGCATCTATTGATTGCCGAGATTTTTCCCAGATTCGGGGCACCACTGCAGCTTTTAACGGATAATGGGCCTGAGAACATAAATAAAATAATGAAAAAGGCATTAGAGGACCTCAACGTGCATCATGTGACCACATCGTTCTATCACCCCCAGAGTAACGGCAAAGTTGAAAGGTTCCATAGAACAATGCATGACGTCCTAGCGAAGAAAATAGGGGGCAATGAACAGTCGTGGGATATATACATGAATCAGATGTTAGCGGCTGTCAGGTTCCATGTAAGCGAAACGACGAAATTTTCACCCTATTATTTACTCTACAATAGAGATGTTGTTCTGCCGTTGGACAATATTCTAAGACCCCGTAGAGTATACTATGGGGATGAAAATCATGAAATCGCTCTACAGGAAATGCATCGAACCTTCACTTTAGTAAGAAGTAATATAAAAAAAGCTAGAAAAAGAATGATAGATAGTTCGGAAAAAAGGACAAAGACTGTCGAGTTTGAGGTTGGTGATTTAGTGTTTTACAAGAACCACCAGAGGAAAGGAAAATTAGATATGCGGTGGAAACCGTAATATGTAGTGATAGATAAAACGGGTCCTGTCTCGTATAGAATTAGAGAATCTAATATTCCGCTGATGGAGCGCCCTATATTGACGCGAAGCATGTCGTCGGGAAATGTGAACAGCATGACGGCACGCTTGGAACACTTGGAACGTTTTGCAGACTCGGATAATATTCCGCGTCGTGCAAGGAGACATATAGTCGACCCGGTAGCAAATAGGGCACAAGCTACGCCAGTTGCTGGGAGCAGGTAGAAAGGGGGGTGTTTGGGATGGGTGAATACCATGTTGAGAAAGGTAGTCAAACCCCGCTAATAAAAGCCTTTTCTCCGCGGGTCGAACAATGAGTGACACTTGAGAAAATAGCAGCGGCTCCTCATTTCAATTAGTAAGTTGAAAGGGAAAAGTAGTTTGTTTGTTTTTTTTTGAAAAAAAAAACTTTTGCAGAAGCACGCAGGGAAGCTATCGAGTGTCATAACATATATACATATATATATATATATATATATATATATATATATATATATATATATATACTTAAACTGCATTCTTTCTTTTATTTTTACAATTTTTACTTAAAGCTTCTTTATTGGGGTTTTAGATATGTATGGCTTGTTTTCCTTTATCTTATCTATTTATATGCTTGTTATCATGTCACAGAATAGGTTTTGTGATCTGGTAAAATTTACTTATGTATATATATATACATATATACATATGTATATAAGAAGAAATAGTTCATAAAACATGTTTAAAAGCACTTTGAAAAAGAGTTAAAACATACGAAATTTTCAAAAGAAAACACTAAATACGTGGACAGTCCTTAATCCGCGGAATTTCGAAGAAATACTTTCCTACTCATTAGAGGGTAGGATTTAGCAAAATGCGGGATCGAATTTTGCTTGCAAAAATATTTAATGAAACTACAAGTAAGTCATAGACCTTACTTGATAACAAAAAGTAAAGCAGAGGGAATAGGGTGAAGAAAAGAGTGATTTCACGTGAATGGATAGTCTTGTGAAAGGTAAAGTATCCAATGACGGTAAAATTCAAAAATGCAGAATCCAAGAAAATTGGTTAAAAGTTAAATCCAAGGGAATCGCGTAATTGGAAGATGGTCCAAAGTAACCCAAAAGGCAGAAATCCGTGCAATAATTCAAAAACAGGTACAAGAAAAAAGGAATGAATTCCAATAATATTATTAAAAGAAATATAAGATATGCGTAAAAGAATGGAAGAGAATTTAAACTCGACTGTCGAGGCAAGGCTACATTAAGATAAATGAGTAAAAAAGTAAATGAGTGAAGAAAAAATAGAAGGACGATTGAATTAATTTAAAAATAGAAAAGCCAATGTCAAAATGACCCAGACAAGATGACGTTGAAAGGCGCCAAAAATTTAAAGCAAAATAGGTCAACTGAAATGTACATGTTATTATTTAAGAATTAAAGTATCAGCAGGAGTTATTAAAGGACACCAAATGAAATGATACGAAAGATAAAATAAATACATACACCCCCCCATATATATATATATATATATATATATATATATATATATATATTCAAATAGGAAATCAAATAATACTCCAAATGATAGGTATCCCAATGGAATTAAATCCTACACTATTTTTGGCAAATTTGTATTTACATAGACTCGAGTATATATATATATATATATATATATATATATATATATATATATATGTTATCACTATTAAAAACTGATATATTTAAAACATATAACTTTCATGGGTGTAGGAGATTTATAGATGACGTTATATGTATAAACGATAATGATGAAGTCGAAAAAAAAATAAACATCTTATATATCCAAACGAATTAAAATGGAACTGTGAACATAGAGGACAACAGGCTACATTTCTGGATTTAGATATAAAAATCGAGGATGGGATTTTCTTTATAAAATAGTTGATAAAAGAAACACTTTCCCCTTTAAAATATTAAAGGTAGCACCTGCACTGTTTTTTATGTCAGCGTTTTTGAGAATAGCTCGCGTTACTTTAAAATTAACAGATTTCATACTACCAGTTTCTAGCTTAATAATCAGGATGATAAAAGAAGGTGGGAATAAAAATACAATATTTAATCTGTTAAATAAATCATTTGTTCGTTATCCTGAGGCTTTTGAGTCGTTTAAGTTTAACCAGACTATATTAATAAAGGAAATCCAAAACTATATTAGCAATGTATAAAATATATTTATAATTACATATGATAAAAAAATGTATATTTGTATAAATATTTTTAATCTTTATATATTTAATTTTAAATAAATAAGAATGTAAATATACTAAATGCTAATCATAGTGGGGGTGATAAGTAGTTAAATGGATTAATCCTAATCTTATAAATACAAGACTGATAAATTAAACAATATATACATTTTAATTGGGAAATTGATTAATCACACAGGTAAGAAATTCATTTTTATAGCATGAAAAGGTTAGTAATTGCAATTAAGAATAGGAAATTGGATCAAATATTTTTAACATGTCTTCTTCCTAAGATTAAGGGAGGTGGTGTTTGATCAAAACTGCTGGGGAGCCATGATGTAATATACTGTTTTGTTTTTAAATCCACGAAACAGTGTTTCATGGTAAACAACTGATGATCCCTTAAAAATAAATTAATAGTATTATAGTAAATTCAAGAGCGAGTTGATGCAGTGATTGCAGGTGATTAAATGACTTACCGACTAGATGGTTTTCTAACGAATGATAAATTTTTTTTTTGTATAGCTTTAAAGGTTTAAAACTTCAAAGATTATATATATATATATATATATATATATATATATATATATATTACTAATATTTTATTTATCTATTTTTCATATATTAGTATAAATAGAATAGTAGCCGTATTATTCTACTCTTTGTTATTAGGCAGGTGATATTATCTACTGGCGATCCATGTATTTAAACGTTGTCCTCTTTTTAAATCTCTGAAACAGTTACATGGAAGGCAGCTGGGGATACTTGTTTTGTATTTACAAATATTAGTTAAGGTTTTCTTTTTGCATCCGTATATAGTTTAATTCTCTTATATAATTGAAGATTTTTAAGAAATCGGCTCATGCAAGTGTTGTCTATTTCTATTTAGCAATTTTATTGAAGGCTTTCTTTTTTTTATTCTAATACAATTGAATTCCCTCTTGTAAGTATGCGTTTTTAGAAGACAGATTATATAGGTGCTAAGTCTGTGATAAGTTAAATATAGTTTCTTTGTTCTCCGGGAATTAAAACTGCATCCTTTATTTTTATTTTTACATTTTTTTTTACTCAAAGATTCTTTAAACAATATATATTTATCACATCAAGAGAGTACCTATTATTGAACAAAGTATTGGTGACTGTTTTAGTTCTTCATCCATGTAAAAATCACGAGCGCACGGTTTGGAATGTCCAAATTAAATTTTACTATCGTTCGATATGGCAGAATCAATCCCAACGTGTATACAGCCCCGAAAATGTTGGTTTACGGAAAATTGATGTAAGATAACTTGATGGAGTTTTCGTTATCAAGACATCAACGAGGCCTCATGTAGAACTACTTTCTACCTCATAGGTATACCTTAACACGGGGTGCATTTTGTTGAGTAACGTAAAGAATTGTTTGCTAATTGAATAGGCAAACGAAGACTAGCGGTTTTATGGGTCCGGATAACATATTCGCCATTATTGGTCCAAGGACTGAGCCCAAAGACACGCCATCCATTTGTCTATATCATTAAAAATGAATTCAACAGATGTTGTGGCAAATTTCATTAGATTAAAAAATATACTTGAAGGAATGGAAAGAATGGATATCTAAATAGAATATAATAAACATCAGTGCAGATATCTATTGTCTCCAAAATAGGGACACAACTAAATAACTTGCTAATATTATAGGAACACAGGAATTTATTGGCAACTTTATAATTTCGCATAAAATTAGTAAACTCGAATGAACCTTTTAAGCAGTAGTTACTATAATACATCACCACTGACTGTAAAATGTTAAAAACCCATTTTGCAACCTTGTGTCGTGCAGACCCTACCATGGAAAGAATAGACCTTAAAGGAACATCCGTTTTATGGGTTTTAGGTAAGCCATATAGTCTAGATCAGATAGAACCTGAGGGTCTGATATCACTAACTATGTCAAGAGGAAGTACACCATTTCTCACCCACTTTACTATTTTTTTCTGGAATTTAGATTCTAAGGAAGCAAAGGAATCATCAAATTTAATATTTAAAAATTCCGTGTCATTCAGTATAGCCGACATTTTATCGACATAGTCATGATTATTTAGTACCGCCACGCCTGAGTCCTTATCCGGTTTGGTTATAAATAGAGATGTGTTACGTTGCAGAGTTTTAATGGCTGAAAGTATTCTCTGCGCTATGTAAACTAAATAGGATACTGGTGTACTCGTATAGCTATAGACAAGGTCGTTTAATCTAACCTTGCTTAAGAGACTCACTGCTTGAGCTTAAGTATTTAAACTTCCAAAAATACTTATTTCCGTTAAATATTGGATGGAGAAATACAAAATTCCAAACTGTGATCCACTACTAACAACTTGTAATAGTTACAAAAACACAAAAACAAAAAAAAAAACGCAATTTATCACAGCAAGAAAGAACCCTCACTCTCTCCCTCCATAATTGCGTATAATTTGTTCTAAATATTTCTCGATTAAATGCTAATTCATCCAAAATGTCTTGAATAAATGAATTCACTCTCTTATGTCCTGAATGTAATTTCGTTTTTTTTTTAATTTGGAATAAAATAAAAGAAGGACATACATTATATCTAACGCAAGACTGTAGAAAAAATGTTTTCTTGCATCGATCTTATTTTTCGTTTTATCAAGAGAATAGAATTTAATGTTTTAATTAAACTCGGGTTGTACCGAGTCTAAAGATATTTCATTTATTTTTATAAACTTTATTATAGTTGTTAAAAACGGACGACTGAGTTTCTTTGTATCTATGGTAAAAATAAGGATAGAGGGAAAACATTTAATGGAGGTTAAAAAATATTAAATAAGGGGTTAAGTCAGCCGACCTCACTTTTCAAAGTCAAATCGAGGATCTTTTTTATAGGAAAACGAATTCATCCGGCGAAACGATTAAAATAAAATCAAACTATCGGAAAAAAATGGGGGAACGACTAAAATAAATCTATCGTTATGATAATTATAAAATGGAGAGGAAACGTCTTAGAGACGAATAATATCCAAAACCAAAAGACAATACCTCTGCTTACAGAAAGACTTATAGAATAGAAAATGAGTCACTGCCGAAATTCATGGCACATCGTAGCTTTATAGCAAATGGTCCGTTATATCTGAACCATACGTATTACTCAAAACATCCGTTGATCAATAGATTCCATTCCTGATTTTGGTGGGTACATGTTGTTGGACGCCGCCATCTAACCTAAGGGTCGTTCTTCTAACGGGTTAGACGCTGTAACTACATTTAAACTGATAAATGACATGATTCATCTTATGAGGGGGGAGGTAGAACGCCCTTTTGCGAGGATAAAAATAATGGTTTTGCCGAAAACACAACACGTACATTGGAGGCAATTGAACAATGTTCAACAGCTGAGCTAATCTGTTTGGCAAAATTTTCACTTATTTTCCCTACCCAAGATTTAGTTCGCAATCTAAACTGAATGAAGAACTAAAAACGATCACCAATATTTGGTCCAATAATGTGTACCCTCTTAATGTGCTTAATTCCGTCATAAAAAGGAAAATAAACACTTTTTCTCAAATAAAAAAAAAACTCAGATGGCGGTAAAATGACCAATTTACATTCGCTTATTTTGGTAGAGGGCAATAAGTGAAAAAAAATAAGAAAAAAAACAAAAATGGTTATCATAACAATTATAATGATAAAGATAATGAATGGTTTAACAATGAATATAATTAAAATAGCGATATTTGAAAGAAATAAGGATAATAATGATATTGATAGTGAGATATATGTATAATTGTACGATTGTCATTGGTACCATTATTGTCCCTAATAAAAAGAACAACAATGCTAATGATGACAGCGTATACTATCAAAGTAATAATAATATACAAATAGATTATAAAGGCCATGGAGTTAAGGGTTATAGGATTAGAAACAAAAAAATTAAAGGTATTTAGAAAAATCTAGAAAACTGCATTAAGGTTATAATTATATATACACTAGCATGTGTGCCCGCCGTTGTCAGGGTGTTTGGACGTGTGTGTGTTGAGCAAAAAAAAAAACAGTGGTAGTAGGAAGGAAGGCTCAAGCCCGTACCGCGAAGGAGGAAAAGAACGGAAAAACGTGACGCCTTTGCTGTTACGACCACCGCAAAACCGGAAGTGACGTAGGTTTAAATTAAGGCTAGCCAATTGAAAAGAGGGGATGACTTTCGAAAATATCAGTGAAAAAAGCGACCCATCCCTGTTGAAAAGTGCCCAGTTGAGGGTGAGGAAATAAATTTTAGCCAATTTTTCGTTATTTGTCGTCTGAAGGATTGAGCTTCAAAACGATATGGATCTTGTGAAAGTCCGTCGCATTTGTCGAAAGTTTTACGCAAACATGCAAACACCCTTACATACATACATAGATTTATGTATTGGTAGCTCAAATTTTTGACCCAAACCGATTAAAACGCTTGCTCTATCTCTAAATACCCTTTATGAAAAATTTCAAATGTTTAGACCAGAAATTGTCCGAGTAATTTAGTAGAGACCGCATAAATCAATTTCTTTAAAACTTTATGACCCTTTAACATTTATTGTTTTAGGCTCAAATAAAATTATTGAGTGATACTCATGTCCAAGGAACCTATATCTAAAATGTAAAGTGTTTATACCAAAATTGGCGGGGAAGTTTGGTAGAGTTCTCAAAGGTCAAATCGTTGAACTTTGACCCCTTAACAGCGAAATTTCTGACTAAAAACGGATTACAATGATTTTGCCAAATCTCCGTAACCTGTGTATCAAATTTCGAGTCTGTAGACTGAAAATTGACAAAGTTATTGTGTAGGGAAAAGTACACAGGCAGACACACAGACACACAAACAGAAAGACATACACTGTCACTCTTATAGATATATAGATATCTTAATGGAATTATAGAGTGTAAATAAAAGATAATAATATATGGTTCCTTAGGGAGCAGGCGTAAAGGATAAACAAGGCGTGAGATATGTTTATGGCTATTGTCCTAGCCTCCACTTCTTTATTTTGTGCGTGGTATATACATCTAGCGATTAAACAGGATATCTGCATTAGAACGAACCTTTCCTAAATCAATACTATTGGAAAAAAAAGAAGAATATTTATTATCTATGAGGTAGTGGAGTAGTGCTTTATTCGTTACGGACTCTAAGATAATAAGAAGAACGTAAGTAAATGTTTGTTTTCAGCATGAAAAATAATTTTTACGTACTGATCAAATTGTCACAGGAATACGACTTTATTACCTATATGTATGTATGTATGTATGTATGTATGTACGTATATATATATACGTGTGTATATATATATATATAGAGAGAGAGAGAGAAAGAGAGAGAGAGAGAAAGAGAGAGAGAGATAATAAAATACGTATTATATACGTTGGAAGCCAAAACAATGCATTATTATATAATAAACAGACATTTATTTTGTTTGGAATTTATATTGAAATTCATAAACATATTTCCAAGCAAAGCTTCATCTTCAGTATGTCTTTTCTTTTTCTTTTTTTTCTATGTTGTTGTTGGAGCGGAGTATCAGAAAGTATAAGTCCGTTTCTTATTTTATGGTAGTTTTTTTTAATCTCGGAACGGTGCGTTTGGTCACGCGGAATTTACGTTAAGATTTTTGTTCCTTAGAAGCGCTGGTTCAGTTTGAATAAAATAAAATATGTATTATATACGTTTGAAGCCAAATACGTTAACTCTGTTCAGTATTACAATAGATGACCATTTAAGGATATCATGTGATGCCTGTGCTCACCACTTACCTTTGGATTGTTCCCAATCGTCTTCGTCTTCTTGCCACTAATTCAATAAGTTCTCATTCAGAAGATAGGTTATATATTGCACAATCTTTACGTTACAATTACACACAGAAACACCCTTACCAGTTACATCTATTGTCTGTTATCTGAGCGCATGACATAGATTCAGACACAGACTGTATACCACAATAAACATTGATTGTTTTTGTTAATTTAATAAGAGCTTTGCATTACGTTAACAAGCAGCGGGTGATCACATTTAATATTCCTGAGAAAGATCTAGAAGGCACACATTCCTTGTTATTTAAGCCCGATAGAATAAAAACGTGTGCATAATCAGACTTGTTATTCAGAATTTGGCATATATATTTATTTACTGTAAGACGCAGAGTAATATGGACATATTATATTTTTATTTAAAATTTTTCAATTACGGTGACTTAAATGTCCGAAGTTTCTCCAAAACACGCAAGAAAGCACTGCACATTATCTTTTATATATCTACTTTCGACAGCCAACTGTTGTAATTTAAGCTGTGCAACTTGTACTATTCTTTAAAAAAAGACTACAAATAAAGTGTTAAGAAGACATTATAAAAAGAAGTAATACTATATAAATGAACATGAATGTTTGCTATATATGCACAAAAATAAACTGAGCTATTCTTACCGGCATAATTATTTGTCCGTTTTAGTATTAATGAAAGGTTTCTACCAGTGTTTTTAATAAAAATGATTCTAGAATGTGTTATTCTCGTGTTATTAACAAAATTCTTGAGACATACATGGGCAATTATGTGTTTATAAATGTATCAAATTCAGTTAGAGCTTACAAGATGCATGGGTAAGCGTTGCGAAAAGTTAGGAGTTGTAAAACTACTGTAACTATGTTCGTCATGAGAGTGAGCTTCTCCCAAGAGATATCTAAATTGTATCAGTTCTTTCCAATACTTTACCGGTTGGAGGAGGTGTTTTTCTTACAAGATTATATGCCTTAAATAACTTATAGAAATAAATGTGTCTAATTTATTATTATTGTCAACTGGGAACATATATATATATATATATATATATATATATATATATATATATATATATATATATATATGGATGTACAATATTTTATGTCTTTTTCTCCTAATCTAAACTTTGATTGCATATGATTACTATCGTAAATATAATATTATATAAAGAAGAACCCCGGGATACGGCATTAATCCGTTCCTGGGTTGAGATAGTAAGGTGAAATCGCCGTATAGCAGGACATAAGCAACTTTTTCAGTAAACATAAAACATTAGTAAAACAATACAGTACAGTACATAATAAACATGTATATAATCAAATTACATTGTAAGTAACATCGTAAAGCGAGGCAAATACCGTAATCAAGGACCAAAAAACATCGTATTCCACATCGTAACCTAAAAAATATGTATCCCGGGGGCATCGTGTCGCGGGGTTCTACAGTTGATTAATATCGTCTTATTTGTAACGTTATATATTGATTTTATTATTTGTAATGGTGTATATTAAATTGGAAATGATTAATTTCATCCGTTACTAAAAAATATAATAACATAATACGTTATTAGAAGAACTGTTTTCTCAGTTACATGAATAGTATTTTAGGAGATCAGTTAGGAGTAAGTAATGATGTCTATTTTGTAACAAGAAGAACAATCGCTGTTGGTATTTCAAAGACTAGGATTTAAACTGGTTGTTTGTACAAAGTATTATTACAAGTGATTAATAAGATAAAAGAATAGAATTTTGGTATTTATGTTTGGTTTAACAATAAACTTAAGAACAGAGTGTTTTTGGAAAAGGCTTTTGAAGTTTCTGCATTTTTTCATTATTATTTGTTCGAATAAGAACATCATTGACATGATGTAAATAAAGGGTTTATAATGATATTTAATGCTTTGTTTTGTAAGACTGTCGTATAGAATTCACTAAAATTCGACCGAGAACCGAACCCATTGAACCTCACCAATTTGTGTGTAAATGTCTCTCTTGAGGCTATAAAAAGGTAATTACTTGGTGCAAATTGATAGTAACTTTTTTACTATGTTTTTATTGATTTATAGTGGAAATATATATTATTATTTATTATTATATTAAGTGTTTCTTTTACAAATATATTTGTGATTCTGCTTATAACGATATGGATTTTGTAGCATTTGTATTAGTTCTTGTGTAGACATAACGCGATATTACTTTCTTTAGAGATTTTGTTTACGAATATATAGGAGTAATAATTTGGGATATCATAGGTCGTTGAGGTAAGTTAAGTTTAACTGTTTTCTATAAATAACAAAGGTCTGTATCACCAATTATTTTGAGAATATGGTAAATAGCAATTTGTCTCTCCTTCGCCTTTTATGTTTATTTTATATTTACTCTCGACAAATAACCCATCTCACACATCGCTTCTTCCTCGATCTGGCGGCTGCTTTGATAAAGATAACTTCATCATCCTTCACTAAAAAAGAAGCACGTTGGAAATATTGCGTACGCGTGTGTGTAAGTACGAGATGAATAGCGGACAGATGAGGGGGATTGTTTGAAATGTACGAGCGGTACCGTCTATACTTTTTAATTATTTTTTTCAAGTTTTTTAGCGGATTATTATTGAATGGAAATTATTCTACCATTTTATTAAAAGAAATAAAAAAACGTTAATTTCAGATGTATGTTTAGATGATCAGTTTTTAATGCTGTGGTCTAATAAACCAATCACTTATTTTAGAAGCACTCTGCGGTTTAAGCCGAATGTCATGAATTTAGATTTTTTAAAGCAGAGAGTTTTATACGGTAAAAATGATTGGGTCTACTAAACGAATCTTTATCACATTCCATACATACATATCAGCGATGTCCAGGATCATAAAAAAACATTCGTCTTCTGTGAACTCTTCTATGACAAAGAATTCTCATTATTAGTTGTGAATGTCGATATATTTTACAAGTGAAACTCAGCGAATCGAAAAAGGAAAATGGATTCTGAAATGCTGCATTAATTGATGGATGATGATTGTCTCCTACACATTGATGTCTCACACATACCACCAGTTTTCAATAAATAAACACATTTGCCACAACTTTATTGATACACTTATTATTTCATAAATTCTGACTAACACAAGAAGCATTTTATGACCATCACTTGGAGAGTGATACACCTGCTCCTTATAACGGAACTTGCTTTTATAGATTATCCATGAATAAATATAATGTCATTGCATTCGTATATATCTATGATAGAATTCACAATGTAATCTGTTAATTACTGAATACTAGTGAAAATCCTTGGCTGCATATAAACTCGCTACTAAAATGCTCCAAACCAATGCGTTTGGAGTATCCCCAAAGAACTTCATATTTGTTAATATTATTTGATAAATAACATCGTTTCTAAAGTCAGCAATCATAAGAAAATCATGTATTAGACCAAAGACATTATGAGAGGACCATGATTTTTATTCGCTGATAACCATTACATCAATTTATATGTCTATTTTTAATTACACAATTTATGAGAATTTCCATTCTAACCATTTAATAATAATCGAGTATGCATACAGCATTCTGCAAAAGAGTGTAATTTTGGCAATTGTTTAGTTTGAATTTAGTTAACAAACAAAACGTTTTTTTTTTGGTATTGTGAAATGATGTTGCTCTTAATTTTGAATATATATTATTTTTAACACAACCTCAGGACAAAAATTCAGACGAGATAATCTGAATTAAAAAAAAATGATATGGCCCAACTAGTGTAAAAACATACGAAGGTTCGAAATGTCAGCTTTGTACGATTGAAAAAAAGGTTAGAAAAATGTAAATTATCACGTATTTAATTTGCTAGAACGAATATTTGGCACTAATGATATAATAATTATGTAAGGGATGAAATAATTATACATTCAAATGTCAAGATTACACAACTAAACATCTTATAAATGATTCACGGTCAATATTTTGCGAGTAAATTTAATGACTATGGTTTACTTTAATTGGTTAACTCGGCATTTATTAAATGAAAACAAAAAAAAAACAAGCATCATATACTTTTTACATTAAATATTTTAAGTATTATTTCAGAAATTTTCAAACCTAAACAATAATTCCGGAACATTCAACGAATATTAATTTTTTAACTATATTGATTTTATAACTATACGCACTACTACACTTACGATTTGTGTTTCTTCAATATAATTTGGTGCTGTGCTAATTTGCATATATATCCCTTTTGCGTAAGATATTTGTTTGACATGGTTTACTGAAGAGAAACTATCAAGTTAAACAGAATATTTGCAAACATTCTGCATATCAAAAACGTATCCTCCTATCCTCCGCGATAATTACTTATCTCGTAGTTAATTGGTCGTCTAGCAACACACTTCCACTAAAATATCCGCGATTAAGACTATTTTATATTTTTAATGGCCCATCACAGGTTTCGCATGGATGATGTGGATCATTTACACGGCGTCAATTCGCGAAGATAAATGCAAAAAACAACAAAAAAACAAAAATAAACAGAAATTGTATTATGAAATAAAAGAAAATTTTGAATTTTAGTTATTACAAAGAAAAAGCGAAAGCAAATTTCAGAATTACAATAAAATAAAACCGCAGAAAACTGTCGCCGAAGATGTAAATTTCGTTTCGATTAAACGAATTCGTGCAATGAATATCGATGAAATATAAATGAACCCATTTATTTCCTAGTTTGTTTTATTTTATGAAACTTTAGTTAATTAAACTTTTACCAAGAATTGATGTAAAAAACAAAAACAAAAAAAAAACACGAAAAAAGAGAAACGCGAAAAGGAAATAAGCAACTATTTATACTCGATGTATAAATATTATAAACAAACATTCAAAACTTCAAACAAAAAAAAAACACCACATTTTAGAAGAATTCGCAAAGGATATTTTAACAAAAAATGATACTGGATAAGAAAACGCAATAATGCATTTTATAAAATAAAGGCGTACTTATTATCGTATTTAGATTTAGCACACCACAATCGGAAAACATATTTGTAACTGCTAACGCAAGTAATTGTGGTATAGGAGCTGTACACCTACACTAATCTGAGGATGGAGCAACCAAATCAATAGCTAATGCTTAAAGAGTTTTGCTACCGGCGGGGACAATCTATAATGAAATTCAAACAAAGAGGCTCGCAATAATGTAAAAGTAAAAATCGTAGATATATTCAGGGGAAAATATTCATTAATTTATTTATTGCGGAGTATACTTCATCTTTTTATTTAGCTGTTGTTTCACGACGTCTCGACCAACTATTGCTCTGACCTTCAGCAGATTGTAAGCATGACGGTTAGGAAATCCCAATCTCCTAACTGCATCCTCTTGTCGGCTTAATGTAAGATTAGAACCGCTATCTTCAGACAATGCTTATCTGGAGCCGTAGAGATTCAACGTCTCTATCTACTGCGCCACGGACCCCGAAAGGGCGATCAAGGTTGGATTCTTTGGTCTTATAAATCCACGTTTATTTTATTATCTGATTTTCCATGGTTGGGTCCGTACTGAATTCTAATTAAATAATATATATGAAAAATTATTCGTTTTACAAACTGATCATAAACCAATATTGTGGATTTTTGGATCGAACAAAGGTGTTTATACCCACTGTGCACATAGCTTACAGATATGGAGTGTGATTATATTACAAATTAAAAATACAAAATATGCTATCTAAGAAAATCGCACACGTGGATGGGCTGTCGATTCTAATCGCGGAAAACGATGAACGGTTGGCAGAAACACTGATTCAAGCACTGAAACAAGAACAAGAACTAACGGAAGTATTGATTAACACAATTAGCAAATTATAAGTTACGCTAGACAAATCAACAACTAAAACGGGACAAGTACATATACAGCATCAGTAAACAAATGAACGAGAATGAAGAGGATAAAAACTAAAACGACAATCGTTTTCAATATGTGAAGTGACGTTAATGTATGCGCAAAGACTAGAAATACTACGAATACTACAGAAGAAAATCTCCAGAGAATCTTATTTATGTCTCCAAGGTATATCCAGAATGAAATCATTAATGCTATGTTTTAGGTATTGGCCGGTAATCGACCAGGACACTGAGGATTTGGTAAGACATTTAAATGGTGCCAAGTCGCAGCCAAATCGCCACCAAGAAGAACTCAGTCCTGGCTTAAGACTGATATCACTTGGTCAAGTATTTGTATGGACTACGCACGACCATAAAATGAGTACTATTATTTAGTGATCGTAAATAGATATTCTAAGTGGTCAGAGATGATCAAATATAAGCACCCAACAGTAGCAAATACAATCAGAGCACTAAACAAAGTGTACCAAATACAAAAGTAGCATTGGTACGATGTTTCATCAAAAGTAATTAAAGTTTATTGTTTTTCGTTAGCAATCACCAACGTAACACCGACGTATAATGCTTGATCTAATGGACAGACAGAGATGCTCGTCGATACACTTAAGCAAATATTAGAAATTTGTTATATTTTCTTATTTGTACAATAAATGTGGTATACTTTCTTATTGGTATAACAAATGTGTTATATTTTATTATTTGTATAAGAATATTGTGATATTTATTATTTGTATAATAATATTGTTATATATATTATTTGTAAAATAATATTGTTATATTTATTATTGTATAATAACTTTCTTATATTTTCTTATTTGTATAATAAATTCCTTATATTTTCTTATTTGTCAATAAATTCGTTATATCCCTTTTTGTACAATGTGTAACATTTTATTATTTTTATAATAAATTTGTTGTATTTTCTTACTTGTAAAATAAATGTGTTATACTTTCTAATTTGTACAATAAATTTCATTATTTGTACAATAAATTTGTTATATTTTCTTATTTGTATTTTTCTATATTATTTTTGTACAATAAATGTTTTCGATGTTATTATTTCTGCATTATGCATTTATTATTTGTACTATAAATTCGTTATATCTAATTATTATTTTTATGATATATTTTCAATATTTTCTTTTTTGTACAATCAATTTCTTATATTTTCATAGTACAGTAAATTTGTTATATATTCTTATTTGTACGAAAAGATTGTTACATTTTTATTTATTTGTACAATAAATTTGTTATATTCACTTATTTGTTTAATTAATTTGTTTATATTTTCTTATTTGTATATTACATGTTTTATGCATAATTAATTTCTTTATTGTTACATGTACTTATTAATTAATTGTTTTGTTTTTAATTTTTACAAAATATTTGTTTATTTAATTTTTTGTATGACAACGTTGTTATGCTTCCTTTTTTGTACGATGAATTTTGTGCACTTTTATATTTGTACAATGTTTTTTTGTTTATTCAATAAATGTATAATATTTTCTTATTTGTATGATTAATTTGTTATAGGTTCTTCTTTGTACAATTAATATGTTATATTTTCTTGTTTGTATAATAAGTTTGTAATATTTTCCAAGTTATACAATAAATTTGTAATATTTTTGCAAAATAAATTGGGAATGTTTTACGATTTGTATAAGAAATTTGTTTTATTTTATTATTTGTACAGCAAATAAATGTTATATTCCATAATTTGTAAATAAATTTGGTTTATTTTATTATCGGTGTAAGAAATTGTCCTATTTGTACTATGAATAAGTTATATTTAACCATTTGTACTATAATTTAGTATATTGTATTATTTGTATAATAAATTTGTTATATTTTATAATTTTTCAATAAGTTTGTTTTACTTTCTTTTTTGTGCAATAATTTTGTATATTTTGTTTTTGGTACAACAATTCGTTATATTTTATAAGTTGCACAATAGATGTCTTATATTTAATTACTAGCATTTCAGTCCGGCGCTACCCGGGTATTTGGAGGTGTATATTGAGTAAAATAAGCGGTCAAATTTTTTAAAATTTGACCCCTATTATAAGCTCTTAACATTTATGGTTTGGGGCTCAAATCAAGTTATTAAGTAAGATCCATGCCCATGGAACTTATATCTAAAATTTCAATTGCTTATACCCAAAATGGCGGAGGAGTTTGGTAGAGTTCTTAAACTGTGATCCCCTAACAGCCAAATCTCTGGCCGAAAACCGATCACAAAGATTTTCCCAAATCTCAGTACCCTTTGTATTGAAAATTGACAGAGTTATTGCGTAGGAAAATGTACACACATACACGTTCACTTACATATATATATATATATATATATATATATATATATATATATATAGAGAGAGAGAGAGAGAGAGAGAGAGAGGGGGGAGAGATTAAACAAAAATATATACGTATACATAGATATATATGGAAACAATTTGTTGTTTACTGTAAACTTTTTTACGCAAATATTATGCAAGTAAAAATTATTTAGAATATCTGAATGAATATAATTACACGTAATAGTTAAATAAAGATGATCACCCCACAGGAAAACCGAAAAACTAAAAGGGAATTAATTAAAATAAATGTTTAAAATAAAATGCAAATTAGTTAGATCTTTTGCTAGGAATGCAATTTCACAACCCATATATAAAAAGTGTATTTTTTTTTAAATAAATAGAAGGAGGGGTTTTAATATGAGTATTAATACACACAAAAGAAAAACGAATGTATACGAGTATAGATTTGTATAAAAAAATTCTTATTTGTAAAATGAATTTGGTGTATTTTCTTATTTTTAAGATACATTTGTTATATAAAACTCTTTGTATAAAAAATTAGATTTATTTTATTATTTTTACAATAAATTTGTGATACATTCTTATTTCCTTCTTTTTCTTCTCGTATTTGTAAAATAAATTTGTTATATCTTAATATTTGTATAATTAATTAGTTATACTTTCTAATTTGGACAATTTTTATGCTAGTTTTTCCTTATGAAATAAGTTTTAATATTTTTTTGGACAAAATTCTATTATATTTTCTAATTTGAATGATGAATTAGTTATATTTTTTGTATGACGAAATTGTCATATTTTATTATTTGTAAATAAATTCATTATATTTTCTTATTTATACAATAAATCTATATATTTCATTATTTTTACAATAATTTTTTTCCAGAAAACATTTATTAAATTTTATTATTTGTACAATAAATTTGTTTTACTCTATTATTTGTATAATGCATGTGTTATATTTTCTTATTTTCACAATAAATCTATTATATTTTATTATTTGTAAATAATTTTTAAATATTTTTATTTGTACAATAAATTTGATATACTTTATTATTTGTACAATAAATGTTGTGTAATTAATCATTTGTACAATAAATTTGTGAAATTTAATTATTTTTCCATTAAATTTGTAATATTTCCTTATTTTTACTACAAATTTGTTATATTTGCTTATTTGTACAACAATTGTTATACTTTGTTTTTGTATAACTATTTTTTATATTTTTCATTCGTGCGATAACTTTGTTATGTTTTATTTTTTGTATAATAAATTTGCTTTACCTTACCATTTGTACAATAAATATTTTATGGTCTATTATTCATTCATTTTTATATTTTCTTATTTGTACAATACATAATTTATATTTTACTTTGTGGATAGTAAATTTTTTATATTTTCTTTTTTGTACAATAAATTAATTATATTTTATTATTTGTATAATAAATTTGTCATATGTTATTATTCGTACGAAATTTGGTTACATTTTCTTATTAGTATAATACATGTGTTATACTTTGCTTTTAATAATATAATTTTCTTACATTTTCCTATTTGTACAATAAATTTGTTTTATTTTCTTATTTTTTCATATTTTATATTTCTTTATTTATATTATACATTTGTTATATTTTATTCATTCTACAATAAGTTTCTTTTATTTTCTTATTTTTACGATAAATTTGTTATATTTACTTATTTGTACGATTAATTTGTTTTCTTTTATTTTTTGTACAAAACATTTGTTATAATAAATTTTTTGTTGTTTAGTAATATTTTATTATTGGTGGAATAAATCTCTTATATTTTATTCTTTTTACAATAAATGTGTTTTACTTTCTTATTTGTGCAATAATCTTTTCATATTTTCTTTTTGGTACAAAAATGTGTTTATATTTTATAATTTGTACAATTAATTTCTGATATTTTATTATTTGCATAATAAATTTTGTTATTTGTAAAATGAATTTGTTATCTTTTCTTATTTTAACGAGAAAATTGTTTGTATAAAATATTTTGTATAATACGTTTGATATATTTATTATTTTTACAATAAATCTGTGGCACTTTCTTACTCGTATAAGAAAATTGTTTTTCTACTATTATTTTTAAAATCAATTTGTTATTTTTAAATATTTGTATAATCGATAAATTATAATTTCTTATTTATACAATTTATATGCTATCTTTTCTTTGTTAAATAAGGTTGTAATATTTTCTCATTTGTACAAAAAAATATTATATTTTCTTATTTGTACAATAAAGTAGTTATATTTAAATTTTTTATGACAAAATTGTTATATTATATTATTTGTAAATAAATTTGTTATATTTTATTATTTGTACAATAAATTTCGTATAATTCATTATTTGTACAATGAATTTGTTAACTTTATTTATTTGTACATTAAATTTGTTATATTTTTTTATTTTTACTTTAAAGTTTTTATACCTTCTTTTTGGACAATCAAAATGTAATATTTTTTATTTATATGATAAAAATGTTATACTTTCTTATTTGTAAATTCATTTTTTAATATTTTTCTATTTGTCCGATGATGTGTTATATTTTATTTTTTGTATTAAACTTTGTTTTACTTTACTATTTACACAATATTTTTTTATATTCTCTTATTTGTACAAAGAATTTACTATATTTTATTTTTTGAATAATTAATTTGTTATATTTTATTAATTGTACAATGAAGTAATTATATTTTATTATTTGTAACAAAAAGTGTTATATTGGGATATTTGTATTATAAAGTTGTTATATTTATTTATTTATTTATTTGTACAAAAATTAGTTATTTACTTTCATTTGTACAATAAATGTGTTATATTTTTTATTGTCCCATAGATTTGATTTTACTTTCGATAAAAGTTGTAATACTCTTCTCTTTGTACAATAAGTTTGTAATATTTTTATACCTATACATTGAATTTGTTATATTTTCTTAATTGTACGATTTTTTTACTTACTAGGACAATAAATTTGTTATATTTTCTTAATTGTACGATTTTATTTTACTTACTAGGGCAATACATTTGTTATATTTTCTTATTTGTACGATAATTTTTTTACTAACTAGGACAATAAATTTGTTATATTTTCTTAATTGTACGATTTATTTTTACTTACTAGGGCAATAAATTTGTTATATTTTTTAATTTTACGATAATTTTTTACTAACTAGGGCAATAAATTTGTTATATTTTCTTAATTGTACGATTTTATTTTACTTACTAGGGCAATAAATTTGTTATATTTTCTTATTTGTACGATAATTTTTTTACTAACTAGGACAATAAATTTGTTATATTTTCTTAATTGTACGATTTATTTTTACTTACTAGGGCAATAAATTTGTTATATTTTTTAATTTACGATAATTTTTTACTAACTAGGGCAATAAATTTGTTATATTTTCTTAATTGTACGATTTTTTTTACTTACTAGAACAATAAATTTGTTATATTTTCTTATTGTACGATAATTTTTTTACTAACTAGGACAATAAATTTGTTATATTTTCTTATTTGTACAATAATATTTTACTAACTAGGATAAAAAATTTGTTATATTTTCTTAATTGTACGATAATTTTTTTACTAACCAGGACAATAAATTTGTTATATTTTCTTATTTGTACGATAATTTTTTTTACTAACTAGGACAATAAATTTGTTATATTTTCTTAATTGTACGATAATCTTTTTTACTAACTAGGACAATAAATTTGTTATATTTTCTTAATTGTACGATAATTTGTTTTACTAACTAGGACAATAAATTTGTTATATTTTCTTAATTGTACGATAATTTGTTTTACTAACTAGGGCAATAAATTTGTTATATTTTCTTATTTGTACGATAATCTTTTTTACTAAGTAGAACAATAAATTTGTTATATTTTCTTATTTGTACGGTAATTTTTTTACTAACTAGGGCAATAAATTTGTTATATTTTCTTATTTGTACGATAATTTGTTTTACTAACTAGGGCAATAAATTTGTTATATTTTCTTAATTGTACGATAATTTTTTTACTAACTAGGGCAATAAATTTGTTATATTTTCTTATTTGTACGATAATTTTTTACTAACTAGGACAATAAATTTGTTATATTTTCTTAATTGTACGATAATCTTTTTTAATAACTAGGGAAATAAATTTGTTATATTTTATTATTTGTACGATAATGTTTTACTAACTAGGACAATAAATTTGTTATATTTTCTTAATTGTACGATAATTTTTTTACTAACTAGGACAATAAATTTGTTATATTTTATTAATTAAGAAGAATCATATAAACATTTCGATTTACTTTTAATACAATGATAGCAATAAGAATCCGCATTATTGTCGTAAAAATAGCAAATATTTTCAAATTTTTACAGCACCAGCTATGGGCTTACGACTCCACTGTCCTGTGGATGCTTCAGAAAGAGCAAATGCTAAGGAAGTAAATCCCAACAAAAATACGGGTTTAGAGTCCCGATTAACGGATTAACGGAAAGATAAGTAACAACTCATGAAAGTGCGCTGGCTCCAACCATATTGGTTTGCTTTTCCGTGAGACTTTGATTGCCAAACCAAGAGGAGAACACTTAAAACTTGGCAAACCTTATTCTCCTCATCGCCCGGCTAGTATATCCGGAGTTCCAATTCCAACTTCGAACTATATAGCCATTTACTTTTCTCTAAAAGCCCTACCACATTCTCAGCAACCTTCATCATCAATAGTGTTTCACGTATCCATAAATGAGGAACCATGTCATAATCCTTTCTGTAATCGATCCATGCTACACTTAGATTCCTTGTCTTCTTCTTCGCATCCTGCATTAATGCTTTATCAATTATTAGTTGCTCTTTGGTACCTCTCGAGCATTTGCGGCACCCCTTCTGTTCGTCAGGAAAAACACCATTACTTTCAAGATATTCATAAATTTTCTCCGCTAATATTCTAGTCAACAGTTTCCACATCAGTGGCAGACATGTAATTATTGGCATCTGTTCCTTTTGCAAGCTCTTTCCTAATCAGTGTTGTTCTTCTCTTCACAAGCCAATCAGGAAAATCTCCCAAATCCACAACCCTTTGCAGGGCAGCAGCTATCGATGGATAAATGCATAGAAACTGTTTAAACCAGAAGCCCATCACTCCGTCTGAACCAGGTTCCTTCCAGTTTGTCATCCTTCGTATGCCAGCCTTAACGTCATCGATGGTTCTCTCAACGTTCTTTATCTACTACATTCCATCAGAAATGCAGCAGATAAAGAACCTTTCTCTGAACTTTTCCATCCAGCTAGCCTTCTTATTATATCGCCCTTCGACAAATCAAATCCCACCCAGAACTTCCTGGCATCTTTTGCATTTGGAGTGCTGTTATTTCCTGCTTGTTTATTACCATATAATTCTTTATACAGCTGAGACTGATTGTTCTGGAAAAGGTTGTTCTGCCGAAATGGAATACTTTTTCGAAATTTCCATATCACCCGTGTGGATGTTCTCTTTCAACATTGTTAGAACGCTCATGGTTCCCTTTCCCAGCATTCTATATCTCCTTTCAAGCTCGTCTTTAGCTTTCTGTCCTAGTTTAACTCCGCCTAGAATTGTTCACATTATAATATGCTTTAAGTTAGTTCTAATTCAACCGTTATTATCAGACGTGGTTGGACACCAGTAGTTCGGATCGCAACATGTATGCAGCAACTATAAAATTTAACTAACGAGGTAAAAGTTGCTAGTGAAACAGAAGGAATCTTCCTCAAAGTCAGCAAAACACAGGTAATGAAAGTAACACGAGCACTAAATGATGAAACCCTAATTGTTGACAATCAAAATGTTGAAAATGTAGAAGATTTCAACAACCTGTGTGCAGCTTTCACAAACGAAGATGGTGACACCAAAGAAGTAAGATGACGTATTGCAATAGCCAAAACAGCAATGATTGCGCTAACTAATCTCAGTAAAGACACATCTATTTCACAATGCACAAAGGTACGACTCCTAAAAGCTTCCTTAATCTCCATAGCAACATACGAGGCAGAATATTGGGTCTTGAAGAAAGTCGACGAGAAGAAAATGTCTGCTTTCGAATTGTGGTGATATTGTAGATTTCTTTTTATAAGCTGAGTGGAAAAAATCCTTTATCAGACCATGCCGAAGACTGCTGGACAACTCTAATGACAGGAAACTGCGAATTTTTACACATGTGACCAGAACAGACGACCTAAGAAAAGATCTGTTTTTTCGTGCAACCCTTGGCAAAAAAGGACGTGGAAGACCAAAAACAAGAAGGTCAGACAATGTGAAGGAGATCGTAAACATTAGCATGACTGAGTTGTTCAGAACGGCGCATGACAACGAATGCCGGCGAATGCCGACGATTTATGAAGACTGCCATAGCTGGTGAGTAATAACTGTTCTGTCAAAGAGGGACAGTTTTCCACAGAGTGGAACAATAAATATGTCGTCCTAAAGGAAAAAAAACATTACGGCTATTCTTTTTAATTATTGAAAAAATCAATTCAGGTGACTTTATTACGTAGTAGAGCTTACATCTGCCTTCAGCCTCAATCACAATATGGCTCCGGAACTGAAAGAACGCCTTTTTCATAAGCACCGGCGGGAGCTCGGCGACTACTCAGTGGATGCCAACAATCTGGCTGGCTTTCGTGTTACGGGAGGTCGTATTGACCAAACGAAGAAACAAAGATACAGAAAAAGTTCCGCGGGGAATATAGAAGTAGAAAGACAGTTTTAGAATTCAAAATGGAAATCAGTTATAGGATTTTGGAAGTAGAAGTGGGCCATGCAATTATGAAAGCTATTATTGACAGAAAACGTCGTAATTTTTTAAAAGAAATATATAAAGTACATGGTGTCAGTATTGCTACACTGATGCAACTTTAAAAGCTGAAAAAGCTCGATAAATTGGTCTACATTAGCTTTATAAATACTAATTCCGATATTTTCTGAAAGTGACAACATAAAGAAAGCTATAACAATATTTCTAATACTACAAATCATTTAGATGACCCGCATAAGCTCCTGGTACTTGATGGTTTTACGGACATGCTAACAACCAAAATGAGGATAATCAGAATTCTGTTTACTTTATTGGATATCCGTTGGAAACGATGACAACTTTCTTTGAATTGTGGTTATTATTTATGATGAAAAGTATGGAGGTTTCATTAGCCATTAAATGCAAGTGTCGTGGACAAGACATGACGACTTGCGTTGTTTAATGACCATAATCCTAGTATAATTGCCACATTATTCCAGACCGATACGCGCGTTACAAGCCATTATCGAACGCGTTCTTTCTAACTTTTACATACACAATACACACCTCCTATCTATCTATCTATGAATCAATCTGTATATATATAGTGTATTTACATAATCATTGCAAATGACTTCGATTTCACATTCTATATGTGTAGAAAAAACAATGTAGCATTGGTTTTCTAATAGCTCTACTTTAACTGCTATTATATTCTCTTCAACAGTATATAATAATCTGACAAAATACGCTGAGTGGAATGCGTAACAAAATAAGGTTTATTAGTACTTCGTAATAATACAAATACAAAATGGCTACTTGCTTTTGAAGTTAGATAAATGTAAATGAAGATAAAGAAAAATAAACTTGGCGTGTGAGAGCTAAACGCTTGTTCCTGGGAAGCTTGGTTAGCCTGATTTCACTTGTAGAGTGTAAGACGCGAGACTGGTAGGACGCAAGGCTGCAGGGCAAGACTGCAAGACTAAAACGTAAGACTAGACTGCAAACAAGACAAGACGCCCTACCTTAACATGGTAGCTCTTTTATATACTGTTTCGTATCCGGTTATGTCCCTTATAACAACTATCTTGCTGGTACATTTCATGCTCAGCATTTTTTTCTTTGCGAGGGAATATTTATTTACCCGTATTTTTTCTGAAATATTACGTTGATTTATATACTTATATTTTACATAAGCATTTATATGCCGGTACACATTCATGTGCATGTTTCGGTAAGTGAGTTACAAGTAAGTAGATACCTTTTCAGGTGTTGGAGCTTACATAAATTAAGAGTCCATAATAGAAATTGGAAAAAAATCACAGTACATATTAAGTTCCGTAATATTCAAAAATAAAATAAGTTAAAGTATAAATGAAAATGAAGAAAAAAAGAGGGAAAAAATAAAAAGATATGAAAATATATAAAACAGGCATAAATATTTTGGTTATTTGATTTGTATCAGAATCACAATGAGAAGAAGATAGTAAGAAAGAGGGGAAGAGAATGAGTAACATCATCATTACTTAACTCTCTCGCCGAGACATTTTTAAAGAAACATTAGAGAATAAACTATTTGATTATATGAGATTCCATGTTACTAGAAGATTCACAATTGGTTTAAAAATGTTATCTAAATGTGTGTCACACTAAAGGAATGTTGTCGGTGCAATTATTATTTCAATCTCCAACATATTTTGCTTTACAATTGTTTGTTGAATACCAATAATGATTTGTATAGAAATTATTTCGAGCATACACATCAACATTTTCTGATTTATCTCATCATTGAAATGGGCGCTAGGTTTACTATAAACGACACATCACAAACTATTTAAGAGAGTAACAAATGCCACTTTCTATATCTTTAGCAACTAGTATTACTCGAAAACTTCAAAACGGCAGCCAATCTCTATTTATGTATGGTCACCGATCGTCCTGACAAGGCTATTGGGATTAAAAACTTAGTACGCATATAGAATCGATGAACATAACAAAATTGACTTTTGCCGAAAGTTTGTTAAATAAGCTAAAAACCGAATAAAACCAATCCATCTTCAAATAGTCAATTAATACCGAATGAAGCAACTGCTCCATAAGAAATTTACAAAAATAATTAAAAAATAGAATTTATTTTTCATGAAGATTTTTTCTAACAAACTTTAACAATGAAAATGTTCTCCACCCCAATAATACTCGTCATTTATCTGTTGTTAAAAATAGTCTTGGTTGTTGGCAAACATAGATTTGTTCATTTTTCATTGTATAAAGGTTAGTGATAAATTAGGATTGGGTTGGGGTTGGATAAGGGTGGGTTTAAGATTAATTTTTTTTTAGTTTGGGGTTAGGCTATGATTAAGTTAGAGTTAGTGTAGTGTAAGTTTATGGCTGGTTAAGTTTTACGGTACAAAACAACCGCAAGTTCATTTAGGTTTTACGTTTCTTTTATGATCATTCGACACGCATTTATTTCTCGACTACTATTTGTAAACATATTAGATCGTTTCTACCGGATTCATGAAATCTGCTTCGATAATAACCGGTTTTGTTCTTTGTCGAACTAACAAAATATGCATCAATGGAAATTGTGTAAGTAGTCGTTAAATCGTTATTCAATATTTACCGAAATACAGGCGAGCAAAACATTTTAAAAATAACATACTGACATAAGTGATTAGAAGATTTTTAATGGAATTTTATCAAGTGCTTCTCAATTTCTTCCTTGTTTTTCTTTAGTTTTCCTGAAGAAGAAAACCACTAAGTCTAAGCTTATCGTGCCGCAGCTACATCGAGCATCAATTTTCTCCGCATCAGCAGCGTGTCGATTCAATAACACGACGTGAACAACTAAATAAAAAAAATGTTTGCCCTTATTTCGGGTGAAGCCTTTTATTTTCTAATTTTCCATTTGATCGACTCGGATTTAAACAAGAGTTTATGTCCGTTAATTGTTTTTCCTTGGGTGATGTTTTAGCGGTAGTTACTATCATCAGATAATTAGTTTTCTAATCGATATTTGGAGAATACTCATTTATACGTCGTAGCGAAAGAGATAATCGTCGATCGGTCAACTGTCTATGTTTGGAATACAATTTTTATCGATGAAAACAGATTTAATGGATAAAGGATATTCTTACTTCAGATGTGGCAAGGAATATTGATTTTAAGAATTCCTTCTTTTTTGCCTCGCTTAGTTTTAAACACAATACAAGCATCCGTTTTTTTTTTTCAGAAAAATAATTTGGAAAGTATACAGAAGTTTGTATAGTTTATTTATGTTGAAACATGAGATAAAAAAAAAATGTTATATTAGTAGATGTAAACGTTGTACGAGGGAGGAGCAGGGAAAGACGAGGTGATACAGATAAATCTTAGAGAAATATTTGCCCATATTTAAGTGCATTTCGAAGTAAATATTTAAAGATATCTTAAACACAAAATGTAAATCCTACGTTAAACAGATAAGGATGATGACGGGGCTGATGATTGTGACGACGATGACGACGACGACGATGATGATGATCATGATGATGATGACGATGATGATGAGGGAGGTCCATTTTGCTATTAATAACGAATAAGTTTGAAGATTACATTCTCGCTTGTCTTTGACGAACGGTTTAAAATAAACTCAGATTTTGTTTTCGCACTCTGTGGTTCCAGCATTCGCATTATCTCCAACTTAATCTATAATATTTTGATTGCAGAAATTTCTCTCTGGACCAACGTACCGTATGTTTCCACAACAGATGCCACATACAAATCTATTATATCTAGACTATTAGCTACTATCTTATGTAACTTTGGGACAATATTTAGCCATATTTAGTTTTTATGAATAAATCTTATATATGATCCAAGAAGCAACACCATTAAAATCTTAAGCATCTTTAGATGAAGTAGTTTCTATTTTCCCCTTCCAATATAAAGTCCTCCTACCACGCCAGTCAACGCAGGGAAAATATACACATTATAATATATTGCGCTTGCACGTGTTCGTTACTAGGTCAAAAACTTACATAACATAATCTTATTCTTTTCCGATTAAAAAATAATAATGCCTCCCCAGATAAATTCCCCCCCATTCTGTTTGGCCGAGGTCTTACCATTCCTTAGTAAATGGAATTCGTATTCTAAATGAACGCTAACGTACTATTCAAATATGGTATCGCAATAATACCTGATGAGTAAATTGATGTGGCCATTTTATTACCTTTTATGGTGTCAGTTTTTATTTTATTTCTTTCTCTCCTTATCGCTCTCTGTATATATTCTTCCCAACTCTCTCTCTCTCTCTTTCTCTCTCTCTCTCTCTCACTCGCTTTTTACATTTGCGTTGAAGCCGAAGAAAAAATATCTTTCACGGCGATGCAGAAGGAAAAAAAAACGACAAGACTTATTTCCACTCTCTCTCTCTCTCTCTGTCTCGCTCGCTTTGTACATTTTTTCAGTAATTAATTATATTTTTTCAAACATAATTACGTTTTTATAAATGCACTTTATTTAAATATACTTTCTTTAAACCTGCGCAACCTATTACGATCGTCGGTGATTTAAAAATAAATGTTTCGGCAACATAATCTACTTATTATGTTGTTTTAATTTAATGTTATTTTAACATAAGTGAAATATTCATACTTTAAAACTATTAAACTATTTTTATAGTAAACTGTATTTTTGTTTATTTTCCACCCCTTGTAATAACTATATATAAACATTCGTAATGTTTTTATAAATTGATTTTTACTTTTTAATCGCACATCTGTTCAAATAACTATGTTCATTTAAGATAATACGTTATGTAGTTTGTCAAAGTATTTAAAATATATACTTATTTACAGAAACATTAAAAGTAAACAATGAATGCGTCAAATTTGAATAGTTTAGCAGTTAGAAAAACGTGGATTTTCACCGGAAATGGTTTAACAGTTTTAAAATGTGAATATTTCACATGAGTAAAAAAATTAAATTCAAACAACATAAGTATGAATCCAGTAGATGATATTGCAGAAACATTTATTTTAAATCGGTGACGATCGTAAATAGAAAAAGAAATGTAAGAAACGAGCAAGATAAAGAGATATATATATAGAGAGAGAGAGAAAGAGGAAGAGAGAGGGAGAGGAAGGTAGAGAGAGTTGGAAATAATATATACAGAGAGAATGAGAGACAAAGAGAGATAGGGAGAGAAAGAGAGAGGTAAAAAAAACTGGTGTAGACATTGTTTGCCGTGTAATATTCTTTTTATGCCAAAGAAAAACAACAATCTTTTCACGGCGTCAACATTTATTACAACAGTTTTTATTCCCCCCTCTCTTCTTCCTAACTCTCCTTCTCGCTCTCTATCTCATTAATCCCTATTGACGACCATACACTCATTAAGCCTTATCTTCGAGTGGCTTCTGCGCCTTGATATTTAGGGAATGCTTTTAAAAATTAAACAGAAAAAGAATCATGACTGAATGGATGCAACGTTACGATAAGAATCAATCGTAACAAAGCATCTTATTATCTGTCACTTCGTTTTAAGCGATTATAAATATTTCTGTTTTATTTTGCTATCATCACTGCATTCATTCTTTTTTTTAAGTGAAAATCGATTTAAAAGTGAAGAAAAAAGATCTCAATGATTTCCTGATTTATAATGACACGATTAATTATGATACGAGCAAACATATATGTTTCATCTAAAAAGTTACACTGTTTTACACTTATCAAGATTAAAGTTGAAATACGGACAAAAAGCAGTGATTGTAATGCTATCGCTGTCTTTTCCATAGCCAAACACCTATAAGTCTTGTATCTCAATGATAAAATTGCAAACAAAAATTCAATAACCAAGCAAACGCTAATGAAACCTCCAATAATAGTGTAGATTTTGTATCATATATTTTTACAATGATATATGATGTGTGTTTTCGTCCAACATTTTTGTTATTTGACAGATGTGATTTACGCTTACCCCTATGAACTGCCATAAAAAACTGTGCATACATATTCATCGCTGCTATTTGGATTCCGTTACAGCTTGGTCTTTCAAGGACTGTTCATTCGTGTGTTTTATAATTCTTTCATTAGACTAGTTGTTCTTATGACAATGTGTATAATATTTATTTCTGACAGACACTATATCGTCTTTAAATTATTCTTTAAGTTTTGGTACTTTGTTTTCTGTTTCTGTTTGAATCTGTTACGATTATTGTTATTTGAAACGGTAACATAAATAATAGCCTCAATTTTTTCCAGATTTTTCTATATTAAAACATCTGGCTTAGTGGCCTTGTGTTTTGTATATCTGCCCTCCCCTCTGTATGCTTTTACCATAAAACACTGCCCCGTTCCTATTTGTTATCGGTGAGAGTTTGTGTTCCCGATGTTCCAATATTCCGCAGATCTTCCCTTGCGGTGCATGAAGTATTAACATGCACAATTTGTGGAGGAAGATAACTAATACCAGCTGGGCGATCATTTGGGAATTCTATGCGATTGGGAATTCCGCTTCTGTCGGTATTGTCTACAGTCGCATTCAACCTCCAGCTGCAACTGATATTTTACAATGACGACCCAGAAGATGTATTGTTGGAGATTTCGCAATTCTTGTTCGAAATTTTCACTAGCAAGCACCTTTACAGTGGGTAACAATATTCAAGATTCAAGACAGTTTGTTTTATTTTACTTCAATCGAAGTTCTCAGAAACCGAGTGGCCCACTATTTGATTATTTGGGCAGAGTTTACTTCTCAAGAAAAGTATCCTCATGCCATTTACTTTGGCAAAACCCAGCACAAATAGTCCTTAGACACTCGCGAATAATGTCTAGAATGAATTTTAGTTACCTCCGTATGTATTCACGTCCTTTCCGTAGGTATTCAAGTTCTCTCCGTATGTATTCAAGTTCTCTCCGTAAGTATTCAAGTTCTCTCTGTATGTATTCATGTTCTCTCCGTATGTATTCAAGTTCTCTCTGTATGTAGTCAAGTTCTCTCCGCATGTATTCAAGTTCTCTCCGTAAGTATTAAAGTTCTCTCCATATGTATTCAAGTCCTCTCCGTATGTATTCAAGTTCTCTCTGTAGGTATTCAAGTTCTCTCTGTAGGTATTCGAGTGCTCTCCGTAGGTATTCAAGTTCTCTCCTTATGTATTCAAGTTCTCTCATTATGTATTCAAGTTCTCTCTGTAGGTATTCAACTCCTCTCCGTAGGTATTCAAGTTCTCTCTGTAGGTATTCAAGTTCTCTCCGTAGGTATTCGAGTTCTCTCCGTAGGTATTCAAGTTCTCTCTGTATGTATTAAAGTTCTCTCCTTATGTATTCAAGTTCTCTCCGTAGGTATTCAAGTTCTCTCTGTAGGTATTCAAGTTCTCTCTGTAGGTATTCAAGTTCTCTCTGTATGTATTCAAGTTCTCTCCATATGTATTCAAGTTTTCTCTGTAGGTATTCAAGTTCTCTCTGTAGGTATTCAAGTTCTTTCCATATGTATTCAAGTTCTCTCTGCATGTATTCAAGTTCTCTCTGTAGGTATTCAAGTTCTCTCCGTAGGTATTCAAGTTCTCTCTGTATGTATTCCAGCTCTCTCCTTATGTATTCAAGTTCCCTCCATATGTATGACAGTTCTCTCCTTATGTATTCAAGTTCTCTCCTTATGTATTCAGGTTCTCTCCATATGTATTCAAGTTCTCTCCATATTTATTCAAGTGCTCTCCATATGTATTCAAGTTATCTCTTTATGTATTCAAGTTCTCTCCTTATGTATTCAAGTTCTCTCCATATGTATTAAAGTTCTCTCCATATGTATTCAAGTTCTCTCCATATGTATTCAAGTTCTCTCTTTATGTATTCAAGTTGTCTCCTTATGTATTCAAGTTTTCTCTGTATGTATTCAAGTTCTCTCCCTATGTATTCAAGTTCTCTCCATATGTATTCAAGTTCTCTCCATATGTATTCAAGTTCTCTCCATATGTATTCAAGTTCTCTCCTTATGTATTCACGTTCTCTCCTAATGTATTAAAGCTCTCTCCATATGTATTCAAGTTCTCTCCTTATGTATTCAAGTTCTCTCCTTATGTATTCAAGTTCTCTCCTTATGTATTCAAGTTCTCTCCATATGTATTCAAGTTCTCTCCTTATGTATTCAAGTTCTCTCCTTATATATTCAAGCTCTCTCTTTATGTATTCAAGTTCTCTCCATATGTATTCAAGTTCTCTCCTTATGTATTCAAGTTCTCTCCATATGTATTCAAGTTCTCTAGATATGTATTCAAGTTCTCTCCATATGTATTCAAGTTCTCTCCTTATGTATTCAAGTTCTCTCCATATGTATTCAAGTTCTTTCCATATGTATTACAGTTCTCTCCTTATGTATTCAAGTTCTCTCATTATGTATTCAAGTTCTCTCCATATGTATTCAAGTTCTCTCCTTATGTATTCAAGTTCTCTCCATATGTATTCAAGTTCTCTCCATATGTATTCAAGTTTTCTCCATATGTATTCAAGTTCTCTCCTTATGTATTCAAGATCTTTCCATATGTATTCAAGTTCTTTCCATATATATTCAAGTTCTCTCCATATGTATTCAAGTTCTCTCTTTATGTAGTCACGATCTCTCCTTATGTATTCAAGTTCTCTCCTTATGTATTAAAGTTCTCTCCTTATGTATCCAAGTTCTTTCCATATGTATTCAAGTTCTCTCCATATGTATTCAAGTTCTTTCCATATGTATTCAAGTTCTCACTTTATGTATTCAAGTTCTCTCCTTATGTATTAAAGTTCTCTCATTTTGTATTCCAGTTCACTAAGTTGGTATTCAAATTCTCTCCGTATGTATTCAAGTTCTCTCCATATGTATACAAGTTCTCTCTGTATGTATTCAAGTTCTCTCCATATGTATTCAAGTTCTCTCCTTATGTATTCAAGTTCTCTCCGTATGTATTCAAGTTCTCTCTGTATGTATTCAAGATCTCTCCGTATGTATTCAAGTTCTCTCCGTATGTATTCAAGTTCTTTCCATATGTATTCAAATTCTCTCCGTATGTATTACAATTCTCTCCATATGTATTCAAGTTCTCTCCGTGTGTATTCAAGTTCTCTCCTTATGTATTCAAGTTCTCTCCATATGTATTCAAGTTCTCTCTTAATGTATTCAAGTTCGTTCCATATGTATTCAAGTTCTCTCTGTATGTATTCAAGTTCTCTGCTTATGTATTCAAGTTATCTCCGTAAGTATTCAAGTTCTCTCCGTATGTATTCAAGTTCTCTCTGTAGGTATTCAAGTTCTCTCTGTAGGTATTCAAGTTCTCTCCGTAGGTATTCAAGTTCTCTCCGTATGTATTCAAGTTCTCTCCTTATGTATTACAGTTCTCTCTGTAAGTATTCAAGTTCTCTCTGTAGGTATTCGAGTGCTCTCCGTAGGTATTCAAGTTCTCTCCTTATGTATTCAAGTTCTCTCTTTATGTATTCAAGTTCTCTCATCATGTATTAAACTTCTCTCTGTAGGTATTCAAGTTCTCTCCGTAGGTATTCAAGTTCTCTCTGGAGGTATTACAAGTTCTCTCCGTAGGTATTCGAGTTCTCTCCGTAGGTATTCAAGTTCTCTCTGTATGTATTCAAGTTCTCTCTTTATGTATTAAAGTTCTCTCCTTATATATTCAAGTTATCTCCGTAGGTATTAAAGTTCTCTCTGTATGTATTAAAGTTCTCTCTATATGTATTCAAGTTCTCTCTGTAGGTATTCAAGTTCTCTCCGTAGGTATTCAAGTTCTCTCTGTATGTATTCAAGTTCTCTCCATATGTATTCAAGTTCTCTCTGTAGGTATTCAAGTTCTCTCTGTAGGTATTAAAGTTCTCTCCGTAGGTATTCAAGTTCTCTCCGTATGTATTCAAGTTCTCTCCTTATGTATTCAAGTTCCCTCCATATGTATTCAAGTTCTCTCCTTATGTATTCAAGTTCTCTCCATATGTATTCAAGTTCTCTCCATATGTATTCAAGTTATCTCTTTATGTATTCAAGTTCTCCTCATATGTATTCCAGTTCTCTCTATATGTATTCAAGTTCTCTCCTTATGTATTCAAGTTCTCTCCATATGTATTCAAGTTCTCTCCTTATCTATTCAAGTTCTCTCCTTATGTATTAAAGTTCTTTCCATATGTATTCAAGATCTCTCCTAATGTATTCCAGTTCTCTCTATATGTATTCAAGTTCTCTTCATATGTATTAAAGTTATTTCAATATGTATTCAAGTTCTCTCCTTATGTATTCAAGTTCTGTCCATATGTATTCAAGATCTCTCCTTATGTATTCAAGTTCTCTCTATATGTATTCAAGTTCTCTCTTTATGTATTACAGTTGTCTCCTTTTGTATTCAAGTTCTCTCTGTATGTATTCAAGTTCTCTCCTTATGTATTCAAGTTCTCTCCATATGTATTCAATTTCTCTCCTTATGTATTCAAGTTCTCTCCTTATGTATTCAAGTTCTCTCTGTATGTATTCAAGTTCTCTCCGTATGTATTAAGGTTCTCTCCTTATGTATTCAAGTTCTCTCCTTATGTATTCAAGTTCTCTCTTAATGTATTAAAGTTCTCTCATTATGTATTAAAGTTCTCTACTTATGTATTCAAGTTCTCTCCTTATGTATTCAAGTTCACTTTATGTGTATTCAAGTTCTCTCCATATGTATTCAAGTTCTCTCTGTAGGTATTCAAGTTCTCTCTGTAGGTATTCAAGTTCTTTCTGTAGGTATTCAAGTTCTGTCTGTATGTATTCAAGTTCTCTCCATATGTATTCAAGTTTTCTCTGTAGGTAATCAAGTTCTCTCTGTATGTATTAAAGTTCTCTCCTTATGTATTCAAGTTCTCTCCGTAGGTATTCAAGTTCTCTCTGTAGGTATTCAAGTTCTCTCTGTAGGTATTCAAGTTCTCTCTGTATGTATTCAAGTTCTCTCCATATGTATTCAAGTGCTCTCCATATGTATTCAAGTTATCTCTTTATGTATTCAAGTTCTCTCCTTATGTATTCAAGTTCTCTCCATATGTATTAAAGTTCTCTCCATATGTATTCAAGTTCTCTCCATATGTATTCAAGTTCTCTCTTTATGTATTCAAGTTGTCTCCTTATGTATTCAAGTTCTCTCTGTATGTATTCAAGTTCTCTCCCTATGTATTCAAGTTCTCTCCATATGTATTCAAGTTCTCTCCATATGTATTCAAGTTCTCTCCATATGTATTCAAGTTCTCTCCTTATGTATTCACGTTCTCTCCTAATGTATTAAAGCTCTCTCTATATGTATTCAAGTTCTCTCCTTATGTATTCAAGTTCTCTCCTTATGTATTCAAGTTCTCTCCTTATGTATTCAAGTTCTCTCCATATGTATTCAAGTTCTCTCCTTATGTATTCAAGTTCTCTCCTTATATATTCAAGCTCTCTCTTTATGTATTCAAGTTCTCTCCATATGTATTCAAGTTCTCTCCTTATGTATTCAAGTTCTCTCCATATGTATTCAAGTTCTCTAGATATGTATTCAAGTTCTCTCCATATGTATTCAAGTTCTCTCCTTATGTATTCAAGTTCTCTCCATATGTATTCAAGTTCTTTCCATATGTATTACAGTTCTCTCCTTATGTATTCAAGTTCTCTCATTATGTATTCAAGTTCTCTCCATATGTATTCAAGTTCTCTCCTTATGTATTCAAGTTCTCTCCATATGTATTCAAGTTTTCTCCATATGTATTCATGTTCTCTCCTTATGTATTCAAGATTTTTCCATATGTATTCAAGTTCTTTCCATATGTATTCAAGTTCTCTCCATATGTATTCAAGTTCTCTCTTTATGTAGTCACGATCTCTACTTATGTATTCAAGTTCTCTCCTTATGTATTAAAGTTCTCTCCTTATGTATCCAAGTTCTTTCCATATGTATTCAAGTTCTCTCCATATGTATTCAAGTTCTTTCCATATGTATTCAAGTTCTCACCTTATGTATTCAAGTTCTCTACTTATGTATTAAAGTTCTCTCATTTTGTATTCCAGTTCACTAAGTTGGTATTCAAATTCTCTCCGTATGTATTCAAGTTCTCTCCATATGTATACAAGTTCTCTCTGTATGTATTCAAGTTCTCTCCATATGTATTCAAGTTCTCTCCTTATGTATTCAAGTTCTCTCCGTATGTATTCAAGTTCTCTCTGTATGTATTCAAGATCTCTCCGTATGTATTCAAGTTCTCTCCGTATGTATTCAAGTTCTTTCCATATGTATTCAAATTCTCTCCGTATGTATTACAATTCTCTCCATATGTATTCAAGTTCTCTCCGTGTGTATTCAAGTTCTCTCCTTATGTATTCAAGTTCTCTCCATATGTATTCAAGTTCTCTCTTAATGTATTCAAGTTCGTTCCATATGTATTCAAGTTCTCTCTGTATGTATTCAAGTTCTCTGCTTATGTATTCAAGTTATCTCCGTAAGTATTCAAGTTCTCTCCGTATGTATTCAAGTTCTCTCTGTATGTATTCAAGTTCTCTCTGTAGGTATTAAAGTTCTCTCCGTAGGTATTCAAGTTCTCTCCGTATGTATTCAAGTTCTCTCCTTATGTATTACAGTTCTCTCTGTAAGTATTCAAGTTCTCTCTGTAGGTATTCGAGTGCTCTCCGTAGGTATTCAAGTTCTCTCTTTATGTATTCAAGTTCTCTCTTTATGTATTCAAGTTCTCTCATCATGTATTAAACTTCTCTCTGTAGGTATTCAAGTTCTCTCCGTAGGTATTCAAGTTCTCTCTGGAGGTATTCAAGTTCTCTCCGTAGGTATTCGAGGTCTCTCCGTAGGTATTCAAGTTCTCTCTGTATGTATTCAAGTTCTCTCTTTATGTATTAAAGTTCTCTTCTTATATATTCAAGTTCTCTCCGTAGGTATTCAAGTTCTCTTTGTAGGTATTCAAGTTATCTCCGTAGGTATTAAAGTTCTCTCTGTATGTATTAAAGTTCTCTCTATATGTATTCAAGTTCTCTCCGTAGGTATTCAAGTTCTCTCTGTATGTATTCAAGTTCTCTCCATATGTATTCAAGTTCTCTCTGTAGGTATTCAAGTTCTCTCTGTAGGTATTAAAGTTCTCTCCGTAGGTATTCAAGTTCTCCCCGTATGTATTCAAGTTCTCTCCTTATGTATTCAAGTTCTCTCCATATGTATTCAAGTTCTCTCCTTATGTATTCAAGTTCTCTCCATATGTATTCAAGTTCTCTCCATATGTATTCAAGTTATCTCTTTATGTATTCAAGTTCCCTCATATGTATTCCAGTTCTCTCCATATGTATTCAAGTTCTCTCCTTATGTATTCAAGTTCTCTCCATATGTATTCAAGTTCTCTCCTTATCTATTCAAGTTCTCTCCTTATGTATTCAAGTTCTTTCCATATGTATTCAAGATCTCTCCTAATGTATTCCAGTTCTCTCTATATGTATTCAAGTTCTCTTCATATGTATTAAAGTTATTTCAATATGTATTCAAGTTCTCTCCTTATGTATTCAAGTTCTCTCTTTATGTATTCAAGTTATCTCTTTATGTATTACAGTTGTCTCCTTTTGTATTCAAGTTCTCTCTGTATGTATTCAAGTTCTCTCCTTATGTATTCAAGTTCTCTCCATATGTATTCAATTTCTCTCCTTATGTATTCAAGTTCTCTCCTTATGTATTCAAGTTCTCTCTGTATGTATTCAAGTTCTCTCCGTATGTATTCAGGTTCTCTCCTTATGTATTCAAGTTCTTTCCTTATGTATTCAAGTTCTCTCTTAATGTATTAAAGTTCTCTCATTATGTATTAAAGTTCTCTACTTATGTATTCAAGTTCTCTCCTTATGTAATCAAGTTCACTTTATGTGTATTCAAGTTCTCTCCATATGTATTCAAGTTCTCTCCATATGTATTGAAGTTCTCTCCTTATGTATTCAAGTTCTCTTCGTATGTATTCAAGTTCTTTCCATATGTATTCAAGTTCTCTCCTTATGTATTCAAGTTCTCTCGATATGTATTCAAGTTCTCTCCATATGTATTCAAGTTCTCTCCTTATGTATTCAAGTTCGCTCCTATGTATTCAAGTTCTCTCCATATGTATTCAAGTTCTCTCCATATGTATTCAAGTTCTCTCCTTATGTATTCAAGTTCTTTCCATATGTATTCAAGGTCTCTCCTTATGTATTCAAGTTCTCTCTGTAGGTATTAAAATTCTCTCCGTATGTATTCAAGTTCTCTCTGCATGTATTCAAGTTCTCTCCTTATGTATTCAAGTTCTCTCCGTATGTATTCAAGTTCTCTCCATATGTATTCAAGTTCTCTCCATATGTATTCAAGTTCTCTCCTTATGTATTCAAGTTCTTTCCATATGTATTCAAGGTCTCTCCTTATGTATTCAAGTTCTCTCTTTATGTATTCAAGTTGTCTCCTTATGTATTCAAGTTCTCTCTGTATGTATTCAAGTTCTCTCCCTATGTATTCAAGTTCTCTCCATATGTATTCAAGTTCTCTCCATATGTATTCAAGTTCTCTCCATATGTATTCAAGTTCTCTCCTTATGTATTCACGTTCTCTCCTAATGTATTCAAGTTCTCTCCATATGTATTCAAGTTTTCTCCTTATGTATTCAAGTTCTCTCCTTATGTATTCAAGTTCTCTCCTTATGTATCTAAGTTCTCTCCATATGTATTCAAGTTCTCTCCTTATGTATTCAAGTTCTCTCCTTATATATTCAAGCTCTCTCTTTATGTATTCAAGTTCTCTCCATATGTATTCAAGTTCTCTCCTTATGTATTCAAGTTCTCTCCATATGTATTCAAGTTCTCTAGATATGTATTCAAGTTCTCTCCATATGTATTCAAGTTCTCTCCTTATGTATTCAAGTTCTCTCCATATGTATTCAAGTTCTTTCCATATGTATTACAGTTCTCTGCTTATGTATTAAAGTTCTCTCATTATGTATTCAAGTTTTCTCCATATGTATTCAAGTTCTCTCCTTATGTATTCAAGTTCTCTCCATATGTATTCAAGTTCTCTCCATATGTATTCAAGTTTTCTCCATATGTATTCAAGTTCTCTCCTTATGTATTCAAGATTTTTCCATATGTATTCAAGTTCTTTCCATATGTATTCAAGTTCTCTCCATATGTATTCAAGTTCTCTCCTTATGTAGTCACTATCTCTCCTTATGTATTCAAGTTCTCTCCTTATGTATTCAAGTTCTCTCCTTATGTATCCACGTTCTTTCCATATGTATTCAAGTTCTCTCCATATGTATTCAAGTTCTTTCCATATGTATTAAAGTTCCCTCCTTATGTATTCAAGTTCTCTCCTTATGTATTAAAGTTCTCTCATTTTGTATTCCAGTTCTCTAAGTTGGTATTCAAATTCTCTCCGTATGTATTCAAGTTCTCTCCATATGTATTCAAGTTCTCTCTGTATGTATTCAAGTTCTCTCCATATGTATTCAAGTTCTCTCCTTATGTATTCAAGTTCTCTCCGTATGTATTCAAGTTCTCTCTGTATGTATTCAAGATCTCTCCGTATGTATTCAAGTTCTCTCCGTATGTATTCAAGTTCTTTCCATATGTATTCAAATTATCTCCGTATGTATTCAAATTCTCTCCATATGTATTCAAGTTCTCTCCGTGTGTATTCAAGTTCACTCCTTATGTATTCAAGTTCTCTCCATATGTATTCAAGTTCTCTCCTTATGTATTCAAGTTCTCTCCATATGTATTCAAGTTCTCTCCCTGTGTATTCAAGTTCTATCCATATGTATTCAAGTTCGTTCCATATGTATTCAAGTTCTCTCTGTATGTATTCAAGTTCTCTGCTTATGTATTCAAGTTATCTCCGTATTTATTCAAGTTCTCTCTGTAGGTATTCAAGTTCTCTCTGTAGGTATTAAAGTTCTCTCCGTAGGTATTCAAGTTCTCTCCGTATGTATTCAAGTTCTCTCCTCATGTATTACAGTTCTCTCTGTAAGTATTCAAGTTCTCTCTGTAGGTATTCGAGTGCTCTCCGTAGGTATTCAAGTTCTCTCCTTATGTATTCAAGTTCTCTATTTATGTATTCAAGTTCTCTCATGATGTATTAAACTTCTCTCTGTAGGTATTCAAGTTCTCTCCGTAGGTATTCAAGTTCTCTCTGTATGTATTCAAGTTCTCTCTTTATGTATTAAAGTTCTCTCCTTATATATTCAAGTTCTCTCCGTAGGTATTCAAGTTCTCTTTGTAGGTATTCAAGTTATCTCCGTAGGTATTAAAGTTCTCTCTGTATGTATTAAAGTTCTCTCTATATGTATTCAAGTTCTCTCTGTAGGTATTCAAGTCTCTCCGAAGGTATTCAAGTTCTCTCTGTATGTATTCAAGTTCTCTCCATATGTATTCAAGTTCTCTCTGTAGGTATTCAAGTTCTCTCTGTAGGTATAAAAGTTCTCTCCGTAGGTATTCAAGTTCTCTCCGTATGTATTCAAGTTCTCTACTTATGTATTCAAGTTCTCTCCATATGTATTCAAGTTCTCTCCTTATGTATTCAAGTTCTCTCCATATGTATTCAAGTTCTCTCCATATGTATTCAAGTTATCTCTTTATGTATTCAAGTTCTCCTCATATGTATTAAAGTTCTCTCCATATGTATTCAAGTTCTCTCCTTATGTATTCAAGTTCTCTCCATATGTATTCAAGTTCTCTCCTTATCTATTCAAGTTCTCTCCTTATGTATTCAAGTTCTTTCCATAAGTATTAAAGATCTCTCCTAATGTATTCCAGTTCTCTCTATATGTATTCAAGTGCTCTTCATATGTATTCAAGTTATTTCAATATGTATTCAAGTTCTCTCCTTATGTATTCAAGTTCTTTCCATATGTATTCAAGATCTCTCCTTATGTATTCAAGTTCTCTCTATATGTATTCAAGTTCTCTCTTTATGTATTCAAGTTGTCTCCTTTTGTATTCAAGTTCTCTCTGTATGTATTCAAGTTCTCTCCTTATGTATTCAAGTTCTCTCCATATGTATTCAATTTCTCTCCTTATGTATTCAAGTTCTCTCCTTATGTATTCAAGTTCTCTCTGTATGTATTCAAGTTCTCTCCGTATGTATTCAAGTTCTCTCCTTATGTATTCAAGTTCTCTCCTTATGTATTCAAGTTCTCTCTTAATGTATTAAAGTTCTCTCATTATGTATTAAAGTTCTCTGCTTATGTATTCAAGTTCTCTCCTTATGTATTCAAGTTCTCTTTATGTGTATTCAAGTTCTCTCCATATGTATTCAAGTTCTCTCCATATGTATTCAAGTTCTCTCCTTATGTATTCAAGTTCTCTTCGTATGTATTCAAGTTCTTTCCATATGTATTCAAGTTCTCTCCTTATGTATTCAAATTCTCTCGATATGTATTCAAGTTCTCTCCATATGTATTCAAGTTCTCTCCTTATGTATTCAATTTCTCTCCTATGTATTCAAGTTCTCTCCATATGTATTCAAGTTCTCTCCATATGTATTCAAGTTCTCTCCTTATGTATTCAAGTTCTTTCCATATGTATTCAAGGTATCTCCTTATGTATTCAAGTTCTCTCTGTAGGTATTAAAATTCTCTCCGTATGTATTCAAGTTCTCTCTGTATGTATTCAAGTTCTCTCCTTATGTATTCAAGTTCTCTCCACATGTATTCAAGTGCTTTCCATATGTATTCAAGTTCTCTCCATATGTATTCAAGTTCTTTCCATATGTATTCCAGTTCTCTCGTTATGTATTCAAGTGCTTTCCATATGTATTCAAGTTCTCTCCTTATGTATTTAAGTTCTCTCTGTCGGTATTCAAATTCTCTTCGTATGTATTCAAGTTCTCTCTGTATGTATTCAAGCTCTCTCCTATAGTGTTCAAGTTCTCTCTTTATGTATTCAAGTTCTTTCCATATGTATTCAAGTTCTCTCCTTATGTATTCAAGTTCTCTCCATATGTATTCAAGTTCTCTAGATATGTATTCAAGTTCTCTCCATATGTATTCAAGTTCTCTCCTTATGTATTCAAGTTCTCTCCATATGTATTCAAGTTCTTTCTATATGTATTACAGTTCTCTGCTTATGTATTAAAGTTCTCTCATTATGTATTCAAGTTTTCTCCATATGTATTCAAGTTCTCTCCTTATGTATTCAAGTTCTCTCCATATGTATTCAAGTTCTCTCCATATGTATTCAAGTTTTCTCCATATGTATTCAAGTTCTCTCCTTATGTATTCAAGATTTTTCCATATGTATTCAAGTTCTTTCCATATGTATTCAAGTTCTCTCCATATGTATTCAAGTTCTCTCCTTATGTAGTCACGATCTCTCCTTATGTATTCAAGTTCTCTCCTTATGTATTCAAGTTCTCTCCTTATGTATCCAAGTTCTTTCCATATGTATTCAAGTTCTCTCCATATGTATTCAAGTTCTTTCCATATGTATTAAAGTTCCCTCCTTATGTATTCAAGTTCTCTCCTTATGTATTAAAGTTCTCTCATTTTGTATTCCAGTTCTCTAAGTTGGTATTCAAATTCTCTCCGTATGTATTCAAGTTCTCTCCATATGTATTCAAGTTCTCTCTGTATGTATTCAAGTTCTCTCCATATGTATTCAAGTTCTCTCCTTATGTATTCAAGTTCTCTCCGTATGTATTCAAGTTCTCTCTGTATGTATTCAAGATCTCTCCGTATGTATTCAAGTTCTCTCCGTATGTATTCAAGTTCTTTCCATATGTATTCAAATTCTCTCCGTATGTATTCAAATTCTCTCCATATGTATTCAAGTTCTCTCCGTGTGTATTCAAGTTCACTCCTTATGTATTCAAGTTCTCTCCATATGTATTCAAGTTCTCTCCTTATGTATTCAAGTTCTCTCCATATGTATTCAAGTTCTCTCCCTGTTTATTCAAGTTCTATCCATATGTATTCAAGTTCGTTCCATATGTATTCAAGTTCTCTCTGTATGTATTCAAGTTCTCTGCTTATGTATTCAAGTTATCTCCGTATTTATTCAAGTTCTCTCCGTAGGTATTCAAGTTCTCTCTGTAGGTATTAAAGTACTCTCCGTAGGTATTCAAGTTCTCTCCGTATGTATTCAAGTTCTCTCCTCATGTATTACAGTTCTCTCTGTAAGTATTCAAGTTCTCTCTGTAGGTATTCGAGTGCTCTCCGTAGGTATTCAAGTTCTCTCCTTATGTATTCAAGTCCTTGATTTATGTATTCAAGTTCTCTCATCATGTATTAAACTTCTCTCTGTAGGTATTCAAGTTCTCTCCGTAGGTATTCAAGTTCTCTCTGTATGTATTCAAGTTCTCTCTTTATGTATTAAAGTTCTCTCCTTATATATTCAAGTTCTCTCCGTAGGTATTCAAGTTCTCTTTGTAGGTATTCAAGTTATCTCCGTAGGTATTAAAGTTCTCTCTGTATGTATTAAAGTTCTCTCTATATGTATTCAAGTTCTCTCTGTAGATATTCAAGTCTCTCCGTAGGTATTCAAGTTCTCTCCATATGTATTCAAGTTCTCTCCATATGTATTCAAGTTCTCTCTGTAGGTATTCAAGTTCTCTCTGTAGGTATTAAAGTTCTCTCCGTAGGTATTCAAGTTCTCTCCGTATGTATTCAAGTTCTCTCCTTATGTATTCAAGTTCTCTCCATATGTATTCAAGTTCTCTCCTTATGTATTCCAGTTCTCTCCATATGTATTCAAGTTCTCTCCATATGTATTCAAGTTATCTCTTTATGTATTCAAGTTCTCCTCATATGTATTAAAGTTCTCTCCATATGTATTCAAGTTCTCTTCTTATGTATTCAAGTTCTCTCCATATGTATTCAAGTTCTCTCCTTATCTATTAAAGTTCTCTCCTTATGTATTCAAGTTCTTTCCATAAGTATTAAAGATCTCTCCTAATGTATTCCAGTTCTCTCTATATGTATTCAAGTGCTCTTCATATGTATTCAAGTTATTTCAATATGTATTCAAGTTCTCTCCTTATGTATTCAAGTTCTTTCCATATGTATTCAAGATCTCTCCTTATGTATTCAAGTTCTCTCCTTATGTATTCAAGTTCTCTCTTTATGTATTCAAGTTGTCTCCTTTTGTATTCAAGTTCTCTCTGTATGTATTCAAGTTCTCTCCTTATGTATTCAAGTTCTCTCCATATGTATTCAAGTTCTCTCCTTATGTATTCAAGTTCTCTCCTTATGTATTCAAGTTCTCTCTGTATGTATTCAAATTCTCTCCGTATGTATTCAAGTTCTCTCCTTATGTATTCAAGTTCTCTCCTTATGTATTCAAGTTCTCTCTTAATGTATTAAAGTTCTCTCATTATGTATTAAAGTTCTCTGCTTATGTATTCAAGTTCTCTCCTTATGTATTCAAGTTCTCTTTATGTGTATTCAAGTTCTCTCCATATGTATTCAAGTTCTCTCCATATGTATTCAAGTTCTCTCCTTATGTATTCAAGTTCTCTTCGTATGTATTCAAGTTCTTTCCATATGTATTCACGGTCTCTCCTTATGTATTCAAATTCTCTCGATATGTATTCAAGTTCTCTCCATATGTATTAAAGTTCTCTCCTTATGTATTCAATTTCTCTCCTATGTATTCAAGTTCTCTCCATATGTATTCAAGTTCTCTCCATATGTATTCAAGTTCTCTCCTTATGTATTCAAGTTCTTTCCATATGTATTCAAGGTATCTCCTTATGTATTCAAGTTCTCTCTGTAGGTATTCAAATTCTCTCCGTATGTATTCAAGTTCTCTCTGTATGTATTCAAGTTCTCTCCTTATGTATTCAAGTTCTCTCCACATGTATTCAAGTGCTTTCCATATGTATTCAAGTTCTCTCCATATGTATTCAAGTTCTTTCCATATGTATTCCAGTTCTCTCGTTATGTATTCAAGTGCTTTCCATATGTATTCAAGTTCTCTCCTTATGTATTCAAGTTCTCTCTGTCGGTATTCAAATTCTCTTCGTATGTATTCAAGTTCTCTCTGTATGTATTCAAGCTCTCTCCTATAGTGTTCAAGTTCTCTCCTTATGTATTCAAGTTCTCTCCTCATGTATTCAAGTTCTCTCTGTATGTATTAAAGTTCTCTCCATATGTATTCAAGTTCTCTCCTTATGTATTCAAGTTCTCTCCTTATGTATTAAAGTTCTCTCCATGTTTATTCAAGTTCTCTCCATATGTATTCAAGTTCTCTCCATATGTTTTCAAGTTCTCTCCTTATGTCTTCAAGTTCTCTCTATATGTATTCAAGTTCTTTCTATATGTATTCAAGTTCTCTCCTTATGTATTCAAGTTCTCTCCATATGTATTCAAGTTCTCTCCATATGTATTCAAGTTCTCTCCTTATGTATTCAAGTTCTCTCCTATGTATTCAAGTTCTCTCTGTAGGTATTCAAGTTCTCTCCATATGTATTCAAGTTCTCTCCTTATGTATTCAAGTTCTTTCCATATGTATTCAAGTTCTCTCCTTATGTATTCAATTTTTTTCAATATGTATTCAAGTTCTCTCCTTATGTATTCAAGTTCTCTCCTTATGTATTGAAGTTCTTTCCATATGTATTCAAGTGCTCTCCATATGTATTCAAGTTCTTTCCATATGTATTCAAGTTCTCTCCTTATGTATTCAAGTTCTCTCCTTATGTATTCAAGTTCTCTAAGAAGGTATTCAAATTCTCTCCGTATGTATTCAAGTTCTCTCCATAGGTATTCAAGTTCTCTGTGTATGTAATCAAGTTCTCTCCATATGTATTCAAGTTCTCTCCTTATGTATTCAAGTTTTCTCCGTATGTATTCAAGTTCTCTCCGTATGTATTCAAGTTCTCTCTGTATGTATTCAAGTTCTTTCCATATGTATTAAAATTCTCTCTGTATGTATTCAAGTTCTCTCCATATATATTCAAGTTCTCTCTGTATGTATTCAAGTTCTCTCCTTATGTATTCAAGTTCTCTCCATATGTATTCAAGTTCTTTTCTTATGTATTCAAGTTCTCTCCTTATGTATTCAAGATCTCTCCTTATGTATTCAAGTTCTATCCATATGTATTCAATTTCTTTCCATATGTATTCAAGTCTTCTCTGTATGTATTCAAGTTCTCTCCTTATGTATTCAAGTTATCTCCGTAAGTATTCAAGTTCTCTCCGTATTTACTTAAATTCTCTCTGTAGGTAATCAAGTTCTCTCCGTGGGTATTCAAGTTCTCTCTGTAGGTATTAACGTTCTCTCCGTAGGTATTCGAGTTCTCTTTGTATGTATTCAAGTTCTCTCTGTAGGTATTCAAGTTCTCTCTGTAGGTATTAAAGTTCTCTCCGTAGGTATTAAAGTTCTCTCCGTATGTATTCAAGTTCTCTCCTTATGTATTCAAGTTCTCTCCATATGTATTCAAGTTCTCTCCTTATGTATTCAAGTTCTCTCCATATGTATTCAAGTTCTCTCCTTATCTATTAAAGTTCTCTCCTTATGTATTCAAGTTCTTTCCATATGTATTCAAGATCTCTCCTAATGTATTCCAGTTCTCTCTATATGTATTCAAGTTATTTCAATATGTATTCAAGTTCTCTCCTTATGTATTCAAGTTCTGTCCATATGTATTCAAAATCTCTCCTTATTTATTCAAGTTCTCTCTATATGGATTCAAGTTCTCTCTTTATGTATTACAGTTGTCTCCTTTTGTATTCAAGTTCTCTCTGTATGTATTCAAGTTCTCTCCTTATGTATTCAAGTTCTCTCCATATGTATTCAATTTCTCTCCTTATGTATTCAAGTTCTCTCCTTATGTATTCAAGTTCTTTCTGTAGGTAATCAAATTCTCTCCGTATGTATTCAAGTTCTCTCTGTATGTATTCACGTTCTCTCCTTATGTATTCAAGTTCTCTCCTTATGTGTTCAAGTTCTCTCCATATGTATTCAATTCTCTCCATATGTATTTCAGTTCTCTCCTTATGTATTCAAGTTCTCTCTGTATGTATACAAGTTCTCTCCTTATGTATTCAAGTTGTCTCTTTATGTATTCAAGTTCTTTCCATATGTATTGAAGTTCTCTCCATATGTATTCAAGTTCTCTCCATATGTATTCAAGTTCTCTCCTTATGTATTCAAGTTCTTTCCATATGTATTCAAGTTCTCTCCTTATGTATTCAAGTTTTTTCAATATGTATTCAAGTTCTCTCCTTATGTATTCAAGTTCTCTCCTTATGTATTGAAGTTCTTTCGATATGTATTCAAGTGCTCTCCATATGTATTCAAGTTCTTTCCATATGTATTCAAGTTCTCTCCTTATGTATTCAAGTTCTCTCCTTATGTATTCAAGTTCTCTAAGTAGGTATTCAAATTCTCTTCGTATGTATTCAAGTTCTCTCCATAGGTATTCAAGTTCTCTGTGTATGTAATCAAGTTCTCTCCATATGTATTCAAGTTCTCTCCTTATGTATTCAAGTTCTCTCCGTATGTATTCAAGTTCTCTCCGTATGTATTCAAGTTCTCTCTGTATGTATTCAAGTTCTTTCCATATGTATTCAAATTCTCTCCGTATGTATTCAAGTTCTCTCCATATGTATTCAAGTTCTCTCTGTATGTATTCAAGTTCTCTCCTTATGTATTCAAGTTCTCTCCATATGTATTCAAGTTCTTTCCTTATGTATTCAAGTTCTCTCCTTATGTATTCAAGTTCTCTCCTTATGTATTCAAGTTCTATCCATATGTATTCAATTTCTTTCCATATGTATTCAAGTTCTCTCTGTATGTATTCAAGTTCTCTCCTTATGTATTCAAGTTATCTCCGTAAGTATTCAAGTTCTCTCCGTATTTACTCAAATTCTCTCTGTAGGTAATCAAGTTCTCTCCGTGGGTATTCAAGTTCTTTCTGTAGGTATTAAAGTTCTCTCCGTAGGTATTCGAGTTCTCTTTGTATGTATTCAAGTTCTCTCTGTAGGTATTCAAATTCTCTCCGTAGGTATTCAAGTTCTCTCTGTATGTATTCAAGTTCTCTCCTTATATATTCAAGTTCTCTCCGTAGGTATTCAAGTTCTCTTTGTAGGTATTCAAGTTCTCTCCGTAGGTATTAAAGTTCTCTCTGTATGTATTCAAGTTCTCTCTATATGTAATCAAGTTCTCTCTGTAGGTATTCAAGTTCTCTCCGTAGGTATTCAAGTTCTCTCTGTATGTATTCAAGTTCTCTCCATATGTATTCAAGTTCTCTCTGTAGGTATTCAAGTTCTCTCTGTAGGTAATAAAGTTCTCTCCGTAGGTATTCAAGTTCTCTCCGTATGTATTCAAGTTCTCTCCTTATGTATTCAAGTTCTCTCCATATGTATTCAAGTTCTCTCCTTATGTATTCAAGTTCTCTCCATATGTATTCAAGTTCTCTCCATATGTATTCAAGTTATCTCTTTATGTATTCAAGTTCTCCTCATATGTATTCCAGTTCTCTCCATATGTATTCAAGTTCTCTCCTTATGTATTCAAGTTCTCTCCATATGTATTCAAGTTTTCTCCGTATGTATTCAAGTTCTCTCCGTATGTATTCAAGTTCTCTCTGTATGTATTCAAGTTCTTTCCATATGTATTAAAATTCTCTCTGTATGTATTCAAGTTCTCTCCATATATATTCAAGTTCTCTCTGTATGTATTCAAGTTCTCTCCTTATGTATTCAAGTTCTCTCCATATGTATTCAAGTTCTTTTCTTATGTATTCAAGTTCTCTCCTTATGTATTCAAGATCTCTCCTTATGTATTCAAGTTCTATCCATATGTATTCAATTTCTTTCCATATGTATTCAAGATCTCTCTGTATGTATTCAAGTTCTCTCCTTATGTATTCAAGTTATCTCCGTAAGTATTCAAGTTCTCTCCGTATTTACTTAAATTCTCTCTGTAGGTAATCAAGTTCTCTCCGTGGGTATTCAAGTTCTCTCTGTAGGTATTAACGTTCTCTCCGTAGGTATTCGAGTTCTCTTTGTATGTATTCAAGTTCTCTCTGTAGGTATTCAAGTTCTCTCTGTAGGTATTAAAGTTCTCTCCGTAGGTATTAAAGTTCTCTCCGTATGTATTCAAGTTCTCTCCTTATGTATTCAAGTTCTCTCCATATGTATTCAAGTTCTCTCCTTATGTATTCAAGTTCTCTCCATATGTATTCAAGTTCTCTCCTTATCTATTAAAGTTCTCTCCTTATGTATTCAAGTTCTTCTCATATGTATTCAAGATCTCTCCTAATGTATTCCAGTTCTCTCTATATGTATTCAAGTTATTTCAATATGTATTCAAGTTCTCTCCTTATGTATTCAAGTTCTGTCCATATGTATTCAAGATCTCTCCTTATTTATTCAAGTTCTCTCTATATGGATTCAAGTTCTCTCTTTATGTATTACAGTTGTCTCCTTTTGTATTCAAGTTCTCTCTGTATGTATTCAAGTTCTCTCCTTATGTACTCAAGTTCTCTCCATATGTATTCAATTTCTCTCCTTATGTATTCAAGTTCTCTCCTTATGTATTCAAGTTCTTTCTGTAGGTAATCAAATTCTCTCCGTATGTATTCAAGTTCTCTCTGTATGTATTCACGTTCTCTCCTTATGTATTCAAGTTCTCTCCTTATGTGTTCAAGTTCTCTCCATATGTATTCAATTCTCTCCATATGTATTTCAGTTCTCTCCTTATGTATTCAAGTTCTCTCTGTATGTATACAAGTTCTCTCCTTATGTATTCAAGTTGTCTCTTTATGTATTCAAGTTCTTTCCATATGTATTGAAGTTCTCTCCATATGTATTCAAGTTCTCTCCATATGTATTCAAGTTCTCTCCTTATGTATTCAAGTTCTTTCCATATGTATTCAAGTTCTCTCCTTATGTATTCAAGTTTTTTCAATATGTATTCAAGTTCTCTCCTTATGTATTCAAGTTCTCTCCTTATGTATTGAAGTTCTTTCGATATGTATTCAAGTGCTCTCCATATGTATTCAAGTTCTTTCCATATGTATTCAAGTTCTCTCCTTATGTATTCAAGTTCTCTCCTTATGTATTCAAGTTCTCTAAGTAGGTATTCAAATTCTCTTCGTATGTATTCAAGTTCTCTCCATAGGTATTCAAGTTCTCTGTGTATGTAATCAAGTTCTCTCCATATGTATTCAAGTTCTCTCCTTATGTATTCAAGTTCTCTCCGTATGTATTCAAGTTCTCTCCGTATGTATTCAAGTTCTCTCTGTATGTATTCAAGTTCTTTCCATATGTATTCAAATTCTCTCCGTATGTATTCAAGTTCTCTCCATATGTATTCAAGTTCTCTCTGTATGTATTCAAGTTCTCTCCTTATGTATTCAAGTTCTCTCCATATGTATTCAAGTTCTTTCCTTATGTATTCAAGTTCTCTCCTTATGTATTCAAGTTCTCTCCTTATGTATTCAAGTTCTATCCATATGTATTCAATTTCTTTCCATATGTATTCAAGTTCTCTCTGTATGTATTCAAGTTCTCTCCTTATGTATTCAAGTTATCTCCGTAAGTATTCAAGTTCTCTCCGTATTTACTCAAATTCTCTCTGTAGGTAATCAAGTTCTCTCCGTGGGTATTCAAGTTCTTTCTGTAGGTATTAAAGTTCTCTCCGTAGGTATTCGAGTTCTCTTTGTATGTATTCAAGTTCTCTCTGTAGATATTCAAATTCTCTCCGTAGGTATTCAAGTTCTCTCTGTATGTATTCAAGTTCTCTCCTTATATATTCAAATTCTCTCCGTAGGTATTCAAGTTCTCTTTGTAGGTATTCAAGTTCTCTCCGTAGGTATTAAAGTTCTCTCTGTATGTATTCAAGTTCTCTCTATATGTAATCAAGTTCTCTCTGTAGGTATTCAAGTTCTCTCCGTAGGTATTCAAGTTCTCTCTGTATGTATTCAAGTTCTCTCCATATGTATTCAAGTTCTCTCTGTAGGTATTCAAGTTCTCTCTGTAGGTAATAAAGTTCTCTCCGTAGGTATTCAAGTTCTCTCCGTATGTATTCAAGTTCTCTCCTTATGTATTCAAGTTCTCTCCATATGTATTCAAGTTCTCTCCTTATGTATTCAAGTTCTCTCCATATGTATTCAAGTTCTCTCCATATGTATTCAAGTTATCTCTTTATGTATTCAAGTTCTCCTCATATGTATTCCAGTTCTCTCATTATGTATTCAAGTTCTCTCCTTATGTATTCAAGTTCTCTCCATATGTATTCAAGTTCTCTCCTTATCTATTCAAGTTCTCTCCTCATGTATTCAAGTTCTTTCCATATGTATTCAAGATCTCTCCTAATGTATTCCAGTTCTCTCTATATGTATTCAAGTTCTCTTCATATGTATTCAAGTTATTTCAATATGTATTCAAGTTCTCTCCTTATGTATTACAGTTGTCTCCTTTTGTATTCAAGTTCTCTCTGTATGTATTCAAGTTCTCTCCTTATGTATTCAAGTTCTCTCCATATGTATTCAATTTCTCTCCTTATGTATTCAAGTTCTCTCCTTATGTATTCAAGTTCTCTCTGTATGTATTCAAGTTCTCTCCGTATGTATTCAGGTTCTCTCCTTATGTATTCAAGTTCTCTCCTTATGTATTCAAGTTCTCTCTTAATGTATTAAAGTTCTCTCATTATGTATTAAAGTTCTCTACTTATGTATTCAAGTTCTCTCCTTATGTATTCAAGTTCACTTTATGTGTATTCAAGTTCTCTCCATATGTATTCAAGTTCTCTCCATATGTATTGAAGTTCTTTCCATATGTATTAAAGTTCTCTCCTTATGTATTCAAGTTCTCTCGATATGTATTCAAGTTCTCTCCATATGTATTCAAGTTCTCTCCTTATGTATTCAAGTTCGATCCTATGTATTCAAGTTCTCTCCATATGTATTCAAGTTCTCTCCATATGTATTCAAGTTCTCTCCTTATGTATTCAAGTTCTTTCCATATGTATTCAAGGTCTCTCCTTATGTATTCAAGTTCTCTCTGTAGGTATTAAAATTCTCTCCGTATGTATTCAAGTTCTCTCTGTATGTATTCAAGTTCTCTCCTTATGTATTCAAGTTCTCTCCACATGTATTCAAGTTCTCTCCATATGTATTCAAGTTCTGTCCATATGTATTCAAGTTCTCTCCTTATGTATTCAAGTTCTTTCCATATGTATTCAAGGTCTCTCCTTATGTATTCAAGTTCTCTCATTATGTATTCAAGTTCTCTCCATATGTATTCAAGTTCTCTCCTTATGTATTCAAGTTCTCTCCATATGTATTCAAGTTTTCTCCATATGTATTCATGTTCTCTCCTTATGTATTCAAGATTTTTCCATATGTATTCAAGTTCTTTCCATATGTATTCAAGTTCTCTCCATATGTATTCAAGTTCTCTCTTTATGTAGTCACGATCTCTACTTATGTATTCAAGTTCTCTCCTTATGTATTAAAGTTCTCTCCTTATGTATCCAAGTTCTTTCCATATGTATTCAAGTTCTCTCCATATGTATTCAAGTTCTTTCCATATGTATTCAAGTTCTCACCTTATGTATTCAAGTTCTCTCCTTATGTATTAAAGTTCTCTCATTTTGTATTCCAGTTCACTAAGTTGGAATTCAAATTCTCTCCGTATGTATTCAAGTTCTCTCCATATGTATACAAGTTCTCTCTGTATGTATTCAAGTTCTCTCCATATGTATTCAAGTTCTCTCCTTATGTATTCAAGTTCTCTCCGTATGTATTCAAGTTCTCTCTGTATGTATTCAAGATCTCTCCGTATGTATTCAAGTTCTCTCCGTATGTATTCAAGTTCTTTCCATATGTATTCAAATTCTCTCCGTATGTATTACAATTCTCTCCATATGTATTCAAGTTCTCTCCGTGTGTATTCAAGTTCTCTCCTTATGTATTCAAGTTCTCTCCATATGTATTCAAGTTCTCTCTTAATGTATTCAAGTTCGTTCCATATGTATTCAAGTTCTCTCTGTATGTATTCAAGTTCTCTGCTTATGTATTCAAGTTATCTCCGTAAGTATTCAAGTTCTCTCCGTATGTATTCAAGTTCTCTCTGTATGTATTCAAGTTCTCTCTGTAGGTATTAAAGTTCTCTCCGTAGGTATTCAAGTTCTCTCCGTATGTATTCAAGTTCTCTCCTTATGTATTACAGTTCTCTCTGTAAGTATTCAAGTTCTCTCTGTAGGTATTCGAGTGCTCTCCGTAGGTATTCAAGTTCTCTCTTTATGTATTCAAGTTCTCTCTTTATGTATTCAAGTTCTCTCATCATGTATTAAACTTCTCTCTGTAGGTATTCAAGTTCTCTCCGTAGGTATTCAAGTTCTCTCTGGAGGTATTCAAGTTCTCTCCGTAGGTATTCGAGGTCTCTCCGTAGGTATTCAAGTTCTCTCTGTATGTATTCAAGTTCTCTCTTTATGTATTAAAGTTCTCTTCTTATATATTCAAGTTCTCTCCGTAGGTATTCAAGTTCTCTTTGTAGGTATTCAAGTTATCTCCGTAGGTATTAAAGTTCTCTCTGTATGTATTAAAGTTCTCTCTATATGTATTCAAGTTCTCTCTGTAGGTATTCAAGTTCTCTCCGTAGGTATTCAAGTTCTCTCTGTATGTATTCAAGTTCTCTCCATATGTATTCAAGTTCTCTCTGTAGGTATTCAAGTTCTCTCTGTAGGTATTAAAGTTCTCTCCGTAGGTATTCAAGTTCTCCCCGTATGTATTCAAGTTCTCTCCTTATGTATTCAAGTTCTCTCCATATGTATTCAAGTTCTCTCCTTATGTATTCAAGTTCTCTCCATATGTATTCAAGTTCTCTCCATATGTATTCAAGTTATCTCTTTATGTATTCAAGTTCCCTCATATGTATTCCAGTTCTCTCCATATGTATTCAAGTTCTCTCCTTATGTATTCAAGTTCTCTCCATATGTATTCAAGTTCTCTCCTTATCTATTCAAGTTCTCTCCTTATGTATTCAAGTTCTTTCCATATGTATTCAAGATCTCTCCTAATGTATTCCAGTTCTCTCTATATGTATTCAAGTTCTCTTCATATGTATTAAAGTTATTTCAATATGTATTCAAGTTCTCTCCTTATGTATTCAAGTTCTCTCTTTATGTATTCAAGTTATCTCTTTATGTATTACAGTTGTCTCCTTTTGTATTCAAGTTCTCTCTGTATGTATTCAAGTTCTCTCCTTATGTATTCAAGTTCTCTCCATATGTATTCAATTTCTCTCCTTATGTATTCAAGTTCTCTCCTTATGTATTCAAGTTCTCTCTGTATGTATTCAAGTTCTCTCCGTATGTATTCAGGTTCTCTCCTTATGTATTCAAGTTCTTTCCTTATGTATTCAAGTTCTTTCTTAATGTATTAAAGTTCTCTCATTATGTATTAAAGTTCTCTACTTATGTATTCAAGTTCTCTCCTTATGTAATCAAGTTCACTTTATGTGTATTCAAGTTCTCTCCATATGTATTCAAGTTCTCTCCATATGTATTGAAGTTCTCTCCTTATGTATTCAAGTTCTCTTCGTATGTATTCAAGTTCTTTCCATATGTATTCAAGTTCTCTCCTTATGTATTCAAGTTCTCTCGATATGTATTCAAGTTCTCTCCATATGTATTCAAGTTCTCTCCATATGTATTCAAGTTCTCTCCTTATGTATTCAAGTTCTTTCCATATGTATTCAAGGTCTCTCCTTATGTATTCAAGTTCTCTCTGTAGGTATTAAAATTCTCTCCGTATGTATTCAAGTTCTCTCTGCATGTATTCAAGTTCTCTCCTTATGTATTCAAGTTCTCTCCGTATGTATTCAAGTTCTCTCCATATGTATTCAAGTTCTCTCCATATGTATTCAAGTTCTCTCCTTATGTATTCAAGTTCTTTCCATATGTATTCAAGGTCTCTCCTTATGTATTCAAGTTCTCTCTTTATGTATTCAAGTTGTCTCCTTATGTATTCAAGTTCTCTCTGTATGTATTCAAGTTCTCTCCCTATGTATTCAAGTTCTCTCCATATGTATTCAAGTTCTCTCCATATGTATTCAAGTTCTCTCCATATGTATTCAAGTTCTCTCCTTATGTATTCACGTTCTCTCCTAATGTATTCAAGTTCTCTCCATATGTATTCAAGTTTTCTCCTTATGTATTCAAGTTCTCTCCTTATGTATTCAAGTTCTCTCCTTATGTATCTAAGTTCTCTCCATATGTATTCAAGTTCTCTCCTTATGTATTCAAGTTCTCTCCTTATATATTCAAGCTCTCTCTTTATGTATTCAAGTTCTCTCCATATGTATTCAAGTTCTCTCCTTATGTATTCAAGTTCTCTCCATATGTATTCAAGTTCTCTAGATATGTATTCAAGTTCTCTCCATATGTATTCAAGTTCTCTCCTTATGTATTCAAGTTCTCTCCATATGTATTCAAGTTCTTTCCATATGTATTACAGTTCTCTGCTTATGTATTAAAGTTCTCTCATTATGTATTCAAGTTTTCTCCATATGTATTCAAGTTCTCTCCTTATGTATTCAAGTTCTCTCCATATGTATTCAAGTTCTCTCCATATGTATTCAAGTTTTCTCCATATGTATTCAAGTTCTCTCCTTATGTATTCAAGATTTTTCCATATGTATTCAAGTTCTTTCCATATGTATTCAAGTTCTCTCCATATGTATTCAAGTTCTCTCCTTATGTAGTCACGATCTCTCCTTATGTATTCAAGTTCTCTCCTTATGTATTCAAGTTCTCTCCTTATGTATCCACGTTCTTTCCATATGTATTCAAGTTCTCTCCATATGTATTCAAGTTCTTTCCATATGTATTAAAGTTCCCTCCTTATGTATTCAAGTTCTCTCCTTATGTATTAAAGTTCTCTCATTTTGTATTCCAGTTCTCTAAGTTGGTATTCAAATTCTCTCCGTATGTATTCAAGTTCTCTCCATATGTATTCAAGTTCTCTCTGTATGTATTCAAGTTCTCTCCATATGTATTCAAGTTCTCTCCTTATGTATTCAAGTTCTCTCCGTATGTATTCAAGTTCTCTCTGTATGTATTCAAGATCTCTCCGTATGTATTCAAGTTCTCTCCGTATGTATTCAAGTTCTTTCCATATATATTCAAATTATCTCCGTATGTATTCAAATTCTCTCCATATGTATTCAAGTTCTCTCCGTGTGTATTCAAGTTCACTCCTTATGTATTCAAGTTCTCTCCATATGTATTCAAGTTCTCTCCTTATGTATTCAAGTTCTCTCCATATGTATTCAAGTTCTCTCCCTGTGTATTCAAGTTCTATCCATATGTATTCAAGTTCGTTCCATATGTATTCAAGTTCTCTCTGTATGTATTCAAGTTCTCTGCTTATGTATTCAAGTTATCTCCGTATTTATTCAAGTTCTCTCTGTAGGTATTCAAGTTCTCTCTGTAGGTATTAAAGTTCTCTCCGTAGGTATTCAAGTTCTCTCCGTATGTATTCAAGTTCTCTCCTCATGTATTACAGTTCTCTCTGTAAGTATTCAAGTTCTCTCTGTAGGTATTCGAGTGCTCTCCGTAGGTATTCAAGTTCTCTCCTTATGTATTCAAGTTCTCTATTTATGTATTCAAGTTCTCTCATGATGTATTAAACTTCTCTCTGTAGGTATTCAAGTTCTCTCCGTAGGTATTCAAGTTCTCTCTGTATGTATTCAAGTTCTCTCTTTATGTATTAAAGTTCTCTCCTTATATATTCAAGTTCTCTCCGTAGGTATTCAAGTTCTCTTTGTAGGTATTCAAGTTATCTCCGTAGGTATTAAAGTTCTCTCTGTATGTATTAAAGTTCTCTCTATATGTATTCAAGTTCTCTCTGTAGGTATTCAAGTCTCTCCGTAGGTATTCAAGTTCTCTCTGTATGTATTCAAGTTCTCTCCATATGTATTCAAGTTCTCTCTGTAGGTATTCAAGTTCTCTCTGTAGGTATAAAAGTTCTCTCCGTAGGTATTCAAGTTCTCTCCGTATGTATTCAAGTTCTCTACTTATGTATTCAAGTTCTCTCCATATGTATTCAAGTTCTCTCCTTATGTATTCAAGTTCTCTCCATATGTATTCAAGTTCTCTCCATATGTATTCAAGTTATCTCTTTATGTATTCAAGTTCTCCTCATATGTATTAAAGTTCTCTCCATATGTATTCAAGTTCTCTCCTTATGTATTCAAGTTCTCTCCATATGTATTCAAGTTCTCTCCTTATCTATTCAAGTTCTCTCCTTATGTATTCAAGTTCTTTCCATAAGTATTAAAGATCTCTCCTAATGTATTCCAGTTCTCTCTATATGTATTCAAGTGCTCTTCATATGTATTCAAGTTATTTCAATATGTATTCAAGTTCTCTCCTTATGTATTCAAGTTCTTTCCATATGTATTCAAGATCTCTCCTTATGTATTCAAGTTCTCTCTATATGTATTCAAGTTCTCTCTTTATGTATTCAAGTTGTCTCCTTTTGTATTCAAGTTCTCTCTGTATGTATTCAAGTTCTCTCCTTATGTATTCAAGTTCTCTCCATATGTATTCAATTTCTCTCCTTATGTATTCAAGTTCTCTCCTTATGTATTCAAGTTCTCTCTGTATGTATTCAAGTTCTCTCCGTATGTATTCAAGTTCTCTCCTTATGTATTCAAGTTCTCTCCTTATGTATTCAAGTTCTCTCTTAATGTATTAAAGTTCTCTCATTATGTATTAAAGTTCTCTGCTTATGTATTCAAGTTCTCTCCTTATGTATTCAAGTTCTCTTTATGTGTATTCAAGTTCTCTCCATATGTATTCAAGTTCTCTCCATATGTATTCAAGTTCTCTCCTTATGTATTCAAGTTCTCTTCGTATGTATTCAAGTTCTTTCCATATGTATTCAAGTTCTCTCCTTATGTATTCAAATTCTCTCGATATGTATTCAAGTTCTCTCCATATGTATTCAAGTTCTCTCCTTATGTATTCAATTTCTCTCCTATGTATTCAAGTTCTCTCCATATGTATTCAAGTTCTCTCCATATGTATTCAAGTTCTCTCCTTATGTATTCAAGTTCTTTCCATATGTATTCAAGGTATCTCCTTATGTATTCAAGTTCTCTCTGTAGGTATTAAAATTCTCTCCGTATGTATTCAAGTTCTCTCTGTATGTATTCAAGTTCTCTCCTTATGTATTCAAGTTCTCTCCACATGTATTCAAGTGCTTTCCATATGTATTCAAGTTCTTTCCATATGTATTCAAGTTCTTTCCATATGTATTCCAGTTCTCTCGTTATGTATTCAAGTGCTTTCCATATGTATTCAAGTTCTCTCCTTATGTATTTAAGTTCTCTCTGTCGGTATTCAAATTCTCTTCGTATGTATTCAAGTTCTCTCTGTATGTATTCAAGCTCTCTCCTATAGTGTTCAAGTTCTCTCTTTATGTATTCAAGTTCTCTCCATATGTATTCAAGTTCTCTCCTTATGTATTCAAGTTCTCTCCATATGTATTCAAGTTCTCTAGATATGTATTCAAGTTCTCTCCATATGTATTCAAGTTCTCTCCTTATGTATTCAAGTTCTCTCCATATGTATTCAAGTTCTTTCTATATGTATTACAGTTCTCTGCTTATGTATTAAAGTTCTCTCATTATGTATTCAAGTTTTCTCCATATGTATTCAAGTTCTCTCCTTATGTATTCAAGTTCTCTCCATATGTATTCAAGTTCTCTCCATATGTATTCAAGTTTTCTCCATATGTATTCAAGTTCTCTCCTTATGTATTCAAGATTTTTCCATATGTATTCAAGTTCTTTCCATATGTATTCAAGTTCTCTCCATATGTATTCAAGTTCTCTCCTTATGTAGTCACGATCTCTCCTTATGTATTCAAGTTCTCTCCTTATGTATTCAAGTTCTCTCCTTATGTATCCAAGTTCTTTCCATATGTATTCAAGTTCTCTCCATATGTATTCAAGTTCTTTCCATATGTATTAAAGTTCCCTCCTTATGTATTCAAGTTCTCTCCTTATGTATTAAAGTTCTCTCATTTTGTATTCCAGTTCTCTAAGTTGGTATTCAAATTCTCTCCGTATGTATTCAAGTTCTCTCCATATGTATTCAAGTTCTCTCTGTATGTATTCAAGTTCTCTCCATATGTATTCAAGTTCTCTCCTTATGTATTCAAGTTCTCTCCGTATGTATTCAAGTTCTCTCTGTATGTATTCAAGATCTCTCCGTATGTATTCAAGTTCTCTCCGTATGTATTCAAGTTCTTTCCATATGTATTCAAATTCTCTCCGTATGTATTCAAATTCTCTCCATATGTATTCAAGTTCTCTCCGTGTGTATTCAAGTTCACTCCTTATGTATTCAAGTTCTCTCCATATGTATTCAAGTTCTCTCCTTATGTATTCAAGTTCTCTCCATATGTATTCAAGTTCTCTCCCTGTTTATTCAAGTTCTATCCATATGTATTCAAGTTCGTTCCATATGTATTCAAGTTCTCTCTGTATGTATTCAAGTTCTCTGCTTATGTATTCAAGTTATCTCCGTATTTATTCAAGTTCTCTCCGTAGGTATTCAAGTTCTCTCTGTAGGTATTAAAGTACTCTCCGTAGGTATTCAAGTTCTCTCCGTATGTATTCAAGTTCTCTCCTCATGTATTACAGTTCTCTCTGTAAGTATTCAAGTTCTCTCTGTAGGTATTCGAGTGCTCTCCGTAGGTATTCAAGTTCTCTCCTTATGTATTCAAGTCCTTGATTTATGTATTCAAGTTCTCTCATCATGTATTAAACTTCTCTCTGTAGGTATTCAAGTTCTCTCCGTAGGTATTCAAGTTCTCTCTGTATGTATTCAAGTTCTCTCTTTATGTATTAAAGTTCTCTCCTTATATATTCAAGTTCTCTCCGTAGGTATTCAAGTTCTCTTTGTAGGTATTCAAGTTATCTCCGTAGGTATTAAAGTTCTCTCTGTATGTATTAAAGTTCTCTCTATATGTATTCAAGTTCTCTCTGTAGATATTCAAGTCTCTCCGTAGGTATTCAAGTTCTCTCCATATGTATTCAAGTTCTCTCCATATGTATTCAAGTTCTCTCTGTAGGTATTCAAGTTCTCTCTGTAGGTATTAAAGTTCTCTCCGTAGGTATTCAAGTTCTCTCCGTATGTATTCAAGTTCTCTCCTTATGTATTCAAGTTCTCTCCATATGTATTCAAGTTCTCTCCTTATGTATTCCAGTTCTCTCCATATGTATTCAAGTTCTCTCCATATGTATTCAAGTTATCTCTTTATGTATTCAAGTTCTCCTCATATGTATTAAAGTTCTCTCCATATGTATTCAAGTTCTCTTCTTATGTATTCAAGTTCTCTCCATATGTATTCAAGTTCTCTCCTTATCTATTAAAGTTCTCTCCTTATGTATTCAAGTTCTTTCCATAAGTATTAAAGATCTCTCCTAATGTATTCCAGTTCTCTCTATATGTATTCAAGTGCTCTTCATATGTATTCAAGTTATTTCAATATGTATTCAAGTTCTCTCCTTATGTATTCAAGTTCTTTCCATATGTATTCAAGATCTCTCCTTATGTATTCAAGTTCTCTCCTTATGTATTCAAGTTCTCTCTTTATGTATTCAAGTTGTCTCCTTTTGTATTCAAGTTCTCTCTGTATGTATTCAAGTTCTCTCCTTATGTATTCAAGTTCTCTCCATATGTATTCAAGTTCTCTCCTTATGTATTCAAGTTCTCTCCTTATGTATTCAAGTTCTCTCTGTATGTATTCAAATTCTCTCCGTATGTATTCAATTCTCTCCTTATGTATTCAAGTTCTCTCCTTATGTATTCAAGTTCTCTCTTAATGTATTAAAGTTCTCTCATTATGTATTAAAGTTCTCTGCTTATGTATTCAAGTTCTCTCCTTATGTATTCAAGTTCTCTTTATGTGTATTCAAGTTCTCTCCATATGTATTCAAGTTCTCTCCATATGTATTCAAGTTCTCTCCTTATGTATTCAAGTTCTCTTCGTATGTATTCAAGTTCTTTCCATATGTATTCACGGTCTCTCCTTATGTATTCAAATTCTCTCGATATGTATTCAAGTTCTCTCCATATGTATTCAAGTTCTCTCCTTATGTATTCAATTTCTCTCCTATGTATTCAAGTTCTCTCCATATGTATTCAAGTTCTCTCCATATGTATTCAAGTTCTCTCCTTATGTATTCAAGTTCTTTCCATATGTATTCAAGGTATCTCCTTATGTATTCAAGTTCTCTCTGTAGGTATTCAAATTCTCTCCGTATGTATTCAAGTTCTCTCTGTATGTATTCAAGTTCTCTCCTTATGTATTCAAGTTCTCTCCACATGTATTCAAGTGCTTTCCATATGTATTCAAGTTCTCTCCATATGTATTCAAGTTCTTTCCATATGTATTCCAGTTCTCTCGTTATGTATTCAAGTGCTTTCCATATGTATTCAAGTTCTCTCCTTATGTATTCAAGTTCTCTCTGTCGGTATTCAAATTCTCTTCGTATGTATTCAAGTTCTCTCTGTATGTATTCAAGCTCTCTCCTATAGTGTTCAAGTTCTCTCCTTATGTATTCAAGTTCTCTCCTCATGTATTCAAGTTCTCTCTGTATGTATTAAAGTTCTCTCCATATGTATTCAAGTTCTCTCCTTATGTATTCAAGTTCTCTCCTTATGTATTAAAGTTCTCTCCATGTTTATTCAAGTTCTCTCCATATGTATTCAAGTTCTCTCCATATGTTTTCAAGTTCTCTCCTTATGTCTTCAAGTTCTCTCTATATGTATTCAAGTTCTTTCTATATGTATTCAAGTTCTCTCCTTATGTATTCAAGTTCTCTCCATATGTATTCAAGTTCTCTCCATATGTATTCAAGTTCTCTCCTTATGTATTCAAGTTCTCTCCTATGTATTCAAGTTCTCTCTGTAGGTATTCAAGTTCTCTCCATATGTATTCAAGTTCTCTCCTTATGTATTCAAGTTCTTTCCATATGTATTCAAGTTCTCTCCTTATGTATTCAATTTTTTTCAATATGTATTCAAGTTCTCTCCTTATGTATTCAAGTTCTCTCCTTATGTATTGAAGTTCTTTCCATATGTATTCAAGTGCTCTCCATATGTATTCAAGTTCTTTCCATATGTATTCAAGTTCTCTCCTTATGTATTCAAGTTCTCTCCTTATGTATTCAAGTTCTCTAAGAAGGTATTCAAATTCTCTCCGTATGTATTCAAGTTCTCTCCATAGGTATTCAAGTTCTCTGTGTATGTAATCAAGTTCTCTCCATATGTATTCAAGTTCTCTCCTTATGTATTCAAGTTTTCTCCGTATGTATTCAAGTTCTCTCCGTATGTATTCAAGTTCTCTCTGTATGTATTCAAGTTCTTTCCATATGTATTAAAATTCTCTCTGTATGTATTCAAGTTCTCTCCATATATATTCAAGTTCTCTCTGTATGTATTCAAGTTCTCTCCTTATGTATTCAAGTTCTCTCCATATGTATTCAAGTTCTTTTCTTATGTATTCAAGTTCTCTCCTTATGTATTCAAGATCTCTCCTTATGTATTCAAGTTCTATCCATATGTATTCAATTTCTTTCCATATGTATTCAAGTTCTCTCTGTATGTATTCAAGTTCTCTCCTTATGTATTCAAGTTATCTCCGTAAGTATTCAAGTTCTCTCCGTATTTACTTAAATTCTCTCTGTAGGTAATCAAGTTCTCTCCGTGGGTATTCAAGTTCTCTCTGTAGGTATTAACGTTCTCTCCGTAGGTATTCGAGTTCTCTTTGTATGTATTCAAGTTCTCTCTGTAGGTATTCAAGTTCTCTCTGTAGGTATTAAAGTTCTCTCCGTAGGTATTAAAGTTCTCTCCGTATGTATTCAAGTTCTCTCCTTATGTATTCAAGTTCTCTCCATATGTATTCAAGTTCTCTCCTTATGTATTCAAGTTCTCTCCATATGTATTCAAGTTCTCTCCTTATCTATTAAAGTTCTCTCCTTATGTATTCAAGTTCTTTCCATATGTATTCAAGATCTCTCCTAATGTATTCCAGTTCTCTCTATATGTATTCAAGTTATTTCAATATGTATTCAAGTTCTCTCCTTATGTATTCAAGTTCTGTCCATATGTATTCAAAATCTCTCCTTATTTATTCAAGTTCTCTCTATATGGATTCAAGTTCTCTCTTTATGTATTACAGTTGTCTCCTTTTGTATTCAAGTTCTCTCTGTATGTATTCAAGTTCTCTCCTTATGTATTCAAGTTCTCTCCATATGTATTCAATTTCTCTCCTTATGTATTCAAGTTCTCTCCTTATGTATTCAAGTTCTTTCTGTAGGTAATCAAATTCTCTCCGTATGTATTCAAGTTCTCTCTGTATGTATTCACGTTCTCTCCTTATGTATTCAAGTTCTCTCCTTATGTGTTCAAGTTCTCTCCATATGTATTCAATTCTCTCCATATGTATTTCAGTTCTCTCCTTATGTATTCAAGTTCTCTCTGTATGTATACAAGTTCTCTCCTTATGTATTCAAGTTGTCTCTTTATGTATTCAAGTTCTTTCCATATGTATTGAAGTTCTCTCCATATGTATTCAAGTTCTCTCCATATGTATTCAAGTTCTCTCCTTATGTATTCAAGTTCTTTCCATATGTATTCAAGTTCTCTCCTTATGTATTCAAGTTTTTTCAATATGTATTCAAGTTCTCTCCTTATGTATTCAAGTTCTCTCCTTATGTATTGAAGTTCTTTCGATATGTATTCAAGTGCTCTCCATATGTATTCAAGTTCTTTCCATATGTATTCAAGTTCTCTCCTTATGTATTCAAGTTCTCTCCTTATGTATTCAAGTTCTCTAAGTAGGTATTCAAATTCTCTTCGTATGTATTCAAGTTCTCTCCATAGGTATTCAAGTTCTCTGTGTATGTAATCAAGTTCTCTCCATATGTATTCAAGTTCTCTCCTTATGTATTCAAGTTCTCTCCGTATGTATTCAAGTTCTCTCCGTATGTATTCAAGTTCTCTCTGTATGTATTCAAGTTCTTTCCATATGTATTCAAATTCTCTCCGTATGTATTCAAGTTCTCTCCATATGTATTCAAGTTCTCTCTGTATGTATTCAAGTTCTCTCCTTATGTATTCAAGTTCTCTCCATATGTATTCAAGTTCTTTCCTTATGTATTCAAGTTCTCTCCTTATGTATTCAAGTTCTCTCCTTATGTATTCAAGTTCTATCCATATGTATTCAATTTCTTTCCATATGTATTCAAGTTCTCTCTGTATGTATTCAAGTTCTCTCCTTATGTATTCAAGTTATCTCCGTAAGTATTCAAGTTCTCTCCGTATTTACTCAAATTCTCTCTGTAGGTAATCAAGTTCTCTCCGTGGGTATTCAAGTTCTTTCTGTAGGTATTAAAGTTCTCTCCGTAGGTATTCGAGTTCTCTTTGTATGTATTCAAGTTCTCTCTGTAGGTATTCAAATTCTCTCCGTAGGTATTCAAGTTCTCTCTGTATGTATTCAAGTTCTCTCCTTATATATTCAAGTTCTCTCCGTAGGTATTCAAGTTCTCTTTGTAGGTATTCAAGTTCTCTCCGTAGGTATTAAAGTTCTCTCTGTATGTATTCAAGTTCTCTCTATATGTAATCAAGTTCTCTCTGTAGGTATTCAAGTTCTCTCCGTAGGTATTCAAGTTCTCTCTGTATGTATTCAAGTTCTCTCCATATGTATTCAAGTTCTCTCTGTAGGTATTCAAGTTCTCTCTGTAGGTAATAAAGTTCTCTCCGTAGGTATTCAAGTTCTCTCCGTATGTATTCAAGTTCTCTCCTTATGTATTCAAGTTCTCTCCATATGTATTCAAGTTCTCTCCTTATGTATTCAAGTTCTCTCCATATGTATTCAAGTTCTCTCCATATGTATTCAAGTTATCTCTTTATGTATTCAAGTTCTCCTCATATGTATTCCAGTTCTCTCCATATGTATTCAAGTTCTCTCCTTATGTATTCAAGTTCTCTCCATATGTATTCAAGTTTTCTCCGTATGTATTCAAGTTCTCTCCGTATGTATTCAAGTTCTCTCTGTATGTATTCAAGTTCTTTCCATATGTATTAAAATTCTCTCTGTATGTATTCAAGTTCTCTCCATATATATTCAAGTTCTCTCTGTATGTATTCAAGTTCTCTCCTTATGTATTCAAGTTCTCTCCATATGTATTCAAGTTCTTTTCTTATGTATTCAAGTTCTCTCCTTATGTATTCAAGATCTCTCCTTATGTATTCAAGTTCTATCCATATGTATTCAATTTCTTTCCATATGTATTCAAGATCTCTCTGTATGTATTCAAGTTCTCTCCTTATGTATTCAAGTTATCTCCGTAAGTATTCAAGTTCTCTCCGTATTTACTTAAATTCTCTCTGTAGGTAATCAAGTTCTCTCCGTGGGTATTCAAGTTCTCTCTGTAGGTATTAACGTTCTCTCCGTAGGTATTCGAGTTCTCTTTGTATGTATTCAAGTTCTCTCTGTAGGTATTCAAGTTCTCTCTGTAGGTATTAAAGTTCTCTCCGTAGGTATTAAAGTTCTCTCCGTATGTATTCAAGTTCTCTCCTTATGTATTCAAGTTCTCTCCATATGTATTCAAGTTCTCTCCTTATGTATTCAAGTTCTCTCCATATGTATTCAAGTTCTCTCCTTATCTATTAAAGTTCTCTCCTTATGTATTCAAGTTCTTTCCATATGTATTCAAGATCTCTCCTAATGTATTCCAGTTCTCTCTATATGTATTCAAGTTATTTCAATATGTATTCAAGTTCTCTCCTTATGTATTCAAGTTCTGTCCATATGTATTCAAGATCTCTCCTTATTTATTCAAGTTCTCTCTATATGGATTCAAGTTCTCTCTTTATGTATTACAGTTGTCTCCTTTTGTATTCAAGTTCTCTCTGTATGTATTCAAGTTCTCTCCTTATGTACTCAAGTTCTCTCCATATGTATTCAATTTCTCTCCTTATGTATTCAAGTTCTCTCCTTATGTATTCAAGTTCTTTCTGTAGGTAATCAAATTCTCTCCGTATGTATTCAAGTTCTCTCTGTATGTATTCACGTTCTCTCCTTATGTATTCAAGTTCTCTCCTTATGTGTTCAAGTTCTCTCCATATGTATTCAATTCTCTCCATATGTATTTCAGTTCTCTCCTTATGTATTCAAGTTCTCTCTGTATGTATACAAGTTCTCTCCTTATGTATTCAAGTTGTCTCTTTATGTATTCAAGTTCTTTCCATATGTATTGAAGTTCTCTCCATATGTATTCAAGTTCTCTCCATATGTATTCAAGTTCTCTCCTTATGTATTCAAGTTCTTTCCATATGTATTCAAGTTCTCTCCTTATGTATTCAAGTTTTTTCAATATGTATTCAAGTTCTCTCCTTATGTATTCAAGTTCTCTCCTTATGTATTGAAGTTCTTTCGATATGTATTCAAGTGCTCTCCATATGTATTCAAGTTCTTTCCATATGTATTCAAGTTCTCTCCTTATGTATTCAAGTTCTCTCCTTATGTATTCAAGTTCTCTAAGTAGGTATTCAAATTCTCTTCGTATGTATTCAAGTTCTCTCCATAGGTATTCAAGTTCTCTGTGTATGTAATCAAGTTCTCTCCATATGTATTCAAGTTCTCTCCTTATGTATTCAAGTTCTCTCCGTATGTATTCAAGTTCTCTCCGTATGTATTCAAGTTCTCTCTGTATGTATTCAAGTTCTTTCCATATGTATTCAAATTCTCTCCGTATGTATTCAAGTTCTCTCCATATGTATTCAAGTTCTCTCTGTATGTATTCAAGTTCTCTCCTTATGTATTCAAGTTCTCTCCATATGTATTCAAGTTCTTTCCTTATGTATTCAAGTTCTCTCCTTATGTATTCAAGTTCTCTCCTTATGTATTCAAGTTCTATCCATATGTATTCAATTTCTTTCCATATGTATTCAAGTTCTCTCTGTATGTATTCAAGTTCTCTCCTTATGTATTCAAGTTATCTCCGTAAGTATTCAAGTTCTCTCCGTATTTACTCAAATTCTCTCTGTAGGTAATCAAGTTCTCTCCGTGGGTATTCAAGTTCTTTCTGTAGGTATTAAAGTTCTCTCCGTAGGTATTCGAGTTCTCTTTGTATGTATTCAAGTTCTCTCTGTAGATATTCAAATTCTCTCCGTAGGTATTCAAGTTCTCTCTGTATGTATTCAAGTTCTCTCCTTATATATTCAAATTCTCTCCGTAGGTATTCAAGTTCTCTTTGTAGGTATTCAAGTTCTCTCCGTAGGTATTAAAGTTCTCTCTGTATGTATTCAAGTTCTCTCTATATGTAATCAAGTTCTCTCTGTAGGTATTCAAGTTCTCTCCGTAGGTATTCAAGTTCTCTCTGTATGTATTCAAGTTCTCTCCATATGTATTCAAGTTCTCTCTGTAGGTATTCAAGTTCTCTCTGTAGGTAATAAAGTTCTCTCCGTAGGTATTCAAGTTCTCTCCGTATGTATTCAAGTTCTCTCCTTATGTATTCAAGTTCTCTCCATATGTATTCAAGTTCTCTCCTTATGTATTCAAGTTCTCTCCATATGTATTCAAGTTCTCTCCATATGTATTCAAGTTATCTCTTTATGTATTCAAGTTCTCCTCATATGTATTCCAGTTCTCTCATTATGTATTCAAGTTCTCTCCTTATGTATTCAAGTTCTCTCCATATGTATTCAAGTTCTCTCCTTATCTATTCAAGTTCTCTCCTTATGTATTCAAGTTCTTTCCATATGTATTCAAGATCTCTCCTAATGTATTCCAGTTCTCTCTATATGTATTCAAGTTCTCTTCATATGTATTCAAGTTATTTCAATATGTATTCAAGTTCTCTCCTTATGTATTACAGTTGTCTCCTTTTGTATTCAAGTTCTCTCTGTATGTATTCAAGTTCTCTCCTTATGTATTCAAGTTCTCTCCATATGTATTCAATTTCTCTCCTTATGTATTCAAGTTCTCTCCTTATGTATTCAAGTTCTCTCTGTATGTATTCAAGTTCTCTCCGTATGTATTCAGGTTCTCTCCTTATGTATTCAAGTTCTCTCCTTATGTATTCAAGTTCTCTCTTAATGTATTAAAGTTCTCTCATTATGTATTAAAGTTCTCTACTTATGTATTCAAGTTCTCTCCTTATGTATTCAAGTTCACTTTATGTGTATTCAAGTTCTCTCCATATGTATTCAAGTTCTCTCCATATGTATTGAAGTTCTTTCCATATGTATTAAAGTTCTCTCCTTATGTATTCAAGTTCTCTCGATATGTATTCAAGTTCTCTCCATATGTATTCAAGTTCTCTCCTTATGTATTCAAGTTCGATCCTATGTATTCAAGTTCTCTCCATATGTATTCAAGTTCTCTCCATATGTATTCAAGTTCTCTCCTTATGTATTCAAGTTCTTTCCATATGTATTCAAGGTCTCTCCTTATGTATTCAAGTTCTCTCTGTAGGTATTAAAATTCTCTCCGTATGTATTCAAGTTCTCTCTGTATGTATTCAAGTTCTCTCCTTATGTATTCAAGTTCTCTCCACATGTATTCAAGTTCTCTCCATATGTATTCAAGTTCTGTCCATATGTATTCAAGTTCTCTCCTTATGTATTCAAGTTCTTTCCATATGTATTCAAGGTCTCTCCTTATGTATTAAAGTTCTCTCTTTATGTATTCAAGTTGTCTCCTTATGTATTCAAGTTCTCTCTGTATGTATTCAAGTTCTCTCCCTATGTATTCAAGTTCTCTCCATATGTATTCAAGTTCTCTCCATATGTATTCAAGTTCTCTCCATATGTATTCAAGTTCTCTCCATATGTATTCACGTTCTCTCCTAGTGTATTCAAGTTCTCTCCATATGTATTCAAGTTCTCTCCATATGTATTCAAGTTCTCTCCTTATGTATTCAAGTTCTCTCCTTATGTATCTAAGTTCTCTCCATATGTATTCAAGTTTTCTCCTTATGTATTCAAGTTCTCTCCTTATATATTCAAGCTCTCTCTTTATGTATTCAAGTTCTCTCCATATGTATTCAAGTTCTCTCCTTATGTATTCAAGTTCTCTCCATATGTATTCAAGTTCTCTAGATATGTATTCAAGTTCTCTCCATATGTATTCAAGTTCTCTCCTTATGTATTCAAGTTCTCTCCATATGTATTCAAGTTCTTTCCATATGTATTACAGTTCTCTGCTTATGTATTAAAGTTCTCTCATTGTGTATTCAAGTTCTCTCCATATGTATTCAAGTTCTCTCCTTATGTATTCAAGTTCTCTCCATATGTATTCAAGTTCTCTCCATATGTATTCAAGTTTTCTCTATATGTATTCAAGTTCTCTCCTTATGTATTAAAGATTTTTCCATATGTATTCAAGTTCTTTCCATATGTATTCAAGTTCTCTCCATATGTATTCAAGTTCTCTCCTTATGTAGTCACGATCTCTCCTTATGTATTCAAGTTCTCTCCTTATGTATTCAAGTTCTCTCCTTATGTATCCAAGTTCTTTCCATATGTATTCAAGTTCTGTCCATATGTATTCAAGTTCTTTCCATATGTATTCAAGTTCCCTCCTTATGTATTCAAGTTCTCTCCTTATGTATTAAAGTTCTCTCATTTTGTATTCCAGTTCTCTAAGTTGGTATTCAAATTCTCTCCGTATGTATTCAAGTTCTCTCCATATGTATTCAAGTTCTCTCTGTATGTATTCAAGTCCTCTCCATATGTATTCAAGTTCTCTCCTTATGTATTCAAGTTCTCTCCGTATGTATTCAAGTTCTCTCTGTATGTATTCAAGATCTCTCCGTATGTATTCTTGTTCTCTCCGTATGTATTCAAGTTCTTTCCATATGTATTCAAATTCTCTCCGTATGTATTCAAATTATCTCCATATGTATTCAAGTTCTCTCCGTGTGTATTCAAGTTAACTCCTTATGTATTCAAGTTCTCTCCATATGTATTCAAGTTCTCTCCTTATTTATTCAAGAACTCTCCATATGTATTCAAGTTCTCTCCTTATGTATTCAAGTTCTATCCATATGTATTCAAGTTTGTTCCATATGTATTCAAGTTCTCTCTGTATGTATTCAAGTTCTCTGCTTATGTATTCAAGTTATCTCCGTAAGTATTCAAGGTCTCTCCGTATTTATTCAAGTTCTCTCTGTAGGTATTCAAGTGCTCTCTGTAGGTATTAAAGTTCTCTCCGTAGGTATTCAAGTTCTCTCCGTATGTATTCAAGTTCTCTCCTCATGTATTACAGTTCTCTCTGTAAGTATTCAAGTTCTCTCTGTAGGTATTCGAGTTCTCTCGGTAGGTATTCAAGTTCTCTCCACATGTATTCAAGTTCTCTCTTTATGTATTCAAGTTCTCTCATCATGTATTAAACTTCTCTCTGTAGGTATTCAAGTTCTCTCCGTAGGTATTCAAGTTCTCTCTGGAGGTATTCAAGTTCTCTCCGTAGGTATTCGAGTTCTCTCCGTAGGTATTCAAGTTCTCTCTGTATATATTCAAGTTCTCTCTTTATGTATTAAAGTTCTCTCCTTATATATTCAAGTTCTCTCCGTAGGTATTCAAGTTCTCTTTGTAGGTATTCAAGTTATCTCCGTAGGTATTAAAGTTCTCTCTGTATGTATTAAAGTTCTCTCTATATGTATTCAAGTTCTCTCTGTAGGTATTCAAGTCTCTCCGTAGGTATTCAAGTGCTCTCTGTATGTATTCAAGTTCTCTCCATATGTATTCAAGTTCTCTCTGTAGGTAGTCAAGTTCTCTCTGTAGGTATTAAAGTTCTCTCCGTAGGTATTCAAGTTCTCTCCGTATGTATTCAAGTTCTCTCCTTATGTATTCAAGTTCTCTCCATATGTATTCAAGTTCTCTCCTTATGTATTCAAGTTCTCTCCATATGTATTCAAGTTCTCTCCATATGTATTCAAGTTATCTCTTTATGTATTCAAGTTCTCCTCATATGTATTCAAGTTCTCTCCATATGTATTCAAGTTCTCTCCTTATGTATTCAAGTTCTCTCCATATGTATTCAAGTTCTCTCCTTATCTATCCAAGTTCTCTCCTTATGTATTCAAGTTCTTTACATATGTATTAAAGATCTCTCCTTATGTATTCCAGTTCTCTCTATATGTATTCAAGTTCTCTTCATATGTATTCAAGTTATTTCAATATGTATTCAAGTTCTCTCCTTATGTATTCAAGTTCTTTCCATATGTATTCAAGATCTCTCTTTATGTATTCACATTCTCTCTATATGTATTCAAGTTCTCTCTTTATGTATTCAAGTTGTCTCCTTTTGTATTCAAGTTCTCTCTGTATGTATTCAAGATCTCTCCTTATGTATTCAAGTTCTCTCCATATGTATTCAATTTCTCTCCTTATGTATTCAAGTTCTCTCCTTATGTATTCAAGTTCTCTCTGTATGTATTCAAGTTCTCTCCGTATGTATTCAAGTTCTCTCCTTATGTATTCAAGTTCTCTCCTTATGTATTCAAGTTCTCTCTTAATGTATTAAAGTTCTCTCATTATGTATTAAAGTTCTCTGCTTATGTATTCAAGTTCTCTCCTTATGTATTCAAGTTCTCTTTAGGTGTATTCAAGTTCTCTCCATATGTATTCAAGTTCTCTCCATATGTATTGAAGTTCTCTCCTTATGTATTCAAGTTCTCTTCGTATGTATTCAAGTTCTTTCCATATGTATTCAAGTTCTCTCCTTATGTATTCAAATTCTCTCCATATGTATTCAAGTTCTCTCCATATGTATTCAAGTTCTCTCCTTATGTATTCAATTTCCCTCCTATGTATTCAAGTTCTCTCCATATGTATTCAAGTTCTCTCCATATGTATTCAAGTTCTCTTCTTATGTATTCAAGTTCTTTCCATATGTATTCAAGGTCTCTCCTTATGCATTCAAGTTCTCTCTGTAGGTATTCAAATTCTCTCCGTATGTATTCAAGTTCTCTCTGTATGTATTCAAGTTCTCTCCTTATGTATTCAAGTTCTCTCCACATGTATTCAAGTGCTTTCCATATGTATTCAAGTTCTCTCCATATGTATTCAAGTTCTTTCCATATGTATTCCAGTTCTCTCGTTATGTATTCAAGTGCTTTCCATATGTATTCAAGTTCTCTCCTTATGTATTCAAGTTCTCTCTGTCGGTATTCAAATTCTCTATGTATGTATTCAAGTTCTCTCTGTATGTATTCAAGTTCTCTCCTTATGTATTCAAGTTCTCTCCTTATGTATTCAAGTTCTCTCCTCATGTATTCAAGTTCTCTCTGTATGTATTAAAGTTCTCTCCATATGTATTCAAGTTCTCTCCGTGTGTATTCAAGTTCACTCCTTATGTATTCAAGTTCTCTCCATATGTATTCAAGTTCTCTCCTTATGTATTCAAGAACTCTCCATATGTATTCAAGTTCTCTCCTTATGTATTCAAGTTCTATCCATATGTATTCAAGTTTGTTCCATATGTATTCAAGTTCTCTCTGTATGTATTCAAGTTCTCTGCTTATGTATTCAAGTTATCTCCGTAAGTATTCAAGGTCTCTCCGTATTTACTCAAGTTCTCTCTGTAGGTATTCAAGTTCTCTCTGTAGGTATTAAAGTTCTCTCCGTAGGTATTCAAGTTCTCTCCGTATGTATTCAAGTTCTCTCCTCATGTATTACAGTTCTCTCTGTATGTATTCAAGTTCTCTCTGTAGGTATTCGAGTTCTCTCGGTAGGTATTCAAGTTCTCTCCTTATGTATTCAAGTTCTCTCTTTATGTATTCAAGTTCTCTCATCATGTATTAAACTTCTCTCTGTAGGTATTCAAGTTCTCTCCGTAGGTATTCAAGTTCTCTCTGGAGGTATTCAAGTTCTCTCCGTAGGTATTCGAGTTCTCTCCGTAGGTATTCAAGTTCTCTCTGTATATATTCAAGTTCTCTATTTATGTATTAAAGTTCTCTCCTTATATATTCAAGTTCTCTCCGTAGGTATTCAAGTTCTCTTTGTAGGTATTCAAGTTATCTCCGTAGGTATTAAAGTTCTCTCTGTATGTATTAAAGTTCTCTCTATATGTATTCAAGTTCTCTCTGTAGGTATTCAAGTCTCTCCGTAGGTATTCAAGTGCTCTCTGTATGTATTCAAGTTCTCTCCATATGTATTCAAGTTCTCTCTGTAGGTATTCAAGTTCTCTCTGTAGGTATTAAAGTTCTCTCCGTAGGTATTCAAGTTCTCTCCGTATGTATTCAAGTTCTCTCCTTATGTATTCAAGTTCTCTCCATATGTATTCAAGTTCTCTCCTTATGTATTCAAGTTCTCTCCATATGTATTCAAGTTCTCTCCATATGTATTCAAGTTATCTCTTTATGTATTCAAGTTCTCCTCATATGTATTAAAGTTCTCTCCATATGTATTCAAGTTCTCTCCTTATGTATTCAAGTTCTCTCCATATGTATTCAAGTTCTCTCCTTATCTATCCAAGTTCTCTCTTTATGTATTCAAGTTCTTTACATATGTATTAAAGATCTCTCCTAATGTATTCCAGTTCTCTCTATATGTATTCAAGTTCTCTTCATATGTATTCAAGTTATTTCAATATGTATTCAAGTTCTCTCCTTATGTATTCAAGTTCTTTCCATATGTATTCAAGATCTCTCCTTATGTATTCAAGTTCTCTCTATATGTATTCAAGTTCTCTCTTTATGTATTCAAGTTGTCTCCTTTTGTATTCAAGTTCTCTCTGTATGTATTCAAGATCTCTCCTTATGTATTCAAGTTCTCTCCATATGTATTCAATTTCTCTCCTTATGTATTCAAGTTCTCTCCTTATGTATTCAAGTTCTCTCTGTATGTATTCAAGTTCTCTCCTTATGTATTCAAGTTCTCTCCTTATGTATTCAAGTTCTCTCTTAATGTATTAAAGTTCTCTCATTATGTATTAAAGTTCTCTGCTTATGTATTCAAGTTCTCTCCTTATGTATTCAAGTTCTCTTTATGTGTATTCAAGTTCTCTCCATATGTATTCAAGTTCTCTCCATATGTATTGAAGTTCTCTCCTTATGTATTCAAGTTCTCTTCGTATGTATTCAAGTTCTTTCCATATGTATTCAAGTTCGCTCCTTATGTATTCAAATTCTCTCCATATGTATTCAAGTTCTCTCCATATGTATTCAAGTTCTCTCCTTATGTATTCAATTTCCCTCCTATGTATTCAAGTTCTCTCCATATGTATTCAAGTTCTCTCCATATGTATTTAAGTTCTCTTCTTATGTATTCAAGTTCTTTCCATATGTATTCAAGGTCTCTCCTTATGCATTCAAGTTCTCTCTGTAGGTATTCAAATTCTCTCCGTATGTATTCAAGTTCTCTCTGTATGTATTCAAGTTCTCTCCTTATGTATTCAAGTTCCCTCCACATGTATTCAAGTGCTTTCCATATGTATTCAAGTTCTCTCCATATGTATTCAAGTTCTTTCCATATGTATTCCAGTTCTCTCGTTATGTATTCAAGTGCTTTCCATATGTATTCAAGTTCTCTCCTTATGTATTCAAGTTCTCTCTGTCGGTATTCAAATTCTCTTCGTATGTATTCAAGTTCTCTCTGTATGTATTCAAGTTCTCTCCTTATGTATTCAAGTTCTCTCCTTATGTATTCAAGTTCTCTCCTCATGTATTCAAGTTCTCTCTGTATGTATTAAAGTTCTCTCCATATGTATTCAAGTTCTCTCCTTATGTATTCAAGTTCTCTCCTTATGTATTCAAGTTATCTCCATGTTTATTCAAGTTCTCTCCATATGTATTCAAGTTCTCTCCATATGTTTTCAAGTTCTCTCCTTATGTATTCAAGTTCTCTCTATATGTATTCAAGTTCTTTCTATATGTATTCAAGTTCTCTCCTTATGTATTCAAGTTCTCTCCATATGTATTCAAGTTCTCTCCATATGTATTCAAGTTCTCTCCTTATGTATTCAAGTTCTCTCCTATGTATTCAAGTTCTCTCTGTAGGTATTCAAGTTCTCTCCATATGTATTCAAGTTCTCTCCTTATGTATTCAAGTTCTTTCCATATGTATTCAAGTTCTCTCCTTATGTATTCAAGTTCTTTCTGTAGGTAATCAAATTCTCTCCGTATGTATTCAAGTTCTCTCTGTATGTATTCAAGTTCTCTCCTTATGCATTCAAGTTCTCTCCTTATGTGTTCAAGTTCTCTCCATATGTATTCAATTCTCTCCATATGTATTCCAGTTCTCTCCTTATGTATTCAAGTTCTCTCTGTATGTATACAAGTTCTCTCCTTATGTATTCAAGTTGTCTCTTTATGTATTCAAGTTCTTTACATATGTATTTAAGTTCTCTCCATATGTATTCAAGTTCTCTCCATATGTATTCAAGTTCTCTCCTTATGTATTCAAGTTCTTTCCATAGGTATTCAAGTTCTCTCCTTATGTATTCAAGTTTTTTCAATATGTATTCAAGTTCTCTCCTTATGTATTCAAGTTCTCTCCTTATGTATTGAAGTTCTTTCCATATGTATTCAAGTGCTCTCCATATGTATTCAAGTTCTTTCCATATGTATTCAAGTTCTCTCCTTATGTATTCAAGTTCTCTCCTTATGTATTCAAGTTCTCTAAGTAGGTATTCAAATTCTCTCCTTATGTATTCAAGTTCTCTCCATAGGTATTCAAGTTCTCTGTGTATGTAATCAAGTTCTCTCCATATGTATTCAAGTTCTCTCCTTATGTATTCAAGTTCTCTCCGTATGTATTCAAGTTCTCTCCGTATGTATTCAAGTTCTCTCTGTATGTATTCAAGTTCTTTCCATATGTATTCAAATTCTCTCCGTATGTATTCAAGTTCTCTCCATATGTATTCAAGTTCTTTCCTTATGTATTCAAGTTCTCTCCTTGTGTATTCAAGTTCTCTCCTGATGTATTCAAGTTCTATCCATATGTATTCAATTTCTTTCCATATGTATTCAAGTTCTCTCTGTATGTATTCAAGTTCTCTCCTTATGTATTCAAGTTATCTCCGTAAGTATTAAAGTTCTCTCCGTATTTACTCAAATTCTCTCTGTAGGTAATTAAGTTCTCTCCGTGGGTATTCAAGTTCTCTCTGTAGGTATTAAAGTTCTCTCCGTAGGTATTCGAGTTCTCTTTGTATGTATTCAAGTTCTCTCTGTAGGTATTCAAATTCTCTCCGTAGGTATTCAAGTTCTCTCTGTATGTATTCAAGTTCTCTCCTTATATATTCAAGTTCTCTCCGTAGGTATTCAAGTTCTCTTTGTAGGTATTCAAGTTCTCTCCGTAGGTATTAAAGTTCTCTCTGTATGTATTCAAGTTCTCTCTATATGTAATCAAGTTCTTTCTGTAGGTATTCAAGTTCTCTCCGTAGGTATTCAAGTTCTCTCTGTATGTATTCAAGTTCTCTCCATATGTATTCAAGTTCTCTCTGTAGGTATTCAAGTTCTCTCTGTAGGTATTAAAGTTCTCTCCGTAGGTATTCAAGTTCTCTCCGTATGTATTCAAGTTCTCTCCTTATGTATTCAAGTTCTCTCCATATGTATTCAAGTTCTCTCCTTATGTATTCAAGTGCTCTCCATATGTATTCAAGTTCTCTCCTATGTATTCAAGTTCTCTATGTGTGTATTCAAGTTCTCTCCGTATGTATTCAAGTTCTCTACGTATGTATTCAAGTTCTCTCTGTGTGTATTCAAGTTCTCCCTATAGGTTAACCAGTACAAAAAGTGTTGTTTAAAGCCGATATGAGACTGGATATTCCCGGGAGATGATGATGAAACAGTATTGATGAGAGCAATGATGGAAAGTTCGAGGAAGAGGATAGACAAATATTGCAACAACTATTGAATGAAATCAGAAATAATCCAGGAAGTACCTCCCACCCCAATCTGAGATATCTTGATAGAAAGAAATTTAAAGCTGCCACAATTAAAGTAAAAGTTATATCTCTCCTCAGAACTTAGTCAATAACTGAAACAAACACCGTATCAGGCAGTTGGGAACGTTGTCCCGGAGTTGGTGGGGTACAAAGCAATGCAGAAGGAGGATAAGACACCACATTAGAGAAGGAGAATTTTAGAAAAGCAGAAGCTGTTACGCAAGGATTTGGGCCAGTTGAATAGGTGTGGCACTATTTTCCGTGCCACTGTTTTTAACACGCTCTACAGCATGGCCGAGTGGTAATTTGGCCATGGGCGTAGAGATACAAAGAAATCCCCCCAATAATTCCCTTGCTATCTTTCTGTCTCTTTCCTGTACGACCAGCATGAAGTTAGACGCATATTCTGTCTCTACGTAAATGGGGGGGGGCACTCCCTCCCTCAATACTAGTTGGGTTAGTTAGCTTTGAAAAGCCTATTGTCCAGTTTTACTTGTAAATTTTTTTTTGTAATATATATGTATCTAATGTAAAATAAAATAGTTAGTTATGTTCCATATATATTACAATTGTGTCGCGTGTCGTCTTTCTTGTGTCTGCCATAAATGTCCGCCATAAATGCCCTCATAAAGGTTTTCATTGAAATAATTTTTAAACAACGAAGCGGTCTGGAGGATGAAGAGAGAAAATTCCCGTCAGAACGCCACCAGGAAGAAGAAGGAGCCACACAGCACATCCAACATCTCAGGTATGTTTTTTTTTCTTACAGATCCTAATGACTGACCAATCTTTACGTCTTTCCGAGACACTCCTAAGACATTTAGTATAACACGTCTGTCGGTCATACACCTCAGTCACCGGCTGATCGGAGTATATAGGATGAAAAGGAATGAGCTGCGAAATGACAATTCCATAGCAAAGCTTAAACGGACATATTACATTGAATAGAAAGATATATCCGTAGTACACGAAGAAGTTCTACAAAGATTAGTTGCAATTAGTAGGAAATTGGAAAGATTTGACAAATCAGTGCAGGCAGAATCGACTATTTGAGTCGAACCAAAAGAAACTGCTTGAGAAACTAGATGGAATGGAAAGAGAAAGAGGGGTGCGGGATGCAGAAGAAAGCACGAAATTTTGGAGCGACATATGTGATGCACAAAGAGAATCCAGAGTGTCTGAAGATTGTGGAAGGAGAATTAGCAGGACTAGAAGTGCAAGAAGACACACGCATTGAAATACTGCAAGTGGAAAGCGGATACGAAAAATACCAAATTGGAAAACCCCTGTTTTGATGATGTACAAAGATATTGGATAAAATAGCTAACAAATCTGCACAGTAGGATAACCCTTCAACTTGATAATATCTTCAAATTAATAGTGTGCCGCTTTGCATCGCCATAGGGAAAACTGTACTTTGAGTGAAAGCCTTTACAAAAGGAAATACAGTTGATATATTTAGACCTATCACGTGTTTACCGTTATTGTAGAAATTGCTGACAGTGATCATAGCTGACGAATTGTACGGTTATCTTGAACAAGTAACGCTAGTTCCATGAGAGCAAAAAAGGTGGAGATGAGGAAGTCGTAGGACTAAAGATCAACTATTGATTGATAAGATGATTTTGAAAAATTGTAAGAAACGGTTAACGTCACAAGCAATTGCGTGAATTTATTATCGCAAAGCTTATGATATGGTTCCGCATAGTTGGATAGGAAAATGCATGGATATGTTTAGAGTTGCAAATTCTTCATAGGTCGATGAAAAGTTAAATGCAGAACTGAATGCAGGCCAAACCAGACTTGGCAAAGTAAAAACAAATCGAGGAATTTTCCAGGGTGATAGTTTGTCACTGTTGTTGTCTTGACAATGATAGCATTGGCACTGGTACTAATGAAACTAAGATTTTCTATGAATTGAAAAACATAAGAAAGAATTAACCATCTACTTTTCATGGACGATTTAATGTTATTCGCAAAAGATAAAGATCAAATTGATAGTTTAGTAAGAGTTGCCTCTGAATATATAAACATGGCATTTAGATTATCTAAATGTGGAGTGCTTATCATGAAAAGAGGAAAAGTAGTTAAAAGTGATGATCTCTGCATCAATGATGGTGAAAAGATGACGAACATTGAGGAAAGTGAATACAGATATCTTGGTGTTTTAGAGATGAATGAAATACGAAGGGCGTGCAATAGGTAATGCCCCGGACCCACTTCCAGTTGTCTGATCTAGCTGAAATTTAGTATGTGCAATAGTTTATATCTCTACGGTTTATGTGTCAAATTACAGCTCTGAACTAATTGTGGTGTTTGTTTTACAGGTGTTTGAACTGAGTCAGGTGTGAAATGGAGCCTGTTGAATGTCGAGCAGTGATCCGGTTTTTGTATTTGAAAGAAGGCACACGACAGGAGACTTTTGATGAAATGAAAGTAACTTATGGTGATAATGCACCATCATATGACCTTGTAAAACGCTGGCATCATGTATTCAAACATGGCTTGAAGTCTGTGGAAACAACACCCAGACCTGGTCGCCCCCTTTCTGCCATTGATGAGACATCTGTTCGTCAAGTTGAGACTGCCATTTTGGAAGATCGGCGCATTACTATTCGCCAAATAGCCCAAGATGTCAGGATTAGTACAGTGTATGTGGAAACTATCATTCATGAACATTTACATATGCATAAGGTGTCTGCCAGATGGATTCCCAAGTTGCTCACACCATTCCAGAAGCGAGAACGCGTCGAGTGCTCGGGGATGAATTTGGAGATGTGCCAAGAAGATGAGTCAAAGTTTTTCAAAAGATTGATTACACAGGATGGAACCTGAGTTCATCACTATGATTCAGAGACAAAAGACATGCCAATGCTGTGGAAGCACTTGGACTCACCACCTCCAAAGGAGGCAAGGGTACAGCCCTCCGCTGGCAAGGTTATGCTCACGGTCTTCTGAGACCAGGACGGAGTAGTGATGACAGATTTCCTGGCAAAGGGTACCACAATTGCAGGAGCCTATTATACTTCACTTTTGAGAAAATTAAGGGAAGCTATCAAAATCAAGAGGCGGGGCAAGATCAGCAAAGGTACCCTCCTCCTCCTGCAGGACAACGCTCCGGTCCACAACTCGCATGTCGCCAGATAAGAAGCACGGGCGTGTGGTTATGAAATTCTATCCCATCCTCCCTACTCTCCTGACCTTGCACCCTCTAATTTTCACTTCTTCCCAGCCATGAAGTTGCTTTTGAAAAGAAAAGCGTATCCCAGAGGATGCAACCTTCATTACTGAAGTCACGTCGTGCTTGAAGGAACAACCTAGCGTGTTATATAAAAACGATCTCCAGAGCTGCATCAAATGATGGGAGAAATGCATAACTCCGAGTGGTTTCTATGTAGAGACTGACTAACAACTGTGCCAAGTTTCGTTTCTCTACTTTTATGTGAAATGGGTCAGGAGCATTTCTTATTGCACGCCCCTCGTAATGCATGGGAAGATGAAGAAACAAGTGATGGAAGAAAATACCGGAAGAATTACGAGCATCTTGAAATCAAATTAAGTGGAGAAAATATCATCTAAGCCATCTATTCGAGTACAGTATCAGTTGTCAAATACGGAGCAGATGTCATAAAAGGGACAAAAACAATGAACTGCAGGAACTGGGCAGTAGAATGAGAAGACTGATTATAATGTATGGGGCGCGACACTCAAAAGCTGACGTAGATAGATTATACCTGAAAAGACAGGGTGGCAGAAGAGGTTTGATCGGAGTCGAAGATTGTTTATATTCAGAAGTTGAATCTCGATAAGTACTTACGTGCTTCATGGGAGAACATTTTGAAGGAAGTAAACAGCAATAATGCATTGGAGAATACGGAGTATGGAAAGACCAGAGATGATATCCAGAAAATGCATCAGGAGGTATGTCAGAAGAAAGTGTTGCATGGGTACTTCTATAAAGCTACAGAGAAACTGAAAAGTGACAAGTTATTGAATTGGATAATGAAAGGTTTATTTGAAGCAGGAAACTGAAAATACAATAATAGCAGCTCAAGATCAAGTCCTATGCACAAGGGATTTGAGAAAAAGAGTATATGGTGAAGATATTGACTCAAGTTGTGAGTACGAGGTGCTGCAGAGAAAACAGTGCCCCACATTTTTTCAGAATGCCCCAAATATGCCCAGAAGAAATATAAGAAATAAGTCACGTCAAGGTTGCAAAAGTGATTCATTGGAAATTGTGCGAAAATAGGGATTTGAAAGATTTGACAAGTGATGGAGTTCGATGAATGCAAGAATATATGGGCTTTCCAGTATTTGTATCTGTATTTGTATGGATAAACATACAAAACACTCGAGCATAATAGACCGAACATCACTGTAGTTGAGAAGAGAAAGAAAAAGTGCCTTCTAATTGACTTGTCTTGCCCCTTTGACACTCACATTGGGAAGAAGGAATAAGAAAAGGGAACCAATTATTCTGACTTAAAATATGAGATTGCTAGGATGTAGAAATTGAAACAAGTTGAGGAAACCTCTGTTGTAGTTGAGGCATTGGAATCGGTGACGAAAGACTCAGACAAATTTGATACAAAAATTGGATTTGGGAATAACGGCAAGAATGTTACACAAGCCTTATTTACTTGGAACAGCCAGAATGATTCGGAAAGTGTTGGACATGGAATAGAGAACATAGGTAGAATGCTTTAAAATGTACCAAGCAGGATCATGTGATATAAAATACCAAACAGGATCATGTGATATAAAATACCAAGCAGAATAAAGAACGTGATAGAAAATGCAATGAGAACATGGAGACTGAAATTGACAACTGATGGACAACACATAATAGAAGTTAACATACAAAGAGGCATTTTTCACGGAGACAAACTATCACAATTGCTGTTCATCATAGCCATTATGACCCTGAGCGATATACTGAGAAAGTGCCAAGCTGAATACAAGTTTTCTAATACCGAGTTTAAAACGACATGAATCTTTTTGCAAGACCGAAAATGAACTAAAGACACTAATAAACACTACCAAGATCAAGAGCCAGGATATACAAATGGAGTTTTGTATTGAAAAGTGCGCTCTACTAGTTATAAGAAAGGGGAAAATGGAAACAACAGAAGGCATGGAATTACCTAGTTAAACCGAGGTGAAGGCTATAGAGAACAAAACACCTATAAATACTTGGGAGTTCTGGAAGCAGACACCATCAAAGAAACAGAAACAAAAGAGAGAATCGGAAAGGAATACATCGGGAGAACAAGGAAACTGCTAGAACATAATGGTATAGCTAACACCTAAAACATGGGCAGTATCATTAGTAAGATACTCAGGACCGTTCACAGGGTGGACCATAGCAAAACTGAGACAACTCGATCAGAATACCAGGAAACTCATAATAATGCACAATGCACTACACCCAAAGGACGATATTTACCGACTCTACATGAAAAGGAAAGAAGGCGGAAGAGGACTAGTTTGTATGCATGGCACAGAAAAAGAATTAGAATTTACACAACGCGAAACACGGATTATATTACGTGAATGCAGCAAGCTGGCCTAAGAGGAATACAAGAATAGACACGACCAAGTAGGAGGAATAGTACACTGGGAATTATGCCAACAACTACATCTCGTACGCAGCGTGAGACACTGTTAACATGGACAAAACAGAAAACGGAGAGAAAGGATAACGCGAGAAAAGAAGAATAGGAAGAAAAATCACTACATAGAAGATATAATGAAAATAACGAAAACATTTGGACATGGATCCGAAAAGAACACATAAGCCGAGAAACTGAATCCCTAATAACCCCAGCACAAAATAACTCGATAAGAACCAAACACATCAAACCAAAGATCGACAAAACACAAGAAAACAGCAAATGCTGACTCTGTGGACAAAGAGACAAAAGATAAACGATATAGTAAGTGAATACAGCAAGCTGGCCCAAGAGGAATACAAGAAGAGACACGTGCAAGTAGGAGGAGCAGTACACTGGGAATTATGCAAACAACTACATCTCGTACGCACAGAGAAATGGTACAAACATAAGCTGGCAACAGTACTTGAAAACGAGAATCACAAACATCCTATGGCGCATAAACATACAAACTGACAAACCCATCCAAGCAAGAAGACCGGATGTCGTAATAATTAACAGGAAAGAAAAATCCTGTCAAATCGTATGTTCCAGCCGACCACAGGGTGAATATCAAAGAAAAAGGAAAAACGGAGCAAATACATAGAGCTAGCCAGAGAGCTGAAATGGAAGATGAAGAAAATCAAGATGATACCTATAATAGTGGGAACACTAGGAACAATCTCGAATATCTTTGAAAATGAATGGGAGAATTTGGAATCAAAGGAATGACTGGAAAATACAATAAACAACAATAATGAAAACAGCTGAAATATTAAGGAACCCCCTTGCATGGGGAGACTAACACGCATGAGCAACAAGCGCGAACCAGGCAAACCGCCGCAGAGGCAAAACATGAAACGCCACACGGAACCAAGGACATTGAAGCCACATATCTGTAAGTTTTCTAAACCCAACCATATCTAGCATTATCAAATCAATGCTCCCCACCCAATTGTAAGACCAGGCAGCTAAGTAGAGTCAAGGAGGAAGAAAAGACTGAGGAGAGAACCCTGACCAGAGCTTTGCTTGATAAGTGCGAAGAGAACTGGGACCTTAGAGAGTTGTTGCCACTCAAATACCAGTGTAGACCAATAGCCGCTGCCCACGAAAAATTAATGGCAAACAGCTGTTGCGATAATGCAAATTTATTTGCAAATGTAATCGAAAGAGGTCGAGAGTACTGGAAATCTTGGGAAACGTGTTGTCACTTAGCTTCCTGGGAAGACCACAGGTTGTTTTCAAGGAGAGATCTTTCATAACCTGTGTGAAAGCTCATTGTAAGCAATAATAATATATTTACTTAGAAACACAAACTTTTCTATTATACCTTTGATTCGAAGACATATGTCAGCTTTTGCATTTTATGTTGTGTATTCATTTCTGTGGGATATTCAGAAATTATTAGTATTCTAAGATAAAATTATATAATTTCCGTGATATTAAAACTTGCTTTTTGATAGGCTATTGCAGTTTACCATCGCAAACAAGGTATTGCATTTGATCCAATTCGTCAATATTTTAGTTTTTGTACAACCTCTTTAACTAAAGTGCCTACTACCTATAATTTCTCTCTTTTTATGTAAGTGTTATGCTAGTTATCAACGTTTTTTGACAAATCGTATAATACTTCTAGTAGTAGGGATAGGAAGAAAAGAAGACTTTAGTTCATTCTTACGTGATATAGTAAATATAAACAACCATTTCTAGAAACACATGAATCTATTTTTAGAACACTTCAAGATGCAAAGATTTTATTAAACGATTGATGAAAGTACGGCCCATTTTTTTTTTTTTTTTGAAATTGAAACATTTTTTCTTAATTTAGAACTATGTAAAAACATGAAAGACAATTGATCGTTTTTTTTTTGTTTACTTATATTATAATGATTTTTTGCATCTTAAATTGTTCTGAAAGCAGTTTTTCTGTTTATTCAGTGTTTTCAAATTTCTAATGATTCTTCGAAGAGCTTTCATACATATTTTTATACTATACAAGCGGGTGTGTTTTGAGCTAAAAGAAAAAATGAAGTGCTAGTAGGCAGGCAGGCAGGCAGGCTCGAACCCGTGCCAAAAAGGTGGAAAAGGCTGCAAAAGAAAAGATGACATCTTATCGCTACGCTACGTGGCGCAGAAAGAACGCCAGGCTGCGGGCTAGTTTACCCTTCAGCTTTCTGCCGTTTTATTTGTTTCCCCAGAATGTTTGGGGGAAAACCAGCTCCCCACAAAAAGTGGAAGCTCTGGTAGTGTCCAATGAATAGCAATGGTCTGATATGAAGGGTTTCCTCCCACATTGATCAAAGCTAATTGTCATACTGGACGGAAGGCCGGCGAATGAATTCGATTCGATTTGTTTCGCTTTATTTATACGATAATCTGTACACATTCCAGATTTTCTCTTAAATTCCCGCGGGTGAAATATAATTAGCTTTATCTTACACGATGTTCGGTTTGGTATGAGTTATGCAGTAAATTACATGACATTTTACTAAGATATTCCGTATGCCTACAAGATTTACAGGTTTTTTTCTTGTTGAAATGTCAGGTTTATATGTCTGTGACAACTTTGAAATACGTATTTTATTTTATCTCTTACCCGCAAAATTTCAATTAGGATTATCTTCCGCTTGCCACGCATAAGTTTGAAATAGTATTGACAACACTAAAAGCTGGATTGAATGGATGCTATTTAATTCAATTTACTCTAGGAAAGAATATTTTATGGTTGATAATTGTACGGATCTGTTTAAAATAGTTTGTTTATCAACATTTTGTTTCAGTTTGAAATAGTTTGTTTATTGAAATGTCGTGTCAGTTTGAAATGGTACTTCTTTGGTCCCGTAAGTTTGCAATTGCATTTGCACTTTTTAAATACGCTTTTATCACTCGTCATTGTTCATGTATACGTTACTAACTCTAAAAACAAACGATTTTATATCACATTACGCTCAATCGTAACTGTTTATGCATTTGCAAATTTATATTTTGCATTGGTCTGCCACATTGCATTGGTCTGCCAATTTGAATTTGAAATAGTAATTACACTATTATTATATCGAACACAAGTTTTCGATCTAAAACAATGTTTAATGCGAGTCCAAACATGATTTATATTTCATTTGACAATTCTTTCTGTTAAGCAGAAATCTTATTAAACACACGCTTTTTAAAGTTGTTAAACTTGTATATAAGTGCAGTATCCATTTAATCCAGTGATAGTAATTAATATCCTGTAGACATTCGACCATTTGAAAATTGTTTTGTAAACGGACTAAGATAATCAGATTTATTGTAAAAGTACATTAAATAGCCTACTCAAATATGTTTCAGAGTTAACAAATGTAAAATATTAATATCATGGGTTCAACAAAATGAAAATATGTTCAAACCCGGCTGCAATATAAAGCATATGACGGATAAACAGCGAAATTTCCACAGATCCTTCCAACAATCCGTAGATTGAACGGCCACATCTTCAGTTTGTTTATGTGATTTCACTCACACTTTTACGTCGGATTAATCTGTTTTTTGTTGCTAATATTGATTTTCACACTTGTTTCCTATCAGTGGTTTGAATATCAGGATCAGTGATTCGATTTGATTTGTGTTTTCCAGCTATTTTTTTTACTATTCTTCACATAAGTTTCGCCAAGTTTGAAAGAAGAAATGTCGGATTATTGCTGCCTTTGATTTCAAATACCTTATACTGTTATTTTCTTTTGCATTTCTGGCCTTACCATATGGATAACTGACAACCTGCTTCGCTAGATTTACGAGCTCGTGTTTATCAAAAGCAAATGAGGTATTACTTTTATCAATACATACTACATTCTATAATGTAGATATTTATATATTGAAATTTGTGCCTGTAATATTTAACCACTTAAAGAATATACGTTAGACAGCTTCTTATATAATCACCTGACAAGTGAATTCTCAGTGACGTTTTCTTTGACCAAATTTATTGTTCATGCATAGGTTTGAGAACCCATTTTGTTAATGTATTTGGCATTCTTCTTCATTTGTTTATTGCTTCTAAGATATCCAGGTCATTCCAGAACTTATAAAAATCATTTGTTCTTGAAATACAACCAAATTTTCATATCGATAATCATAATAATGTTCTTTCATAAAAACATTTTTAAATAAACATCTAACTTTTAATAATATTGGTCGAACTTACAATCGACTATTAGCAAGATCACCTAAGCGTCTTCTGGGAGGCTTATATATAACACTGGCAGGACCCACTAACCCGCGGTGCCCGGTGGAAGCATGCTCCCTCTTTAAGTACGGTTGTTGTTGCCAACAGCCAACCTCATTGTGCTAGAAAAGGCTTTTGTAATAGACATCCTCAACCTCCTCATGTTAGGAACGGCTTTCGAAAGGGTCACCGATAACCTTACCATGTTAAGAACGGCTTTCGGAATAAACAGCCCATTTTGGTATTGTAGGTGACTGTCAAAAGCAGATTCTAGTAATCAGCTGTCAAAACTCAGATTCTCGTAATTAGCATAGCGGAAAACTTGTAAAAGTTATTTTAAAAGAAAGTGTGTAGTTGGGTTTAAAAAAAAACAGTGTAATCAATCGCCTGCCCTGGTAAAAACAGTGAAGTACTGTTGTTGTCATTGCTGCTGCCAAACCCACAAGCTCTTCATGGTAAAAACGGATTTCGGAACGGACACCTCCAACCTCGTCTAGTCACCAGCAAAATTGATCGTTCTTGTTTTTCAAGAATGACACATCACTTCATGTTTCGTTGCTTTATAGTTTGTTTGCTTATTCTCTCTTTCCCCACTTTAATTTTCCTTCTTACTTTCTTTGTGTCTCTTTTTTATTATTCATTTCTAACACATTGCTACCATTCAAATTCTCCTGTTTCCTCTGATTGCTATATTTTCACATATTGCTATTGTAAACATCTTAGCAATAAATCTGTAAAACTACTTGAAATTTCAAAAAATATCATTGAATTCCTGTGCAAGTTGGTGTTTCAATTACTGACAATTCACAATATATACCTACCCAACACTTACAAAACACGGTATTTGTTGCCAACGTTTATCCAAAATATTTAGATAAACGTTGTATGATATTTAAAATAGAGAAAAAATCCGGTAACAAGGTAACGCAGTAATTGACCTAGCATAAGCTGGAAATATCGAGAATAACAGTGACTTACATAACGCAGAAGAAAGAAAATGTCTTGCAGTATTTTAACCTTAAACACGTTGATGTAAAAGTCGCTTCTTCAGAACGAAGCGGTTTTCATTGCTTTCGAATAATTTTAAATGTTAGCAATTATGTTTTTATGCCTTTTAAAAAAAAGTTTTAGACATGTTCTCATTCGATATCGATGTTATTTTATGATTTGAAAAAGAAAAAGTTTATTATTCGTTTTTATTTTTAAGATTGTTTTATTATCACTGAGGCAGTAAGTTTTTAAATGTAATGTGTCATTTCGGTATGAATAAAATGATTTGCTGTGCTACTCACTAAGCCCCTTTTATATTATTTGAATAAAAAATATTAATAGAAATGTAATAGAAAACTGTGTTATAATAAATAATCAAAACATCACGACAAACGTAAATGTTATAAAATGTTAAGAGATACTAATGTCAGTGAAACCACAGTTCGTCTTTGGAATATGTAATGTATGTCTTTAGATTAATATTTTAGCTTTGCATTCTTACGGTCAAACAGTTTGGGTTTGCTCAACATGTTCTGACTCCCTATCTACGCATATATACACACACACACACATATATATGTGTGTGTGTGTATATATGTGTGTGTATGTGTGTATGTGTCTGTGTTTCTGTGTATTTTCATTTGTGTGTGTGTGTGCGTGTGTGCGCGTGCGTGCGTTTCATAATCTCGTGTTCGTGTATAACGGTTGCGGAAAATGCATCTTGCTGCAGCCACAATAAATAGCTGATTCAATAGCTCATGATGCTAACAGGCATAAAGATCGTTCAGGGCATTGCTGAGCAAGAAGCACGTGCGTAAACCTGGGCTAGAGGCGCTTCAGTGGTCGCTGGAGATGAGCACCTACTGTAAAAATGTACGATATGACAAGTGCGGAATGATATGATCTAGAACTCAACTTGACCGCTGTCTCTATTTTTTTTAATTGCAAAAAATATCAAAAGACACATAAAATGAGAAAGAGAGAGAGAGAGAGAGAGAGAGAGAGAGAGAGAGAATGGAGATAGAACGTATGGATGAAATGCATGATAAAGAAAAGATGTATTAAAATATCTGAAATGTATCAATTGTAATGCGCGTCTCTTTATGACGATTTCATCTTTAGCGGTGTGGCATAAGAAAGCTGATTATCAATACCTAATACTTATATAATCATACCACGTAATGTCATGATACTACACCATCCGATATATCTATAGTAATGGAGATAGATATATTAAGTACTTCTTTTCCGTGAATAATGTGCGAAGCTGTTTTCCAAATACTTTTTTTACAGTGGTTTTCGTTTATTTCTGTCCCACAGCTTATAAATATTTTTGAGTTGTTTAATGTCAGATTCGAATATTTTGGTAATAGTGTATATGTTCCCCATCCGGAAAATGTATTAGTTTTATATTGTAACATGATTTCAGGTATCATATTATGCATTTAATATAATGCTGCGTTTTATGAGCATTCCGTTTGCGCCTAATTGCTGTTTAATTATTATGGATTTGTTGCGATCTTGAAGCACCGATACATAATAACACAACATTGTGGGATATTTAAATGAATATGTACAAAAGTATAGTGCAGCGTGTTGTAGAAACACTGCTCGCTGTTCGCCGAAAACCTCCTTACACATAACGTCTTGATCGTTGCTTATATTCATGTGGCCTCTGACTCTGTCCAAGTTACATATAGTCGTGATCGTCTTCTCCCGAGCGCTCTCTACAGGATTCTTCCCCGCCGTATGCCTCGTTTATCGGGTTGTATGCCAGTTTCCGCTGAAAATACTTAGCTTCTCATGCAGGCAAAAGAGGATAAACTCGGATATCTCTATTTTACTCAAGTAATTCAAGCGAAATTTACAAAGTTTGTTCACATATATGCAATTGTTCAGTTCGATTTCATGCACAACACTTTTAAAGTATGTAATTTCAGGGTTGTCTCGATTCCTTACACGGCCCGAGAATCTGTGATCACAGCTCAGCTCCGTTCACACGATCAGAGAGGTTAACACCTTGACCCCGGTCTGTCATTGTACTCAGAAGCCAAACGGGTTGTATGCCAGTTTCCGCTGAAAATACTTAGCTTCTCATGCAGGCAAAAGAGGATAAACTCGGATATCTCTATTCTACTCAAGTAATTCAAGCGAAATTTACAAAGTTTGTTCACATATATGCAATTGTTCAGTTCGATTTCATGCACAACACTTTTAAAGTACGTAATTTCAAGGTTTTTCCGATTCTTTGCACGGCCCGAGAAGCTGTGATCACAGTTCAGCTCCGTTCACACGATCAGAGAGGTTAACACCTTGACCCCGGTCTGTCATTGTACTCAGAAGCCAAACGTCCTTGAATTGGATTTCGCCAGACCAAGAACGAAATTATATTTCTTTCTAGCTTTCAAAATAACATCACTTGTCATCTTTTGCAGACAATAGATTAAAGTGTTGGGTTTCATAAAAAAAACAATAAAATTCATTCTCCTCATCCAGGTCAAGCGCCTCTGTCCGGGCACATAACAGTACTTAAGCATATCTGTCCAGCATTCCCCAGCGTTTTAGGGGCTTAAATAATCTCCAATTGGGGAGCTCTGTCGCTCCCTAGGGCGGTCACGCCACATTCACAAAATATAGCAAATTACCAGCACACACACACATTCTGCCTTGATCCCTATGTAGTCAATAATTTTATTTTGAGATCTATTACAATCTAATCAGCAATATTGTTAGAATTATAAATGATGGCAGATATTTACTGTAATCGTGTTTTAACACCGTGGCAATTTAAAACGTTGTATCAATTTGGTGGCTTCAGATTTATGCAAGGTATGTTTTATTGTATTCTTAGCTTCAATAATGAACCATCAATAACTATTGGCTCATCATCAACATATCGACGAGGATAAAAAGAACGAAAGAAAACAAACTAAACATGGTTTCCTTGATTTGGACCATCTGGAATTTTCCGGTTGTGATAAAAGATGTTGTGTCACTTATATCGAGTAATAATCATAGAAACAAAACTTAACGCCGTGGTGGAACAAATGATGCAATTTCAAATTTAAATAAAGGGAGATAATGATGCCGAATCAAAATCAATAACATCAAAGCGCCATGTAAGCAGAAGGGAACCCAAGCTTTATCATTGTGGAAAATACCGGGCACATTAAATGTGATTGTAAACTACCTAGTGAAGATACTAAAGAAACTTTGAAGCGGAATTATCCGAAATAAAATCGTTGTCTAACTTTCCTCACGGAATGGTTTGTCTAATAATAATAATAATAATAATACAGACTTGACTGTACACTCTGGTTCTACGTGTTACATTTGTTCTATAAAAAATTAGATGTGGCAGAAAAAACTTGTTGACAGATTAAGCGTAAGAACAATAGAATTGAATGTACGTGTACGAAAAGGGGAAAAACTTAAGATTCAGGGTGTTTGAGTCTCGATAGTTTCAAAATTATTTAACACTTGATTAAGTATGTCGAGAACTACTAAACGTGGAAAACCTGCATATTTACAGGTGTGAAATTTTAGACAAAGAGAAAATAGTAACTGCAAGTTCAAAATTTAGGGGTATTTTCTGCTCGCGTAGTAACACAAAAGGGGATATCAACTTTTGTGACCCATGTTTTATGAGAAAAAATTATTGTTCCTCATTTTCAAAATCTGATAGAAGCCGAGAGACTCACCCTCTCTGAATTGCGCATAATAATGTTTCTGAAAGTAATTTTCAAAATATGATAACTAAAATAAAGTTTGCACGGGAGAAACAGTTTTTTATGATTTATCACCTCAGTTCAACATGAAGATGTCAATATCATATAATTGGTTTTACCGTCACCATTATATGGAATGAAAGGCCAAAAGCGAACGTGTGGATAAGGAACGAATTGATCGACAAAAAATCTCAGACGAATGAAGGATGCGAAAAAAAACTTCCAGAAAATTTTGAGGAAAGTTCATCAAGTAAACGTCAAGAACTAAATCGTCGACTAGCTGGTCGAATTGGCAGTGTTTACCTTGACCTGGTCGAAAGAGATGACCATCACAGGGGAGACGCCCCCGAATTCAAAGGGATTTCAGAACTAAACGAAGCAAAGTTAAAGAAAAGACAGAGAAGGGCAACAAATTATTGTGTCCAGGTCGAGGCATTAGTGCAACACTACGCAACGACATTCTTTCCTCTACCTTTTTCGATGACTTTCTTGTTATGAAAACTGATAACCAACTAGTTCCAAAGATGACGTTGAAGTTTACTACTCTGATATCTGATTTCTGGCAAAAGTAGTTTGCAGTAGTTTTCTAAATTGGTGCGGAAATTATGATCGCATTTGATAGACTGTGGATGCAAACCACCATGAAGATTTTTTAAAATGTAAATCTATATTAAATCAAGGGTAACACATTTTTGGTATTTATCTCTGATATATCTCAGTGCTTCAGAAGCAATGGAACAGTTTTGTAGGTTCAGTGATTTAGCAGAAAAACAAAGTGGAGTAAAAAGTTGTGAAGTCAGTTTCAAAATGGTTGCAAATCTGACATAAAAACAGATTCTAACCTTGACACTAAACGACTACGTTTAGTTGATTCAGTACACGCTACTCTCCATATTCATAAATCTGTTATTATTCAATAATCAAGTAAACCTGATAGTTATTGTCCCACACGTATCATAGTAAGGCGATAAAGAGGTTTGTGAAGGCTACCTCACTGCTAGTCGCTAATGCCCTATCACACGTTATTTTTTTAATAACTGTGTTCATGTGTAATCTTTAAACTTTTTGTTAAATTTATAAGTTTATAAGAACAAAAAAACTTGCCTGTAAAAAATAAGGGGTGGTTAACACTAAAGAGTTCGGAATTTTGTAGAGTGGAAGACAAGTTGGAATTATCAATTTCGATAGAAATCTTAACTGAGATCATGTTTTAATGGTGTGAAAGTTGTAAGAGTTGTCACCCTTTGACAGCTTCAGATGGATGCATATTTTACAGTGACATAAGTATTTTACGTAACTTGGGTTAACTTCCCTTTGTTTTTTCGTTAATGTAAAAAATGTTCTTTTTGTGTGTTTTGATTTTGTATGTAAATAATAGTAAGCGGGTCTCTTCGGGTATGTGTGTGTTAGAAAACATGTCTAAGTGTTATTTTTTGTGGACGTTAGTTGCATTTTACACTCTGAATTACAGCTATGTCTGATTTTATTCTTAACTTTTATAATCAATCATCAAAACTTGTGTATTTTTATTGTCACTGTTTATAATCTTTTTGCCTAATTGTTATCTTAAATACTTCACAGTCGTGGATATGACCTTAAACTATATCCGATGGCGAGGTCCCAGTTTACGGGCTTTGGAGAGTGTGGAGCCACCCTTTAATTGCCATTGCTCTCAGATCCACTATGACCCGGAGTGGTAGTACCTGTTAGGGTCCCAACCATGAGTTAAATAGAAACCGACTTAAAAAAAAAACAAATATACTCTATTAAAAAATTGTTCTCCAAAATCACTGCATTCGGTATTAACTAACCTGAAAAGGGTAGATATGCCGTAAAACAAGAATAACCAACCAATCAACCAACCAATTAAATACTTCAACAATACATTGATTAGCCTGTCACAAGGCTATTAATATTAACAGCGTATTAATATCGTTTACTGATCTTAGTAATATGGCTTTATGGATAAAATTGGGTGTCTTCGCTATGCACAACATCTTCCCTTACGGCTTATGCACTGTTCTAAACTCCGGTTTACGAAAATTATTGATCAGCGCCTTTGTGAATCCCTATGTCCGCTATAGGACTCATTTGGTGTTAGCTGCAAAGGGAATTTCGTGAAACTGACACACTCTGTTCTCTCGGGATAGCACATTCATTTAATTACAAACTGAAACTCGAGTCAAACATAATAGTTGATCTGGTTTCTTAAAATATAATGTGGATAAATAGTTCTTATAAATGACGCTAAACGTTCAAAGTTGAACGTCGCTGTTATAATTTATCTATGGATCAAATTTCCTTAAAATTATTATGAGTTCTTATATATAAATTTCCCAAAAGTCTAACACTGGGATTCAGATATCATAACACTGGGAGTCTAACTTTCAAGTTTTTCTGAGAGTTCACTAACTATATCAAATCTCACTTCAGATCCAGCTGATTTCGGTTATGCCTAGGAAAAACTGACTCATCCTCGACCTTTTCGATTTCTATTTAATGATTAAATTGGTCCCAACAATCTCTCACTTTGGTTCTCGACATACACTCCTTTTAATCACCTTTACTCGTGATTGCATCAATCACTGTTTCTTAATTTTACTATTGATTCATCGAAGCTGATCATCTTTCATTCGATACATATAAAACCTCATTTAATATTTTCTCACATATTTTTGTATTTTTCTGATCTTTTTCTTTTTGAACAAAACTGTAAAAAACTGGTTCGTTCATTTTGTCTAATGGCCTAATACTGCTCTAGATGGTATCTAAATTTTACTGATTCTATCTTAGCTTTTATGATTAATTTTTTTCACTACAAAATTTCATCGGCCTCACTTGAAAGTGTCCTAATTTACAAGAAACCAAATATAACCTACATTACCAATTAGGAATTAGCTGCTGAATTCTGAAAGTAATGGTAATAGTTTTACGGAATTTACTCGATGCTCAGATAAATAGAAACCTGTAATAGACAATTTATTTTATGTGGATGATTATTGTTAGGTTTTTATTCTCTTGTTTACTATTGCGTTCATGCTTTCTATGCAGCAATAAATAATGTTAATATTACTTGATTGTTAATAAGCAAACTAAACGAAGACTAACGCAAAAGTTAAACAAAAAGCGAATCAAGTAATGGATAAACACGAGATAGCAATCCCGTAAAGAAATCGCTGTAAATATCCAATGTCTATTTTCGGTGTGAACTCCTTTACTGCGTATGGTTATGCTGGATTTATTGCGATGAAGATGCAATGTCAGGCGAGAAAAGGTTACTGACGACCAATCAGAGTCAGTGGTCTATGAAATTGAAACTGACACCACTGAGATACACGCTTCTATGCCCATAATAAGCAGACAGTTAGGCACATCAAGGCAACACATACACAAATCTACAAATACACAACACAAACATAAGAAAACAAAATAAAAAACCGAGAAAAAATAAAATATTCAGATAAATACACTAAAAAAGTATCATAGAGTTTCACACACATACTTATATATGCATAACTGTTTGGAAATGTTATGTTTACACACATGCATATAACATCAATAGATCTTCTTGAAGAACGTATACACAAAATAAAAACTGCACAAAAGAAACTGCCTTTCATTCGCTATCATAAACTGTAAAACATCAGCGGAGAATATACAATTTATAAATAAACTTTAAATTGTCGTTAGGTTTTTAAAGATATTACCGTGTAAACGAATAGTTTTCTGTATGAACATCCCTGCTATTCACATGTGTTAGAGATCAACTTTTGTTTATTGTGAACTTGAGTCGATATGACGGAATTTCATGCAATATGATATCATTAAAACGGCATGATGTAGTTTACCCATCATAATACTAAACTCAGTAAATAGGTAATTAAGATCATAAAAATTTACAGCCATTTAGTGTCTGATGCAGCGTCACATGATAATCTGAGTCAGGGTTGTAAGGAGATGGTGAGTAAATGGAGATAATTTATAAAAGAAAAACAATGGATGTGGTTATGCTGTGGTTATAATCAGTTGCAAATAATATCTTATAGAACCGTATGATGTTATCAATCTATCAATGTTTGTTAGTGGATTAATAAAATTATTTTTAAAATATCCAACATCGTTTGTAATTCTCCATAATTTCATCCCAATTGAGCATTTAATACAAATGATATAATATGAGCTCACATAAAGCCAGTAAATACAAATAAATAAACAGGAAACCATATTATTGCTACGTATTGCAGTGCTCAACTAATAAAACGACGAAACTTGGTTTATAAAATCAATTAGATAATTTTTACATGTCGTCATGTAGCTAGGTGCGAGAGAGGGGGTGGTGGATCTAGCTGTTTCGTTAGGAAAGCCGTCACTTATACTTTAGTCCCGAAAACACAAGTCCAACACATTTATCCAAGTTCGGTTTTTTCTTATCTCGAATAGGTATGTTGTCATTGGTTTTCCATTACTAAAAATACAATTCTATTGGTATTCATTCTTTTACGCATTGTATCCTCGTCTGCATGAACTTATTTTACCACGTTTTATCTAACTCATCATTCGACCTTCTTCATGTTATAAATGCAAAGGGATATGAATGCTGAGTCTTGTGGCTATATTCACTGTAATAACTGCCATCCATAGTTGTTGTCGCATCATATTTGACCAGCTAATACTTTGGCCTGATTGGGAGGCTTGCAACCGGTTTCTTCAAGCAATACTCACTTGAAATCGTAGGGACACGTCTCTATCTACTACGCCCAAGAATGAATACAGAAATTATGAAACATCATGTCGAAGTATTAGAAAAAAGTGTAATAATCCTTTCTGTATTGTTGTTTTGTTTTGGTGTGTTGACCATACAACCTCTCATAAACGAATAGTGTATCATACGAGTTTAATAATCGGTGTTGTATAGTCGACTCCAAAATAGGGCAGTGTGACCGTGATATCAGAAATAATTCTAATAAATCGATAGTAATGTAAGGTCATATGTTCCACAGTGGTTGAATTCGAAATCGATTTTTTAAAATTTGGGTTCGTTCAAATCTGGGTGTATACTCGTTTCGCCTACTTTGAAACTGAATTTTTTTTTCGAAAAACTCACATTTAGAATGTTTCAACCTGCGAATATTTTTCCTGAAAATTACTTAATTCGTTATCTAAGTGGTATCCCATTGCATTGGATAATATAAATACATAGTCCAAATAAAGTAAAGCAAAATATTTTGACCCAGTAATACAATTGCATTTAACACCTGGAAAACTCGGGGAGCATTCGCGAGTTCGAACGGAACCAGATTAAAGTTAAATAACCCCGGTGGCAGATAAACGCAGTTTTCTCTTTATCGTTCTTGCTCAGTTTGACCTGCCAGTAACCCTACTATAAATTCAATTTCCGGAAGTACTTTGCTGACCAAAGCGATACTAATATATCATCAATAACCGGTAATGCTTGAGCGTATTGCTTCGTAATTTTATATAGTGCTCTTAAATCAACGTAGAATCACTTGCGACCATATTTAAACCATCGGAAAACGTCACGGATTTTTGTATCTCTAAATTACACCAGGTCAACTCATTTCGTTATTGACAAATCTATATTTTTCTCACTTGACCAGTGTTCGATACTGGCATCGTTGTATGGGTTCATGTATTCCTGTATCAATATGCATCTCTACTGTATAAATTTTGTCCAAGATTTTATCCTCTCTAACGAACAAATTAAAGACGTCACTTAATCAGGCAGTAATGTTGACTTGAAAGCCAAACTCCAGAATATAATATGTAGACTACGTCAATCTTTTTATTACAGTTTAGTTAAATATCAATATTTCACTAAATATACGTCACAACAAAATGAAACTTATATCATCAAATGACTGTTTTAAGGTTCGTTATCTCCAGAAATTTTATTCAGATTCGTGCAATATTCACGAAGTTATGACATTTAATTCTTTATCATGGTATTTCCACTGTGCATCGCTTCATTGCAGGCATCTTAAAATAACATGTTAATGCAAAAATACAATGTCTTATCATGCGAACTTTATATTTAGTTATAGTTTCCTGTCAGGTGCTAAGCCTCAAATAAATGAATTATTTATCGACATATCCACTATTTTTAAAATGACTTAAAACAACATTTGCCCCCCGGGGTAATCAATTGTTTCATCTCGAAAAGGTGTTATGGCTCTAGTAATATCAACTATGTTCCCTACAAGGTATCATATTAAGTAAATTTCTCTCCTTCCTCATGAACTCCTCTTTTTTAATATTTACCAGAGATGGGGTTAAGGTCTGGAGAACACGGTGGTCAGGTTATGAGAGTTTCTCCAAAGAAGCCCATAGATTCAAGGAAAGCTGCAGTCGCCCTCGCATGATGGGATGGTGCATTGCCATGCATAAAAATCATCTGAAAGCGACGTAACAATCGTAGGTTATCTAGCCATAGTGAAAAATGTTTGCCCAAAAAGGCCGTGTACGCATTTCTGGTAAGTTTTACACCCAGTGAAACTGGGAATGGTTCAACCAACTTATCCTCAAAGATTCCCACCAAAAACATGATGACTTCAACTCCTGGTTGGCGATGAACTCTGTAAGGGGTTGAAGTTCCGTGCGAATCCCATCCACCCGGACCGCCAAGAGTAGCACGGGTCCTATATGTAAATAGGGCACGTTAGAAATCGATGTTCATATAATTCTGTGCTCAGGTCTTTCGTTTTACCCTATGTTGTTTACTTAATGAAGACCTTTGAACAATTTTGATGTTCTCTTGCAATCTCATTCAACACATTACATCGGACCTGTCTGGATCTTGGAGCGATTCCAGCTAGCAAAAATGGAAGCACTGGTGTTGTTTGGGTTTCGGTTGACTTCCTTACGAATTTTCCGGTTGAAAGGTTGCTTCTGGTGCCCTTATCCTTTCTGGATTTGGTATTAGGGGTTTTCAGAAATGAGGCAAAAGTTCTTGGATCCCTTTCCATCTCCAGAGCTTAATCTTTGATGAACAATCCTTCTGCGGGTCTAGCTACAATCCTTTCTTCTTTCGATAACCGTTAATCGCGCTATTTTGGCAGTTATAAAGACGTCCAATAAAGCGACGGACAGTCAAAATTCCATGATAATAAATCCAATGTCTGGAATCTGTGTGAAATAGAGAAGTAATAAACCATCTCAGCAAAAATAACCTTATTAGTGACACGCAATATGGTTTCCGTTCTGCTAGATCTACAACATATGTGCTTACAGTTATATCTCATAGGATTAGCGAATCTCTCGACGGAGGCTATCTTTATAGGGCAATTGATCTTGACATATCAAAGGTCTTTGATAGAGTATGGCATAAAGGTTTACTTTACAAGATCTCCAGCTACGGTATTCCTGGAAATGTATTCTCAATTATTTAATCCTTTCTCTCTGATAGGTTCATAAGAGTAGTGGTTGATGAGCAGAAGCAAAAAGCTCTCAGTATTAATGCTGGAGTCCCTCAGGGCTTCATCCAGGACCCAACTCTCTTCCTGATCTACATTAATGATCTTCCAAATCACATCCTTACATCATTCGTAGACATTTATACTGATGGCACTACTATCTATGGTAACGCATCTAAGACCGTAAACGGTTATCTCTAAAGTTCTCTCCGATTCTCTTTCCTCTGACCTTGAGCAAATTGTACAATGAGGAAAGGGGTGGCTTGTTACTTTTAATGCATCTAAACCCAAGCTTTTATCTTTACATCGTCAACGCTTTGATCCCTATCTGGCATCAATTTAAATGAATGGCTCTCGTCTTGGGGAGGCCTCATGTTTTGCCAAGCTTCTGGACTTGATTTTTACTCCCGATCTTAAATGGAGCACATACATTAAATCCGTTGCAAAGGCCACTGGAAAAATGGTGGAATCCTTCTCTCGATCTAGTAGATATATCACTGCATATGCAATTCTCTATCTATATAAAAGCCAAGTACGTTCAAGGATGAAGTACTGTTCAGGCAGGAGCTGCTAGAAAGGACTTATCCTTGATAGAGTTCAAAATAGACCTCTTAGCCTCGGAGGGGATGTCATTTTCTCTTCCCTGCAACCTCTTTCTCACAGAAGAGATGTTGCGAGTTTGTTTCTGCTTTATCGTTATTTTCATGGCAAGTGCTCGGCTGAGCTCTAATCTATGGTCCCTTCTTACAAACTTTCACAATAAACACCCGTTTGGCAGAAAACACTATCACTAATTTCCCTTACACTTTATCTGTGTCTAAAACTAAACGTATATTCCATGATTTCTTAGAACTGCACGCCTATGGAATTGTCTTCCGTTTTCCTGCTTTCCAGCTGACTACAATACGGTTGTCTTAAAGTCTAACGTAACATATAATTTAACAAATTTACCGAATTTCCATTATTAACGATTACTATATTGTCCAATTTCTATTGTAGACTCTTTAACACTTATCCTCGAGTGCCCTCTTCGCCTTGATGAGTGGGGATTCCTATATAAAAAAAACAAAAAAATTGTGATTATCGCATGGATTTGAATAAACTTTTGGGAAATATCTAACCTTGACACAGTAATTTGATGATAAAATTTGCATTTTTGTGTGACGTATATTTAGTGAAATATTGATAGTTTAGTAATCTGCAATAACACGGTTGACACAGTTTATACATAAACTTTTATCTAATTCAAATTAAGGAGACGATAAATAAAGAAAAACTGTCCGTAGGGATTGAGATAAGACAAAAGATTGAATGCAAAGCGAATGTAATGTATATAAAAGTTACGTAAAAGTCAGAGTAAATTTAGATAAGTAGCACCACAGACAATTCAATTCGATATTATCGCCGAACACAACATTCGTAAATATTCACGTCTTATATTGACGTGTGCCCATTCAATACTCGTATATACGAAATGTAAATGTACACACCCAACGAACTAAAACTAGTGAATATGTATGTAGCAATACATACAAAAGCGTAGCAATATCAACGTACACAGATCCACATATGTAAATAACACGCACAAATACAAATGCGCATACAAAGAAATATAATGCAAGTTTCAGCGTTCCGACAGTTATAAAATTACGTGTTTCAGTGAATGTATTAATTGTTACATGTAATTGTTGTGTTAATAAATAAATACAGATATATGGAGTAGTGTTCTAATAAATGGTGGCTGGACTAAGCAAAAGTTTAGTTTTACTAGTGCTGCATCGTGTAATCCCGTCACAAGGGGTTTGTCAGCTAAAAGACACATAGATCTTATGAGTAAACGGGAGTTTATGCTAACTAGTTTAGTCAAAAATTCAGAGAGTAAGATTTTATCAAAAAAACTAAAAAAATCGGTGTGAAAATCTATCAAACGTAGAGAAATAGTAGATACAGCTGATATGATGGAGGAGTAAGAAACGAAAGTTGTGAAAGAACAGAATGCAAGAGAAGAAAATCATTAAAGTAATCTTAAACTAAAATTAACATCTTTTATGAAGATTGCCAAGATAAGTAATAAACTGACTTTATTACTAAAAGAAAAATCCCCCGTCTGGGAGAGTTACCGACGTGAGACTAACGAGCATAAAAGACAGAATTAGGATTTAGTCTTGCTTCAATTGAATTGGTTTTGTAACATATTGTTAGCATTGGAAATTTAATCTTGAACAATTAAGCTGAAAGACTTCCCAACTGATTCAGCGGAATTTCTGACATTAAAAAAAATACATTAGCGTTATTTAAGCAGTAAACTTAGTTTTTCTTTCTTTCAGTGCCATAAAATGTTGCCTTTGAATATTTAGAAAAATACATTGGAATTCATTTTATTAAGAAAGAAATAGAAAAATAAAGAAAAAAGTTAATTCTGACGAAAAACGTAAAATTAAACTGTCAAACAAATATACACTAAAACATATTCTTTGACTTTATTAATTAATGTTTTTGCTTGGACTTTTGTGTTGTTTTTTTTTCTTGTTTTAGTGCATTATCTTGGCACAGGATTTAATAAATTCATGTAAAAAAAAATTGCAGAAGTGATTTGTAACGAATTCAGAGATACGAACACAGAAACGGATCCAGCTAACCTGTGCAAAGAACCAAGCAGTAGCGGGAGATGACGTCACAATTGAAGAAGAAAAGGAAAAGAAAAGCGGACAGAGATATGGAACTGCGTGGGCAACGAAAGTAAGGTGAAGCATGGCGACGATTGGACTTGACCACACGTAACAACGCGGAGGAAAAATAAGCACGTGTTCGACATTACATGGCGAACGAAGAGAGTTTTAAAACAAAGATGAAGACATAGTTGTGAAAGTAACATAAATAAGTCGAATTAATTTTCCTTTTAGTTCGTTTTCCACCCTCTCTGCGCGCAACGTGTTCTCCGAGTGAAAATGTAGCCACCACGTTGCATTAATAGTATTAGTTTGATAACAAAAGAATGAGCGATATTTTATGAATTTACGGTATGGCAGATTCATTTTTGAGGATGTACATTTTCTACGGTATAAACTTTGTTTAAAATCTCCACGTGTGACTAGTGCTTGAACTTCTGTTTATGCTCGTTAATACAGAATTATATATTGACATAGAAATTAATGTATAAAAAACATTTAATTTTATAAATTCCGTATCTGGGCAGGTGTTGTTACTCATGCTAAGTTATTCTTGTATTGTTTGTGAAGGGGGTTTCACTATTTTTATGCAAGATTTGAATAAGGTCGTGGAGATTGACAATTGTATTTGAGAGCTGCATCAAAATCATTTTTATTAATCGCATCGTCGTTGTTTGTGACATAATTGTTATGAGAACTGATTCTAGTGTAAAGATGTATTTATATTTAGAATATCAACATTTTTACATATGTTGGTGTGATAAAACCATATTTAGTTTATATGTGTTTTCGGGGTTTCGTAATTGTGGAGAAAAACAAGGCTTCACATTCTGAGTTTCTGAGAAACGATCCTCTGATCATTCTGGATGGTGTTCTGTTGCTCTATTCGAATATACAATCTGAACGTGGTCGATTCTACAGAAATTGACTTTTTGCGGATGATCCAATAAACCAAGTGAACTTATTCGGACGTTTCTGTGGTTTGTTTTCAGACAGTTGCTCGTTTTTGAACACGATGAAAAATAACTCATTCGAATGAAAGGTAGACTTGTTAGCCATCAATCCTGGCGTATGAAAGGATCGAGACTAGTTTAAACGAAAGATACTATTGACTTGCAAGCGCGTAATATAAAGCAAATTTCCAGAAAACTAATGTGATGTGGTTTTATAAAGAATGTTATGTATATGTACATTTGAAGTTTTGCATAGTAATTAGATATATGCGGTTGTTTTATTAAATGTTAAGGAATGGCGAGCAAATATCTGCCGAGGAAGAGTGCTCATGTGTAATTAAGACTTTTTGTGTCTGATTTATCGTTAAATGTGTAGTGAAATCCTTGAGTAGTCAAATGCCATCATTTACTTATACAGGTGACGACAGTGAAGTTAGAGTTGGCGCAATAAATTTTGACGCAATTAAAACATCTACCTATCGTTATACGTTAGCGTTAAGTGATTTTAGTCTAAACTGAGTACGGTTAGTTTTTTGTCTTAATAATATGGAGTCTTAAGCGAGGTACAACAGAGATTTTTTGTTCATGCGCTTGTCTAATAGGAATAAACATTTTTCACAATCACGGCATATTTTGTTATACTTTTGAAGGTTTCATAACATACTGTGTCATATTTTCTTCCTTATTTTTGTGGCGTTGCATACATGATTTCAATTGCCTTTTAGCTATACATGATGCGGTTTTCTTCATCTTATTTACTTGTTGTTGCAAAGAAAAAAAGAGTACACAAAACCTCAGCTCACTGCAGCAGCGTCGTCCGTCAGCACTTTCTTTAGACTCGTTTTCACGTCTTTCTAATCTGCTCCAGTGACCTGTTTTTATAAAAGATGACTTCTCCAACTTTGCATATTTGCTTACATGCGCGAGAGCACACGACATTCTGCAAGACTGCATTGTTATATAAGGCCGCAGGCGCCATCTTTGATCCTTTTCAGCATCATGACGCTGCGTCGGCAAAGGGCACACCGAGGCCGTTTAAGAGGTAAGCCTACGTTCCTACAATTTTCGCCACACTCCGTCCTGATATCACCATCACAGAGAGGGCAAGGACCCGGTGGCTTTTTTCTTCGGATGCTTGTTCGGAGAAGGAGATCGGAGGCTTCGTCCTCGCCTGTGCTTTCGTCTTCGGTTTCAGGGTCGGTGAATCCGAGGCTGCTAATCTCAGGGTCGTTGTCTGACGAAGTCGGCGTAACACAGAATGATGGTCTCGGATCCAGTCTCGAGTGGAGGTTGCGCTTGTGATGTCAATCGAATATTCTTGATGTGACGGGCCCCCCGCCAACCCGCACCGATTGCAGGCTGATCACCTCAGTAACACGCCCGGTTCCGTAGCGTGTGGTGCATTGCCGCGGGGGTTCTTAACCCAGACGACATACCCCTCTTTGATACTCTCTCTCGTCGCCTTTGCCTCGGGTAGTGGGCTTGCCTCCATGCCTCTCACCCTGACGTGGTATCTGTGCAGTGATTCGGCTGGCGCAATAGAGGATTAAATGTCGTCCTTAAGGGTTTCCATTATACCAATAGACCGTCTCAGGCACCGCACACCCCTTCCTAGCTGCGATGGTCTTGACGGTCCTGTTGTTTCTCTCAATAATTCCATTCCCGCATCGAAATCGCAGACGTATACCCCAGCTGTCTGCGAACTCTTCGAACTGCTCGCTAACAAAGGTGGTGCCATTGTCGGTCAGTATCTCAGAAGCGGGACCACACTCACGGACAACGGCGGCCGAGTCCTGCCGGCGAAGGGGCTGCAACAATGCAATCTAGACGGTCTGCAATCTATGAGCGTCAAAAAATGGCCCCGGTTTTGGTGCGTTACGTCAATTGCGAACCTGTTCCAATTTCCTCTCACACTCAGTTTTCCCTTTCTACCACCGGACAGGTGCTGAGTCGATCGACCGACAGGTTTCGCAGCTACTCACAACATATTTCACGCCCTCTTAAACACATAGGGGTCGACCAGTCTAGCGAATTAAAGGGTTCGGTTTACACTGGGGTGCCCGCTTTGGCAATGGACATTAGCAATACGGTTCGGGCTAAGCCGACGCCCCACCGCGGCGAAATTCACAGGTGCCGGTTCGTCCACTTCTTTCAGCAGGTTCAGCCAACGGCGTGCCACTCTGGTTAAGCGATTAGGTCTATTCTGAAAGGACTGCACGAGTGTTACATCTACGGCCAGGTTGAATTCCTTGATGATCTCGGTCAGGGTAGCAAGTCGTCTCCGTATTAACATTTCGGCCGATGCCCTCGTTGTCAACCGTGCTTTCCTACTCAAGGCATCGGTTATTCACCGATGCACAAACGCAATCTGTGTAGCACTCTAGCCTTCCACTGAAGCGCCAGTTTTACCCCATTTCAGTGTAGCATCAAGCTCAGCCAGTTTTATGTGCCCGGCGTCATTTTATGGCCATCAGAATCTTCTACGATAAATCTGCTGACCGCATAAGCAACGTCAAGGGCAAGTGAGCTGGCGTCCATACAAACTGTAAACTCGCTCCCCTGGACGCACCAGCTCCCTCGCACGGAGTCATCGTCAGTCACTCTGGCTACAGCTTCATCCAGCATGCTTTGCAGGGCGGAATCGCGTACCTCATCATCCAATCCCGTTGACATAGAAGTCGCACTTCGCTTTATAGCTGCCACCGCCACCCAGACCACCCACACACGGGGAAGTGCCCCACCAGTTTTCCGCAGATTGAAAAAACGCTCCGACGTGTGATGTTGGATGGAACTTCTGGGATGTCACCACCTCTTCCCAAGCAGTGTCAATCTACACTGCCGCTCACATGCAAGCCAAGAACTTTCGCTCCATCTTGCAGGCGCTCTGGCTCCTTGCACGACAGCCCGAAGCTCTCAAAGTGTTATTTCACCGTCTGTGCAGACATCAGGATCTCATTCACAAAAATGTCGTCAATATACGACGATATGGCCTGTTTTTATTATTAGGGCCCGGAAGTCACTCAGGGATAAGGGTTATTGCGTATACAGTAATCAATGCGATAGTATCGTAATAATCGTCATCATTGGAGATTCGACAAAGTGTCTTACTTAAGGGGGCGGTTTATCAGGAATTTGTTTATGTTGGAATTGAAGACATCCAATTTGTGGTTAGGTGGGAAACAGGCAATCGGGAGAGAGTTACACAGTCCTGCACTTCTAAGAAAGAAGTTCTGCTCTTGGAATCTACGCTTGGATTTAGGTACAGATGAAGAGTGGGGAAAATTAAAGACAGTGGTTTCAGCCAAACGGGTTTTTTTCGTGAAAGATTGGCGAGGGGCGACCATAAATTGAAGCTCAGACGAGCACCTGCCATGAAAATAACGATAAAACAAAGACAGGCTCGCAACGTCTCTTCTTGGGAGAGAGGCTGTAAGGAAGAGAAAAAGGCATCCCACACTAAGCTACGAAGTTTATTTTGTACTCTGTCAAGGCAGGATAGGCTGTTTTTAGCAGATCCTGCCAAGATGTGGCCGAAGTACTTCATCCTTGGACGTACTTTTCTTTTATACAGATAGAGAATTGCATCAGTAGTGAGATATCTTCTGGGGCGTAGAAAGATCGCACCACCCTCCCAGCCACCATGGCAACATCTCTGATGTAAGTGTTCCATTTCAGACCAGGAGTAATAGTCAAACACAGAAGCTTGTCAAAACATGTGGCCTCCCCAAAACGTAAGCCATCCACTAAAATTAAGTAAATTCAGTGAAGATTCGTTTACAATAATTGCTCAGTTTTAGCTATGGTGAGAATGTCATAGGTGGTACTCCTGCCGTTATAGCGCAACATTTGTAAAAGTAAATCATCTCTATACTATCATTGTACATGTTCTGGCATTACACCTAGTTTTCGTTACGTTTTCATTCCTGTTTGTGGAAATTCCGCAGAATCTTTTTATGAAAGCTTTTAAAATTTGTTAACATTGTACTATACAACAGGACTTCGTCGCATAATGAGAATAAGTCCTAAACATTCTTCTCCGCTGTAGTGATCTTTTTGATGTCGAAAATTAGGTCCTCTTTTTGGGGGTCGTCTTTTGCTTTCTGGGAATGTCACCGGGGGCTTTCTAACGGTCTTTGATATTATTGTTTTAATTTAGTAGTCAGTGCGAAGTGCATCTATATTAAATATGGTTTGATATGCATTGATTTGCATATCAATGTGGCTTCGCATTCACAAGGACGTTATTAAAAAACTGTAGGAGAGAGGTCAGAGAAATTCAAGTTCTTGAGGCCAAACTGAGTAGATCGGACCGTACAAAGTAATACAGACGCTGACAACAACTTTTTTTACAAGCTATCTCGACATGAAAGAAAAAGTATATCCTACTGAGACGAAGATGTGATAGTTGCAAAATTGAAAGCGTCAAGAAATGTAAACATTAAACTATTTGAGTCGGAATTTGAAAATGGAAAATGTGGAGAAATAGAAATAATAAATGATTGGCATAGAATTTAAAAAATTAAAAGTGTCAATAAAAAGAAACATTGAAATGTCATTCGCGCCAAACATTTTTAATCGTCGTCGATTACAATGCGACTGACTTTTTTGTTTGAGAAGCTAGTAAAATCTAGCAGTGTTTTAAAAACTAGTAAAGTCTAGCAATGTTTGTAAAGCTAGTAAATTCTTGCAGGGTTAGAGAAGCTAGTAAAGGCCAGCAGTGTTTAAAAAACTAGTAGTGTCTAGGGATGATTGAGAGGCTTGTAGTATCTGCTCGAAACCCTAATAATGTCTTGTGATGCTCGATAGGCTAGTAACGTCGAGCATTGTAGAGAGGATAGCAGTATCTAACGTTGATGTGAGTGCTGATCTTGATACGGGATTATGAGATTAGCTTTAAAGATTATGGGAGGATGTAGGTTGATATGTATTGATTTACATATTATGAGATTTCGTCCCAAAAAAGACGTTATAAAAATCTGAATCGAGAGAACAGGAGAATCGAGTTCTTGGAGCCGAATTGAGTATGGTGTAGAAAGTAGTACGAGCGCTGGGATGTAATTTTTTTTTATTTATTTACATTAAAATCCCCGACAGGACCTTTTTCGCCTTGTATCAGTCTTGAAAGGCTACCTGCGTGACCGATTTGTTTCGATGAGAGATATTCAAGTTTAAATTTGTAATTTTACTGGATATTCATATTGGAAGTGTGCACGGGTAAATTCTTTACTGAGACCCGAAAAAAGTACACGAGGGTTTGTGGTCAGTTTTCAGCATATAGAAAATTTAGATATAACGAAAATGATACCTAGAGCTTATTTTACGATTTAAGAAATTTAAATTCGGTGAGTAAGAGCGTTCTTGAAGTCTGCATGATCGGCGTTTTGTGTCATCTGACATTATATGCAATAAACTTACTTTAATGCCGCTATCGCAATTATTATAGCCAACGTAAAATCATTGTTTGTTTAAAAGATATTATGTTAAAGTATCTTTGATCTTTACGAACGTCATCCATAAATCAAGACTCAGAGTTTTTTGATTTTTTTTATTCGTTTATGCACGTATGACGTGTATATTTTGATGAAAACCTGATAAAAATTTCCATGAAGCATTGAAGGACTAGTATATTATCATGAATCCTTATACTCAATTGTTTGACCCCTTTTGGGATCATTCTGTATTCAATTTTTAAGAATTTCGCCCAGATATCTAATCTCATGAAAAACTCGCAATTCAATTCTTTGACCTTAAATCCGCATTTTATGAATATATCGAAAGTTATGTATGCTTCCAGTGAAAGCATTGGTTATTATGATGCCATATGTCTAAGTTGTGCGAACTCAAAATCGCCCACTATTATGTCAATCATTAATTAGGAAATGGTTGGCCCAAATTTGATCCCGAACACAAGTCTGTTTACTTTGTATAAACTCTTGTGTGTTTATACACAGACGCTTTAATCATTTTCTTCTACTTGAATTCGTAACTGCGTATAGCATTACTAAACTTTTGAGAATATTTTTGCCACCGTTAAGGTTTGTAAATACATTTTCTCGTGGGACATATTTCCTATGAAGACTATAGACAGCTGACGATGCCCATTCACTAAACTTAATCCTGGGGAAGATGGCCGCATCTTTTCTAATATTTGAATATTTGAAATTATTCATGAATTTTCTCCAATATATATATATATTTATTTGTTTATTTTTTTTGCGTCGAATTAGCCTATCATTTTATTGCATTGCTTTAATTCATCTGTAAAAATATTCGGAAAATATTTGGTTCGATTACCTTTTTATTACTGTTTTCCCCTCAAACAATAAACAGTGCCAGTAACTTGGACGTGGCTACTATTTGGTTCGATTAAGATTTTAAATAAATACTTGGTAGCCGATACCAAGCTCTCGACTTTCTGTCGTAAACAATTTTTTTGAATTATCCTGTTCATTTAGTTTGTTCAAAATAAATTCTCGAACTTTTTGTACAATAACTTTGAATTATCTGTACAGTTGATGTTTACTGCTACACATAACTCGAAAATAAAAGTAATTTATTGCCAATCATCGTGCAACAAGCCTTTGTGTTTCCTACAAAATCGATTTTTTAATTCTCTTCCAAATTTATTATGATAAGATCGGATCCAGTGTTAATTGAACTGTTTTATTAAATATTTTACTTTGCCTACTTGCGTACATGTTCATTTGACATTATAATTTGTTCTTGTGTGTCAAATTCTATTTCTTTCGCATATTACTATTTTATTGGAGTAACTTTCACATTTATACTTTATATTCTAATATATGCTACGCACAGTCCACTTTTTTATCAGTATCGCTCCTAACGCTTACAACCATTGCGCAATTCATCGCAAGTTTCTGAAGTGTTTCGCTAATATTGTAAGAGGACAGGATTGGCCGCTAATGTAATTGGCGAATCCCATCCTCGTTGGTAAGTCGGAGAAGAAGCAAAGATCGCGCAATGAAGACACCAAATATGCCAGTATACGATAAAAACAAAAGTAGATTTATTTACAGCAGATACAAGAGGAATAGTAAGATTTCAGCGAAAAAAGATTATATGCAACGTTACTTGCGTTACAGCGTTTGATGAGAGGTCGACGGCGAGGTCAAGAAGCAGATTGACGCTGCTTACCTGGAAAGTGTCTATTGTCACACTTTCAATCGTTGAGAGTTCCAACGAAAAGAAATGTAAAGAATGGAAGCAGATACGAAACGGAAGTGATGTATTATGGCCCCTTTTAGCAAAAAATGATATTACCGGAGTTAAAGGTCGACAATCGTGGTTGGTCACCCGTATGTGATGTTTCTGTGTGTCCGCGTGTGGAGAACTCGATTACCATAATATCCCCCCTTCATCTAGCTGGAAGCAAGAGAAAAGAAAAGAAGAATGGTGAAAAACATGCATATGTATATGTGTCCGTTGTGTATAGAACGAAACATAATTTTTTTTATTAAGTGTCAAGGTGAAAAGAAAGTGAAACGTGAAAGTATATCAGGCAAAGAGTTTCAAGCTTGTGTAATTTTGTGGAACAGTCACAGGGCCAAGTTGTGAGTTTTGAGTGCGACTGTTGCGGCCATAAAATATATTTCTGTGGAGTCTATGAAGCGTGCACATGTGTCAACACAGTTTACGTTGGTCGCGAGTCCATCGTGAGAAAGCGCGTGTCGACGTTGTTCAGGTGATCAGAGAAACCAGTGAGTCGGTCGGATCGCGAACGTCCAGCGATGAGTTCGTAGTGTACGTTTTGCAGTTAACTGCTGTTAGCTGGGGAACGTCGGTTAGGTGAGATCGTTGTGAGAACCAGGAGTTTACAGCGCTTAGTAGGCATCTTTGTGAGTTACTTGTCGCATTTGTTGCTAGAAAAGGTTGATATCCGGTAAGGTGTTTCTAGAAAGGGTTGATATGCTGCGACAAGTTTACCTTGACTTTCTTAAAACATCGATATGAAGTCAATACTCAATGTTGTTGAGATGATGTGTTCACGAGACAATGCGACTCGCGGGTGTGTACGTACACGGCAATACTTGTTCCGTTTGTGTGAACGCACGGAAATTGAATTGCTATATTTTATAAGTCGTTTGGTGGCGTGTGGTCGCTTGCTCATTACATTTTATGTTGAGAAATGGAATTAAAATAGTGTGCGAATCGCTATTTCAGTTTTAAAGTGAGCTTGTTGCCATACGTTCTCAATTATGAAAGTGAAAAACTGAAATAGTTCTTTTATATACAAACATGGTGGAAAAATATTTATATAGACAGCGAGGAAAAAGTTCGAGGGTTGTAATACGTAGATAAAACGTATGTGTGATGGAATGTTTGAGATTATATCATCACAGCAAAATTCGTAAATAATTCCTGGCATTCAAAAATACGTAGAAAATGCTTTAAATTTCTTAGTATTTTCTTTGGGGTAAAAAGTTATTATTTCTTCTTTTATTTTTCTGTGCAAAAATGTGACGAAAAATGTGTGGGCGTGTGTGTGTGTGTGTGTGTGTGTGTGTGTGTGTGTGTGTGTGTGTGTGTGTGTGTGTGTGTGTATCTATCAGTGTGCCTTAGGTTGACGTCATTTTTTTTTTTTGCTACACACATGTATCATTCATTAACTAGTTTCTACGCGTCTCCGAAAACTGTTTTTATTTGTTCTTTTTTAAATTTAATTTCTAGTTGTACTCGGTCCAGAATGATCAATTTGTTCGTTTTCACCGATTGCTGACGTGTTATCGAAGTCGCCGTGGAAGGTCACGATTTTAGTGAACGATTAATATGACTTGTAGCTAAAGATCACAGATTTTTTTAAGAGGACAGGATTGGCCGCTAATGTAATTGGCGAATCCCATCCTCGTTGATAAGTCGGAGAAGAAGCAAAGGTCGCGCAATGAAGACACCAAATATGCCGGTATACGATAAAAACAAAAGTATATTTATTTACAGCAGATACAAGAGTAATAGTAAGATTTCAGTGAAAAGAGATTATATGCAACGTTTCTTGCGTTATAGCATTTGATGAGAGGTCGACGGCGAGGTCAAGGAGCGGATTGGCGCTGCCTATCTGGAGAGTGTCTATTGTCACATCTTCACTCGTTGAGAGTTCCAACGAAAAGAGATTGAAAGAATGAAAGCGGATACAAAACGGAAGTGATGTGTTATGCCACTTTTGGCAAAGAATGATATTCCCAGAGTTAAAGGTCGATAATTGTGTTTGGTCATCCGTATTTGTCTGTGTGTCCGCGTGGGGAGAACTCGATTACTATATATAGTCTTGGTCTGATTTTGCCATTATTTGTTCCTGAGCAAACTGAGACACTTTAAATGTCGACAATTCCGCTTAAGTCGTTACAGTACTTATTTATTATTTAAGTCGTTACAGTGCTTATTTATTATTTAAGTCGTTACAGTACTTATTTATTATTTAAGTCGTTACAGTACTTATTTATTATTTAAGTCGTTACAGTACTTATTTATTATTTAAGTCGTTACAGTACTTATTTATTATTTAAGTCGTTACAGTACTTATTTATTATTTAAGTCGTTACAGTACTTATTTATTATTTAAGTCGTTACAGTACTTATTTATTATTTAAGTCGTTACAGTACTTATTTATTATTTAAGTCGTTACAGTACTTATTTATTATTTAAGTCGTTACAATGCTCATTTACAACTGACGGGAATGTTATATGATCTTCGTTGTCCCGCTTAACGAAATTTAATTATTTCTACTTTTTATGAGAACGATGTAATAATGGGGTTGAATTGTTGTGATAGAGACTATAGTGTTTCCGCGAATTCGACATTATTAGATATGAGTAGCCTACAAATCTGCTTCGCATAACACTAGTCTTCGTAATCAAAATTGTAAAAGCTTCACCCTTTCAAAAGTAAGGGTTTTTTCTAAAACGCCGTATTTTTCTTAGTGTTTTTCTGTTCAAGTTTCTGAATAATAATTCTCTGTGTTTCTCTAGTCTTTCCGCCATTTTTGTCTTGTTGACTTTGTTCGTTTTTTTCGTTGTGTTGAATTGACCTTTCGTCAATTTTCTCTTGTTATCAATCTGCTCTTCGTAGTTCTACTTGTTGTAAAGTATGTTCTTTTTGTAGTTTTTTATTTTTGTTGGAAAAAACAGATTTCATTTTTATTATTCTGTTTTTGTTGTTTTACCTTTTAAAAGTCGTTATAATTTTACTAATTACAGTTTACGTCATGCAAAGTTTATATTTTCCCCCTAAGTGGGAGAAAAAACTTATTTTATTAAAGAAAATCTTACGTATGGATTTATGCTTATAATTTTAATCGACATGTATTTCAATTACAGTTTTGAGACGTTTTTTAGTTGTGTCGGAGAAAATGTATATTTTATGACAGAATGCGAGGTATCAGTAGTAGAAACATTGAAAAGCCTATCTTGTCAGTCTAATATTCTTCGATGTCAAATCGTTTCAATCTGTAAATACTAGCAATTTATTCTTTATCTTCCTTTTCGAAAATGATCGTTGTTTGCATTGCTACCTTGTAGATATATTTTCATGGATTCCAGTTTCTTACCGGAACATTTGTTTTGGTCCGAAAATGTCACTATAAAAGTCTCAGACACGGATATAGTTTTTAAAAAAAAGTAGTTATGTTTGCAACAAGATGAAATACCCAGAGAATGTAGTACTTAATGAAAATATGGCGTACTACTGGTGCCTATTTTTTTAATTAGATTTTCACCCCAAACAAGGCACATTGCCACTTTGATATAGGGGGCTACTATTAGGGACACACGCTACAGGGGTACTATGTATGGAATTGGGCTGAAAGACGTCGGCTCACGTTACACTTGAAATTCTGCATATCAGTACAGTTGGGGAAGCAGGAACCCAGAAGAGAATTCCAAAGTCTTACGGTTCTGGGGAAGAAACTACTGGAGTAGAAGGCTCTCTTACATCTAGGGATCTCTACTGTGAAGGGGTGGGATTTTACTGCTTGTCGAGTTTGCCGGGGCTGTTTACGTAGAGGGGGTAAACGTGCTTGCAGTTAGTCGGAAAATTCACGGTTAAAGTACTTGTAGAACAGGCAGAGGGATGCTACCTTTCGTCGATGGGACAGGGGCTGAATAATTTCTTTATTTTAATTTCATTTTTTATAAAAAACAAAATGCATCATTACATTCCTTTTTCAATAAACAGATATCTAACTTTTTTGTATGAGCTAAACGATGGTAATTCTGCATTCCATTTTATAACATTCTGTGTTTATTTTAACTTATGATTGGAATTCTCAATTCCAAATCTAGCTTCCCAAGTTCGAATCCTAGACTATACTATTTCATATTTACTCACAAGAACAGGCTGCTGTTCTTATAACACTTCGGTATGTCTTTGTTTTTGCCATGTTCTTGCTGGGGCTAAGAATAAGTAAGTATAAGTCCTTTTGTTGTTTATACGGTAGTATTTTAAATCTCGGAACGATGCGTTTGGTCACGCGGAATTCACGTTAAGATTTTAGTTCTTTAGAAGCGCTGGTTGAGTTTGAATAAAATGAATGCGTATTATATACGTTTGAAGCCGGAATAACGCATTATTAAAAAATAAACAGATATTTCTTTACTGTCTAAGGGTAGGATTTAGCTGCTGGTCGGGTTTTTCGGTGGTATTTACGAGGGGCACAAGTGCTAGCAGTTCATCAGTGCATTCACCATTCAAATACTTGTAGAACAGGAAGAGGGATGAAACATTTCGTCGGTGGGACAAAAGCTGAAGCTTAGATTACAGTTCGTGACCTATCAGGTTGGCGACTCTCCTTCGAACCTTCCTTGTCTAAGAGCGAGATAATATTAGCAGATGCAAATATGACAACAATACATGGGCGAATGGTGGTTTTGTAGAGGTACGGGATAGTAGCTTTCTAGTACGGTAGAGAGAACCTGATTTTTTCGCAGCGGTCCTGGAAATGACCTCAATGTAATTGTTCGAACTCATGTTTCCTGTGAACGTTAGACCGAGGAGGTTAAAAGATGTGATTTCAGATAAAGAGTCTTTGGCCATGGCTATTGGTGGTAGAGAAGGTTTCTTGTAGTTATTGAAGGAAACAAATTTTGTCTTTGCAGCATTGAATATGACCATCCAGTTTTGTCCCCATTCCACTAAAGATTGGAGGTCATCCTCTAGTGTTTCTATAATTTCATTGCTTTCCTGTCGTGTCTGTTATAGAGCGTGGTGTCATCAGCATATATACCCATCTCACAGGAAATTTTGTCAGGAAGGTTATTATTATTAATATTAGGAATAATAGAGGTCAAAGGATAGACCCCTGAGGCGCTCCCGCATTTATATGATATTGTTTAAATGTACGACCGTCGAGGACAACCTGGATTTTTCTCTTATCTAAGAAGGATTTAATTATGTTTAGTATTCTTTCAGTGATACCGTATGATCTAATTTTCCTGAGGAGACCTTTATGCCATAGCCTATCAAAAGCCTTAGATATACCTAGAGCTACTGCTCTACCCTCCCCTGCTTTGTCGTGAATGGTATATGCGTTCAGAGATTACAGTTAGGATGTCTGTTGTGGAACGGGCTTGCCTAAATCCATATTGTTGGTCGGTCAGAAGTTTAGCATCTGTAAGGTGATGAACTAGAGATTGGTTAATTATGGACTCAAATATTTTGGCAAAAAGTGGGAGAAGGCTAATGGGGCGGTAATTTAATGGGCCAGTTCTTTCCCCAGAATTCCTGAAAACTGTTACCACAGAAGCAGTTTTCCAGCAGGCAGAAAAGCAAGATTCATTAAGGCATTTGTGGTAAAGTTTGGCGAGGATTGGAGCTACTTTGGCGCACCACCTTTTAATAGCACAGCCGGGATGAGATCAGGTCCACATGCTTTTGCAGTGTCAAGATTATTAGAAGAGCATGCATCTGGGAAGGGGTAATTTTCAGACCGTCTAGTTTGGCGTCTGTTTACAAAGGAAAGTCCGGAAAAGGATGGTTAGCAGAGTCCAGTGTGGAGTTGGAGGTAAATCGACTGGCAAGCATGTTAGCCTTCTCGGTTTCTGAGCAAACAACTCCATGACTGTTGGATAGTTGGGGAATTGTTGATTGCCTTTTTTTTACTACAATGTTGTCGATTTTCCAGAAGTCACGGGTTCCTAATTTCTGTGCTTCGATGCGTTTTTTTGGTGGTTTCAGTAAATTCTCTCTAAGCTGTCGCTATTTCTTTCTTACAGTTACTTCTGGCTTCTATATACTTCTGTCTGTTTGAACTGGATTTATGTCGGTTAAGTCTGCGGTACACATGCTGCCTTTGCGCGATGGCAGCTGCACATGTGGAAGTAAACCATTGGGGAGAGTGGGGCTTGCTATAAAATTTCCCCGTGGGAACATCTGCTTCAATTGCTGTTTTGAATAATTAAATGGTCTCATTTGCACACTGTTTATCAGGAAATGAAAAGGTATTTCGCCATTGGGCGTCTCTAATGAGATCTCTAATGGCTTCCCAGTCAGCCTTTTTATAACATCTCATTGTTTTGAGCAATGGCTCTTCCATTTCAACTATTATCGCTACATGATCATCATTCCCAAGTGGGCTGTGGGCGTTCGTAACACAAACATTAGGAACTGTGGTCAAAAATAGATCTAAAAGTGATGCGTGTTGTACTTGCTGGTCAGGGAAACGTGTTGGAAACGTAACCATCTGTGATAGGGAATGAGTTATAGAGAAGCTATGTGTTGTGCTACCAGGTGCGTCTGTGTAAGTAGAAAATCCAAGCTAGTTGTAGTGGTGGGAATTGAAGTCTCCAAATACATGCGCTTGTGCGCTAGTGTCGACGGAAGGTGCTGTATCTATGCTGTCAGAGACTTTGTTTATTAAGGTGCATTCCTGGGTCGAGGGAGAGCGGTAGAGAAAATAACAGTAATTACCGTTATGTTGCATGTTAAGTCTAAAGCACATAAAGGCTTGATCGTCCGCTTCCAGTTTTGTTTCTCTAGTCAAGTAGAGAGTGTTTCGAATATAGACTCCAAGTCCGTGCATATGTCTGGCAGAGTCCTTACGGCAGAGTGATGGATACCCGGGCATGTTAGTTAGATGGGATGGAGGAGTATAGGTTAGTCTCACGTAGTGATAAGATATCTGTGGTGCTTGTAAGGAGAAATGCTTCAACATCAGCTAAATGCGTTCTAGGCCCACGGCTGTTCATAAATGCAATCCTCAAGGGAGGAGACAATTCGATTTTGTTTGAGTTTTGTCCTGGTTTAAGCGTAATTTTAGATTGTACTGTCAGCTTCTTTTTTCAGTTTAGGTAAGGTGTGCTGAACAATGGTTATGCAGAATACCAGACATGCAACACGAGTAGACCATCAATTGACCATCCATCTACTAGGACTGTGGCCTCAGGAAAGCTCACCGGAGATGAGTGCTCGGTCCCTTTCCATGCGCGACATGGCACTACACACATCACGATATTATTCAACTGTTGATAGAGCAGCCGCTCTAAGTGCTACCAAAGAGTTAGGGCTCCTGTACTACCAATCGGCAACAGCAGCCAGGAACAGTCAATCCGGTACTCTCAAGCCATCAGACGATAGTCTAAACCAATCTATTTGTCCTGGCATTATGGCATTCAAGCACTCCCAAGTGCCCAGTTTAGAGGGGGACGAGATGTGTCGGGAGAGGGAAAAACGGCGTTCATTGCCCTAGTCAGGAAACAAGATCGACCACTGAATATTTCAGTCGAGAGCCTGTGCTTCGACATCTACGCCTGACTATAGGCAAAGGAGGAGTATGGAGGCCGGCGATAGATAGTGCCTATCTACCGCTTAAGACTAGAGTGGCCTCCCTCCTCTTAGGTTTAGCTTCAGAGTTTTGCATCTCCTAGACGGATTACCTGGGAAGATCTATAAATCCATCAGCACCGAGAGGGTTTGCCCTGCGCCTGGGTCCTAATCCAGGTATTTCTGCGACCCCGCGTGGGTAGTTAATGTTACTGGGTTAATATGTAAATATGTCTACTGACAATTATACTCCTCAAAGTGATTAAGAGACATTGCTATTACATTGTTACTGGAGGATATATTTGTCGTTATTAGAGTTCATATATTATGTATGGGTGAATCCATACAGCAATTCAAAAGTTATATTTAATACAAAAATAATACGCAAACTCTCTTTGAATTATACATATATTTATATATATATATATATATATATATATATAAATATATGTATAATTCAAAGATATGTATATATATATGTATATATATATATGATCGGTTTACAAAAAATAATTAAACTTTATATATATATATATATATATATATATATATATATATGCATACATACATGCATACGTACACACTCACACACATATATATACATATATATACATATACATATATATATAATTATTTCCACAATCAAACAACGTTGCAGCTTATGAGAGTTATACATATATATATATATATATATATATATATACATATATTATATATATATATTATATATAAGTAAAACTATAATATATATATATATATATAGATCTAATAATGGTAAAAATTACGAAACAATGATTAATAATCGGATTGAATCAGGTGAATTAAACATTGAGAAAAACGTAACCGTATAATGCGTGAGGAATGTCTATTGAACATCAATTGCTTTATTTCTGAAAGTGTATACAGATGTAATAGTTGGATAATAGTAAAAAACGATAAATCTGTGGGGAATCTAGTGGTTTCTGATATACATGTATCGAAACTATGTTGCATCATTTAACATTGGACAAGAGCACAAATAAAATTGACTTGGGGATAATAATAGAACCAAATAATTATAGGATAGAACAAGATAATTATTAAAAAAAGGAGAACCGAAAGTATACACACACACACACACACACACACACACACACACACATATATATATATATATATATATATATATATATATATATATATATAGAGAGAGAGAGAGAGAGAGAGAGGGAGAGAGAGAGCCATTAGAGTTTAGTTTCCTAGAAGTACATCCAATAAAACAACATGTGTCTTCCAAAGAGTGCTCAATGAGTGAACAGAGTAGGTATATAAAATTTATTTATACAAACATTGATGGCTACATATGTGCATACATGTTTCTGTAATCAGCCCCGTTGGGGGATTACGTCTTCAGGCCAAGAATTATCGTCGATAATTGATATTTCAAACAAACACTTTTTCTTATGTCGTTTACAAAGTTAGAATGTAACATGGGTGGGAGTCATGAGCGGCGAGAGGATAAATGAGGTATTTGAAGCTAATAAACATCTTCTTTATTATTTCCCTTTTTTATATTTCCCTTTTAAGTTTATCTATCCCATCTTTTAGTTTTTACGGCATAAGGTACTTGAGAAGTATGTATTTTTGTCAATTAAAAACATCTCTTAGTGCTATCGGGTACTAACCGGTGTCTTTCAATCCACACAAACACACAGCCACAAGCACACACACACACACACACATTAGAAGCAAACATACGCTTATACATATACTCAGGAGTGGATATACACTGTTCGCTGTATTTTACTCACACACACTCACAAAAAACAGACAATAACTATAACGACACACAAGAATAAAATTAAAATTAAAATTAATTAAATAATTAAATAAATAAAATAAAATAAGTAAAATAAAAATAATCAAACAAATAAACAAATAAAAATTAAAAATTAAAAAAATAAAAATAAACATAAAACCCCGGAAGTTATCAACCTCATCATGAATACATATAGATGAATACACGTATAAACACCCACACTTTGATACACCTGTGTATATATACACACATACACACATATACACATACATAGATTCATAATGCTCACATACAGTTATAACATGTTTATATCTATACTCACATACGCAGTTATATCCGTGCACGGACCCTCAAACACATACATCCATGCACACACCTAGATATCATATATCATGACTGTTATTATACCAAAACAAATAATATTTTTAATCCCACTAACAATCCTAATAATAGTAATTTCTATAATATTGATAATATTAATAACGCCAACAATATTAATAATAATTACAATAATAAGACCGTCGATTGGGAACTTTAAAAACTTGTGGACCCTAACCGAATACACGTCTCAATAATATATATATATATATATATATATACATATATACATATATACATATATATATATACATACATATACGTATACGTATACATGCACACGCATACCACCATACACACAATATATACACACACAGTCAGACTATCGACAGGTGCAGACACTCATCCCCATCCATACGTGTCCCCAAATCTCCACAGATATATACGAGACACACACACACACACACACACACACATATATATATATATATATATATATATATATATAAATATAGACTCACGTATATACTTATGTATATATATATATATATATATATATATATATATATATATATATATATATATATACATGGACACACAGATACCCGCTCACTCACAACGTATAAAAACACAGCAATACGTGCACAAATACAAACACCTTTTTTAATAATAAGGTGCCTTTTAACTTCTGTAGTGTGGTAACCCTTTTATATGGAACAGCGTATTATTATAGTTTACTCGGGCGTATATATACATTACATAACATACAGACATATATACCCAGACACCGATACATTCTTGTAATATACATTATTATAATCATCGTATAGGAGACATCATATTTTAATATATGCATATATATATACATATATACATATACATTACATACATATATACATATACCCACATATATACACACATGATGATTGCAACGTCTTGTCAGACGAGTGCCACTCCCTCAGACATGTAAAATCCATGAGCCCAAATGGCTGAGGGAGTATCTATACAAATATGATGTTACAGAGTCTTAGCTTCGTACGACAGCTAAGTCTCTCTCTCGGTTCAAAATGTTGAGATCCAGCAACAAGCAAGAACAAGATAGCCAGCAACAAATTAAACTGCAGATCAGCTTAATGCGGGTAATGGTCTTCCGCTTTATGTTTTTTTAAATCAGAGATTTGCTTCTCCTAGGAAGGTTGCCTTCACTACGGCTTACGGGAGCCCTCTCCACCCCAATACACATATACACACACAAATATACACGGTGCTAGTTGGCCGTTGACCCATAAAAAGAGTTCATTCGCCCTTTGTATGGTAATGTCATGTGCTACTGGTACCATGTAACCCAGTACTACCTGCCTCATGGTCGGGTCACCGGCGACTAAACTGGTTCCCCCACCAGACTTGTTTGGTGAGGAGGGCGGCTAGTCTCCCTGAAGGATTAAAAACATGACCTTTCAAAGGGCAAAAAAATATATATATATATACACACATACATACACACATACATACATAAATGCCCATATCCATACATATTTACACAAAATACAGACATATATATATGTACACTGCCACCAAATGATACATCTAAAATAGTAATAGGAATGAACTCATTCACTACATAATTCTTTTTATCACACACCACACGCATTCGCCCCTACCCGCTTGTTACTTTTTGATGAGTTGTACTTTTTTTACTGCGTAAAAAATTATAGTGAATTCAGCTTGAAGTCCATAGGTCTATCCTCAGATTTAGCAAGCACTCCTCGAGGTTTACACAGATATACATAAGATGTATAACGATATAATAATAATAATAATAATAATAATAATAATAATAATAATAATAATAATAATAATAACATATGAAAAAAATCAGAGCATTTAGGTTATACAAACGGAGTATAAAGGCTTATATATTGTAATACTTACCTTTATCTTTATTCATTCTCCTTTTATTTTTTATTTTTTATTTTTTCTACCCACGTGTATATACATATACATACAGATAATATACACATACATGCACACACCCAGAAATATCTCCATGCATACATTATTTTGAGGTTCACCCAACAATCTGTTACCCGTTCGGTTCAGATATACTATCATACAGGTATTTATTTAGGTTGGTACTGCTTGAGAAAATAGAATATTAAGCGACTTATGTAATCCATACGGGTAGGATCATAGTTACGGCTTTACTAATTTCCAGTAGTATAACGATAAGAACGTATCCTGTTCATACGTTTGATTATTCGTCGAACGTGTATGTCCATAGAATATATTTTTGAATGTCATTTATGTACTACCTATGTAAAATCTTTCATCCCTTGGGTTCTCTTCTGGGAATATCCTAGCCTGGTATACCACTGATGAGATTAGACATTCATTTTTTTATTGGGCATTCCTCATGTTTTTGGCAGTTACATTTATTCACAGCCGTGTTATCGCTAATATTTACACTTTCTCTATTAGTCATCCTTAAGATTCTTCCATTATGTTTTTTTATAATTCTTTCCAAGTTATCACCACATCTATAACCTAATTTTAATGTATTTTTATTAAAGATTTTTTGTAATATATTACTTGGTGGGAAATGCTTGTTAATAAGTTGTAAAAATTTTGTACCGAGGTTTGTTTTAAGCATAATATTAAAGGGGTGTGTGAACCAAATCACCTTCCTATTGAGATTGTCAGATCTATTAGCGCTAGCATTAGTTACTTTATATTTTATATCTATGTCCTTATACCCACTATTTTTAAGTGCTGTATTATAAATAGCTTTGCAATCATTGAAAGTTACTTCATCAGATGAGTTGTTACTTATTCTACTTTCAATAGATAACGGTGTATGTTTAATAATGGTGGGTGGATGGTTAGACTGTGGCTGTATATAAATAGGGTTAGCGTTTTCCTTCATATAGGGTTTAAATCAAGATCTAAAGTAACGTCAAGGAAGTTAACTTGTTTTAAGTTAACATTAACTTCAACATTTTGTCCCAAATCTTTCATGTCTCTATGGATTGCTCTCCTAACTTGATCACATTTAACACTTGTAGCGTTCCTTACTATAATTAGCCCATCGTCACGATATAAGCCTATACCCCTTCCATCAATAGTGTTATATTTTGCTAAATTATAAATTATATGCAATCCAACGAGATCTGTTGCTTCTGCAGAGTCCGGCGATCCCATTGATACCCCGAAAAAGTCATTTAGCCCATTTATAGCCCATTGTTCTCCATTATAGACTAGGACAGGTGTGCAGCATTTCATAATGATTTCAAAATCCTCATCGGAGGCATTGGTATGGGTCTTAGCAAATTCAGTTTGTGAATTTGCTAAGACCCATACCAATGCCTCACGGGGACACGTATGGATGGGGATGAGTGTCTGCACCTGCGGACAGTCTGACTGTGTGTGTATATATTCTGTGTATGCTGGTATGCGTGTGCATGTATATGTATATGTATATGTATGTATATATATATATATATATATATATATATATATATATATTATTGAGACGTGTATTCGGTTAGGGTCCACAGGCTTTTAAATTTCCTAATCGACAGTCTTATTATTGTTATTATTATTGATATTGTTGGTGTTATTAATATTATCAGTATTATATAAATTATTATTATTAGGATTGTTAGTGGGATTAATAATATTATTTGTTTTGGTATAATAACAGTCATGATATATGATATCTAGGTGTGTGCATGGATGTATGTGTTTGAGGGTCCGTGCACGGATATAACTGCGTATGTGAGTATAAATATAAACATGTTATAACTGTATGTGAGCATTATGTATCTATGTATGTGTATATGTGTGTATGTGTGTATATATACACAGGTGTATCAAAGTGTGGGTGTTTATACGTGTATTTATCTCTATGTATGCATGATGAGGTTGATAACTTTCAGGGGTTTTATGTTTATTTTTATTTTTTTATTTTTTATCTTTATTTGTTTATTTGTTTGATTATTTTTATTTTATATTATTTATTTATTTATTTTAACTTTAATTTTATTCGTGTGTGTCGTTATAGTTATTGTCTGTTTTCTGTGCGTGTGTTTGAGTAAAATACAGCGAACAGTGTATATCCACTACTGAGTATTTATTTATTTATTTTTTTTGCATTTTCACCCCAAACAAGGCAAATAGCCACTTTGGTGTAGGGGGCTACTATCAGGGGCAACAACTACTGCGGTACTATGTAGGGATTTGGGCAGCAAGATGTTGGTTCACGTTACACTTGAACTGCTGCGCGTCAGTACAGTTGGGGAAGCAGGGACCTGGAATGGAATTCCAAAGTCTAGCGGTTCTGGGGAAGAAACTATTGGAGTAGAAAGATCTTTTACATCTAGGGATCTCTACAGTGTGGGGGTGGGATTTAGCAGCCTGTCGAGTTTGTCGAGGGCAGTGGCGGCTCGTGGCTAAGATTAGTGGGGGTGTTGTTATAAAGAAAACGCCTATTTTTTTAATATTGTGTAAAAATAAAACAAACATAAAATTATACATAATTTATACGTATGCACACGTATAAAAATACAATAACTTAAAGGAATCCTAAATAGATGTAAATATTTTACTTATTACATTCATTTGAAAGTAAACTCCATTCTTCTTGTTTTAATTTGTGAGAAAAGATTGATAATTTTCTCCTTAACTTCTGAATGACTGCTGAAGAACTTTTTTATCAATTGAAAGCAATGCAAGTTCATTTAGTCTTTCGCAACCCATGGTGTTCCTTAGAAAAGATTTATTCTTTTCAGAGTTGAAAAACAACGTTCTATCTCTTATGTAGTCATGGGAATTGTCAAGATAATTTTTATGGGTTTTGTGATTTCACTAAAAACATCGTTTAAATTGTTTTCCAAAATAAATTTCAGGAGATCAATTACTTTGCAATACTCATGGATATCTGACCTACTATAAAATATTTCTAGCTCAGTTTCAAACTTTTCTTTGTCAATCATGGAATATGCTTCAGTTGTCAAGGATATCTCTTCTGTAGGTAGTTTTTTTTCTTAAAACTAGCAAAGCTTATCTTGTTAAACAATTTAGCAATGTTTAGTTGAAGAATATCTGTCCGTTATATCAACAGATATATAGTCACACAGTTCTTTAGCTTCGCCCTTGAGTGTTTGTGAAGAATTTTCACAGTAGTTGGTGTTTCTTATCTCTAAAATAGCAGTTTGGAAATTTGTTATGTATTCATTGACTTTATATATGCTAATTTCCCGAGAAATAATTTCAACATGAGACATAATTTTATGAAATAGCTCAAACCAAAATATGAAATTTTCATTGTTCAAATATTTCAGAATTCCTGTCGCTTCTGCAACGGTCTCATCTACATATGATGTTGACTGAATTTCAGTGACAGTTTTTTATGCTTGAACATTTTCATGAACTCTATTTATGTATGTTAAAGTTCCACCTTGTGGCGGATACACGTAGAATGCTTACATCCAGATGCTTCTTGAAAAATGGACAGACGCTGTGGTGATCTAGAAAAGAAAGTCGGAATAGCCAAAATGTTAGAGATAAATAGTCTAGCATTTCGTGTAATGCTTGCTGCATTCCTCATTATTAAATTAAGTTGATGCGCATAACAGTGAGTGAAATGCGCATTACTATAAACTGCTTTTATTTTCGCCTGAGCACCAGCTTTTTTGCCTTTCATGACATTTGCATCATCAAATGTCTGAGCTATCAGTTTTTGGCGATTCACTTGAAGGATTATATCTAATTGTTGTAGAATACATTTTGATATCCTATCAGCGGTTTGGTTTTCTGGAATAAAGAATCCCCAAATGCGTTCAAGTATTTTTTCATCCAAGACGTACCGTAAAACAATGATCATTTGTGTATGTTCAGACACATCTGTTATTTCATCAGCCATGACAGCTACAAAGGAAGCTTTGCTAATTTCTGCCCTTATTTCATTATGGTATATTTGTAAAAGACAGTTAAGTTTGTCATTCTGAATAGTCTTGGAAACACCTTTGAAGACATTACTGGTTTCTAAGTGATTCTTTAAATTTGGATCTAATTAAGATGCAAAATTTAAAAATCCTCTAAATACACTTGGATTTACTGAATCATCTTTTTCATCATGTCCTCGTGAGGGAGTTTCAAAGTTCCCACAAAAGAAAATACAATCTATTATTTTAGATAAAATTTCACGGTTCTTCTGAACATTCATGTTATGATGATTGATTGAAAGTCTGCAGGCCTCACTAAGTTTTGCTTTAATATTTATGGCCCCCAAAATTGATAGGGAAACTACATTGTCAACGTGCTTCTCATGCTTTTCAGTTCTATCTTTCATTTTGCTAATAGTTCTGAAACTCTCTTTTATCCATGTTACATCACCCCCTAACAACAAACAACGAAAGCAGAACAATGCCTTTTTTTAGTTCACAGCCGCAAAGCTAACTTTTCCGTTGGTACCATTAAAGCTACGAATATACAATTTGTTGTTGCTAATGCCTGGCTGAGATATTTGAATATCAGGCGTTGAACGGCTTCTTTTCTTAATTACAACTTTATCATGGAGAGACTGCTGTGAAAACTCAATCTGCTGAAGTTCATTTACCGTCGCAAAAGTTATTTCTTGGGGGTGCAAGGAGACCATGGTTAAATTCTTTTTATATCAATTGTATTGGGAAAGGTAAGTACTAGGTAGTCTATTAGTAGAATATCAATTAATGTAGAAGGAATACAATGTTTATGTGATCCTCTTTTTGCGATTCAACTGAACCGGAAGTTCTAACTGAGTTGAATCATACTTTTATAACTTTTAGGTCACAGATTTTTATTAACGAAAAATGTGTTACTATTTAACAACGGTTTTATTTATAAAAAGCTTATTGTTAATTAAAAATAGGCGTATAAAAAATAAGCTTGTCATTAAAATTGCTTTTTTTAATACAAATATTTTTAACTTTGCCATTATAAGCCGTCGAAAAAGGGGTAATACGCAAAAACATTTTAATCAAAAAACACTATTTTAAATTGTATACACTTTACAGAGTAATAAAAAAATATACAAATATATTTCTTTTAAACTTTACAGATTAAATAAAATTTTACCGCAGGCAAACAAACGAAAAACATTGTTTAAATACATTTTATTTACATTTTTTTAATAATTAATTTTTTCATAAAAACAAAATCTTTGCCTGCAAACAATGGTAAAGTTAGGAGATTACCATTTAAAAATGGTTTTATTGGATAACAGTTTTATTTAAAATTTAATAATGTGTGTTTATAACAAAACTTTGTAAATAAAATATAGAATAAAAAAGTTTACATGTTTGTACTATGAGCAAACAAAAAAAATTAAAGATACATAATTTTATTTACAAATCTTTTTACAACTTTTTATATAAAAATAAATACAAACTTTGCTATTTACTAAGCTTATTATAAAAACGGTTTTACATACTCGTCTTGTTATTGCACATTTTAATTAAAAAACTTTGTTCAAAGTGTAAAACTTCTTGCTTTGTCCTCGTGGGATGTAAATAAATGCTAAAGCTTTATATATATATATATATATATATATATATATATATATATATAATGTGTGCGTATATATATAATGTGTGTGTATACATATGTGTGTGTATGTATATATATGTGTGTGTGTATATATATGGGTGTGTATATATATGCGTGTATATATATATGTGTGTGTGTATATATGTGTGTATATATATGTGTATATATATATCGTGTGTATATATATATGTGTGTGAATATATGTGTGTGTATATATATGTGTGTGTATATATGTGTGTGTATATGTGTATATATATATATGTGTGTGTGTATGTGTGTATATATATATATGTCTGTATATATATGTGTGTGTGGGTGTATATATATGCGTGTGTGTATATATATATATGTGTGTGTATATATATGCGTGTGAATATATATGTGTATATATACATGCATATATGTGTGTATATATATGTATATATATATATAAGGCAAAACATTTCTAACTAAAATGTATTTTAAAAAATAAACTTTTCTTCGCTTTTCTATAAAAAAATGTAAATATTTTTTTATTCTGTAAAGTTAAACTACTACAAAATAAATAAATTTTAAACTACTTAAAAATACAAATAAAATAAGCCATATAGGTAAAATAAAAAATAACATTTTTAACTTCAAGTCTAAAAGCCCGAACACTTTTAATTAAACAAAAAAAAGTTTGGCATATTATATATTTTTGTCTGCTTAAATCGCATTTAAAAGTGTGGGATTTTTTTTTTTAAGTTGGAGATTTTATTTACAAGAACACGTAACAATTTTAATAATAATAATAAAAAGAAAACATTTGTAAACAAAGCTTCTTAAAAAAAATAAAATAAATAAGCGACAACGTGACAACACCGCGTTTTGAACTGCGAAAAATACAGTTCCGATTTGACTCATATTAACCGTTCTAGATCGGGCATGCGTACAAGCGAATTTCACTAAGAATGTGTAACTGTGGATTTCGCAGCCCCAAACAACGTTTTGCTTTTATGCTTATATGAGTATGGGGACAATTATCGACATTAAGCTTCAGGATTATATATATATATATATAAATATATATATATATATATATATATATATATATATATATATAATTAATATGATATATTATCACATACAAAAAAAATAAACGTATTCTTTTTAACGTGTACTAATGAGTAGAAATGACTTGGGGGTGCTGCTGCAGTTCCACCACAGCACCAGGCACGAGCCGCCACTGGTCGAGGGTGCTCACGTCGTGGGGGCACAAGTGATTGCAGTTCGTCAGAGCATTCACCACTAAAATACTTGTAGAAAAGGCAGAGGGATGCAACATTTCGTCGATGGGACAGAGGCTGAAGCTTAGATGCCAGTTCAGGGCCTATCATGTTGTCGACTCTCTTTTGAACCTTGTCAAGGAGCGAGAGACTAGTAACAGATGCACCAGCCCAAATGTGACAGCAATACTCCATTCATGGACGAATGGTTGCCTTATAGAGGTACAGGATACTTTCGGGTGTTAGTAATTGTCTAGCACGGTAGAGAGAGCCCACATTTCTTGCAGCGGCCCTGGCGAGTATAGGTAAGCGTATGTTTGCTTCTAGTGTGTGTGTGTGTGTGTGTGTGTGTGTGTGTGTGTGTGTGTGTGCGCGTGTGTGTGGGTTGAAAGACACCGGTGTGTACTCAATAGCACTAAGGAATATTTTTAATTTACTTATCGCGAGACCAAAATACTAAATTTTCAAGTACATTATGCCGTAAAAACCAAAAGATGGGATAGATAAACTTAAAAAGGGAATATAAAAAAGGGAAATAAAAAAATATGTTTATTATCTTCAAAGATCTCACTTACCTTCTCTTCTCGCCGCTCATAACTTCCACCCATGTTACATTCTAACTTTGTAAACGAAATAAGAAAAAGTGTTTATTTGAAATATCAGTTATCGACGATAATTCTTGGCCTGAAGACGTAATCCCCCAACGCGGGTGATTACAGAAACATATATGCACATATGTAGTCATCATGTTTGTATGAATAAATTTAATATATATATATATATATATATATATATATATATATATATATATATATATATATATATATATATATATATGAGTGTTCGCGTAAGTGCGTGTCTACATAAATTCATAAATACGGAGCGAAATAGAGAAGGAGGGAAGAGAAGGCTAACTTATATATGCATCAAGGGATCTTATAAACACTGACATGGATTAAAAGAACAAGAAGAATAATAACATATGGGAATGCTTTATTTAATATTATCTAACGAAGCTTGAAAACGTATATAAATATGATGCAGCAAATCAAGTAGTCGACATATCAAATCTTAATCGAGGAAATAATGAATAGCTACAATCGGAAAGAAAACACTTATTTCGTCAGGCGGCGGCGTTGGCTGAAATCCGTTGGATCCACTTGTGTTATTATGACATCATAAAACTAAACCTAATCTAATTGTCGACGCAGAACGATAAGAACGTTCATTTGGGATGGTCTTTATTTATTCCATCTAATGAGGATACTGCATTCCCAATGGAAAGCGTTATCTTCGGTGGTTTTGATGCAGACATTTATCAACAATCGATTCAAGCTGGATCAGTTCCCGTTTAATATCAAAACAGAACGCAAAATATAGTTTAATTGTAAATAAAAGCAACTCATTTATGTTTAGTTTTACTGATCCTTATATATCCTTCAAATATCGTGACTAATACAACAATATACCAACAAAAGCGACTTTCCCCCCATTCTTCCATGTTTAATATGCCTGAACATTTGCGAAACACACACACGCGCGCGCACGCACACACACATATCTATAATATAAAGCTGAACGCCTGTGTGTGTGGTCTCGAATAGGCTCCTATGTGGTTGACTATTATAGAAAACTGATCGTATATAATGATAGATGTATCGATACACATGAATGGGTATGTTTGATCTGGCCTAATGATGATTCATTAAAATTGTGGGGTCTGCGTACGCGCCTGGTCCAAAAAGCATGGAAATAAAAAAATTAAAAATTAAAAAAAAAATGTTTTCAAGTGTTTTTGATATAGATGTACATAATAATACTTTGATAAGTATGTTTTAACCTAAATACGGATGGTATGATAAAATTGTGGGGTCTACGTTCGCGCCTGGCCTCCAGAGAAGGGAAATAGGCACAACCTTTAATAAAGACTTTTCATATCTATCTTGGTAAGTATACTTTGATAATTATGTTTCAGTTTGAAGAAATATGGTATAATACAATTATGGCGTGTTTGTTCGCGCCTGACCTCCATAGAATGGAAATATGTCACAGATTTTAACAAGGTTTTTAATATAGATCCACAAAATATTGTGATAAGTGTTTCAGTGTGAACAGGTATGTTATAATAAATTATGGGGTTTATCTATTTTATTTTTACTATCACCATATTTTGCTTTGGTTTTGATGCCCCCAAATTCGAAGCTAACTCTTTACACCCCTTCCTTTTCATAACCTATCATACTTTCATAAACCAAAGTTCATTTACTGTACGCTGTTTTTAACCCAGTCAACAACGAGGGGTACTTTTGCTAGTATATATATATAAATATATATATATATATATATATATATATATATATATATATATATATATATATATATATATATATATATATATATTGTTGCAGGGGAATTACGACGCTACAAGGGGCTGAATTTGGATAAATGAACATTCAGCACTAACCATAACCATGCAATCAGAATTAGTGAAATTTCCATTTTTCAATCAAATCGATTGATTGCCTACTCTAGTCTGGGACTCCCCAACATCCACCGAGAGTATGATTTGCATGCCTCTCCCCAACGACTTATTTTACAATACATTGTAGTCTACATTGCACTGTAGAGAACCTACCGTTGATTTATAAAATTATAAGTATTATTGTTAAATTGTGCTTAAAACAGAAACATTCATTTCGAATACACGCTTGGAAAAGGTATGCTCCTAGCTCCGACACCGTATTAAGGCGATGATTAAGGCCAGACGTGGCACATTGATTAGATGTCAGCTGTACTACATAATGAACTTACCTGAATTGATTTTTTCAATAAAAGCATAGAAATAAAGCTATAGTGTCGTTTTCTTTAGGACGACAGCTTTATCGTGTCACCCTGTAAATATCTAATCAAACCGACGGAAATAAGAATATCGAATTCAGCAGAAATGCGATTAAGAAATAGTTAGAAATTATGTCGACATTCCCAAGACAATCAAATGCAAGTGCCGAAATATATAATTTAGTTCCTGCTCGAAATATCAACCCAAAAGAGACATTAGTACGTCACTCGAGAGAGGTCATATAACTAAAAGTGACCTCTTACCGATTTCATAATTAAATTGCACATCGAAAACAGAAGCTCACGTTTCCATCAGATTTTAAAGTTAATGTATTCAGTACGAAGAAATTGTCGCGAGCAAAATTATGCCGCTCAGTCTTTGTAAAAGTTAGAATTTGATCTTCACTGACACGGGTGTCACATTCACATGAATGAAAGGTTTCAAAATTATTAATGGTTAATCAGACCACGTGGTCTATTTATTTCATGAACAATAAGTTCTACATTATGTTTAATCATGTGCCTACAGTGTTGAAACTTGTCTGCTTCCAATTTATTATCCGGATTTGTCAAGCAAAGTACTTATGTGTCCCATGTGTGTCAACTTTTCAGTACATCTTGAGGAAATTGATTCAATATTCGATTTCCTAATCCTGTTAAACTACAAACGCGCAAAAGCACGTCGCATACATACATTTATACATTTATATAAAAATCGTATATGTATATGTGATTAACTTTCAATGTACAAAATTCTGTACAAAACTAATTAAACGGTCGTTATGAATTGTGGAGCAGATTTGATATACTTAAATGGTCGCATGTAGGCTGTATTTTGTTTTATTTAGTCTTCGGCAAAATCAATAAAATCGAGGAAGTCATTCGGCAAATTTCAGATACGCCCAATGTTTATGATATTTTAACCATATAAATTAGATAACATTGCTGAGTATTCCCTCTCATTTTATCTATATACTTATTTATATTAAAATTTCTTTCTAGACTGTTTTAATACGTTGAGCTAACCAGCAAAATTAGATAATTATATATACTTCCCTTTTCTAACTTTATTTCCATTGAGGAGAAGAGGGATCTCTTTGAAAACGAGTAAAGTCGGGTTAGATGAGTGAATGGTTAATGAGAGTCAAAGGGGCAATATCCGTAGTAATCTCTAGTAGTAAAAATTTGGCAAATGGATTTCTTAAAAGGACATCTCATCATGAACTTCTTTACGTTACCAAATTGTAGTCAGCCGAAAAGCATACAAACGGAAGAGATTTCCACAAGCGTGCAGTTCTAAGAGAGAATCATTGTTCATTGAATCTACGTTTACGTTAAGCCACATATAAAGAATAAGAGGGATTATTGATAATGTTTTAAGCAAGACGAGTGTTTTTCGTGAAAGTTTGGCGAGGAGGGCATAAATTGAAACTCAGACAAGCACTTGCATAAAAATAACGATAAAGCAGGGACAAGCTAGCAACGTCTATTCTTTGTGAAAGAGGTTGCAGGGAAAGAAAAAGAGCACCTTTCACTAGTCTACGAAGTCTATTTTCGACTCTGTTGAGGCAAAATAAGGCGTTTCTAGCAGTTCCTGCCAAGATTTGGTAACAGTACTCTATCATTAGATGTACTTGGTAGAGAATTGCATCAGTAGTGAGATATCTACTGGAAAGGTAGAAGAATCCTACCGTTTTCCCAGCGACTTTTAAGCTTGTCAACGCTTGCTAAGACTGAGTGCCATCCATTTCAATTGATGACAGACGGAGATCAGTGCATTGGTGATATAAAGATAGAACCTTGGTTTTAGATGCATTAAAATTAACGAGCCGCCTATTTCTCTATTGTACCACGTGCTCAAGATGAGAGGAGAGAGAATCATTTATGACCTTTGATGTGTTACCATGGATAGTAGTGTCGTCAGCATAAATGTCTACCAATGATCATAGGATATGATTTGTAAGATCACTGATGTAGATCAGGTCTTTAATGTGTTAAAAACAATTGTCCTACAAAGGAACTATCTATCGTGATAATCGCTACTTCTATGAGATATACACGTTTGCACACCTGCAATAGATCTAGTAGAACAGAAACAATATTCCATGTCACTAAGCAGGTTATTTAATTAGTATTCTAAGACTTAACTGGTAAACATTCAGATATGTATATATTATACAGTACACACACACACACACACACACACATATATATATATATATATATATATATATGTAGTTTGAAATTGGTATATTTAGGCAGCATTTTTTCATTCAAGCAAATATTATTATTATTAATATTATTAAAAGGGAGTGTCCACAAAGGTACAAAATAGCCATTATAAAAAATTTACTAAATCGCGCTAAAATGATATCCTCCACAAAAAAAGCATTGCTAATTAAAATAAAAACATTAAACAAGTACTCATCAATAATCATTTCCCCAATTACATTGTTGATGAACAAATTAAAAAAATGCTACAATCTTCCGATAACCAGAATAAGAACGTTAGCCAACACCGCAATGCAAACCCCATTAATATATTTTACCAAAATCAAATGACGCCTAATTTCAGAATCGAAGAAAATGCAATAAAAAATATTATACGAAGATACTTGACGCCTGTTGACAGTAATTTTAAAATTAAATTTATTATCTATTATAGGAAATTTCGAACACAAAACCTTGTGGTTAAAAACAACTCTTCACCGGCGATAAAAACGTTGGAGCAAACCAATGTAGTGTATAAATTTAAATGCTCTATTGGAGAATGTAACTCCAAAAATAATACATACATTGGGCATACAACAACAACGTTGTCCCGGCGAATAACTATGCACCTCAACGACACAAGCGCGATTTACAAACATTTAAAAAAAGAACATAGCTGTCACCCCTCCAATGTTAGAAAGGTCCTCGTTGACAACACAAAAATTATACAACGGGAAAATAATGTAAAAAAATTAAAGATTCTTGAAGCGTCGTACATTAGAACTCTAATATAACCATTAGAACCTAATATAAATGACATTGCATTTCAAAAAAGCAGTAACGTTCTGAAATGTCTTGCATAGTCCGTGTTGGACGGACTTCGTACATGGTGTCTACGAACTTGCTGGTTTTAACACTCGAATTTTCAATCGACTTTTATTCTTAATCGACTTTTATTTTAACTCATCACTGACTATATATATTTTAGTTTTCATTTTTAATCCTCATTTTCGCAATCCTGTATTTTTAACACCTGATGATAATTCGTGGACGAATCGAAAGCGCTCGTAACAGCAACATGTATGGATCCTTTATTAATATTTTTGATTTTGAAACAAAAAAGACAATACGAAAAATTGAAAAATTAAAAAAAAGAATTATAAGACAAAATGTCTCCGTTGTATTTAATAATATTTGCTTGAATATATATATATATATATATATATATATATATATATATATATATATATATATATTGAAGCCCTACTTATTAGCATTAACAAGCCGACCATAAACCCAACTCAATATGAGAGGTAAAGCATGCTTAAGTACCCTTAATCATTTTGAATGATTTTAATCGACTTTTCAATTAATGCAATAAACGCAATTTTGAATACATCCCTCGCCTGAAGACGATTCATGATTGAAAACTATAGCAACTATAATATTTTTTTTTATTTTATACTTGAACAGAACGCTCGAGCATTGGCTTGATAAAGGGGAAAAATAACCGCAAGAAAAAATAACAGGAAATTTCCCTGCCGTTCAATGAAACATGCACAAGAGAAAAAAATGCTGCCCACATATCTCTCTCTCTCTCTCTCTCTATATATATATATATATATATATATATATATATATATATATATATATATATATATATAGAGAGAGAGAGAGAGAGAGAGAGAGAGACAGAAAGCGTTGCTAACACTTTTGTCATAATTTATATCAATTTCCCTTTTGCAACTGTATTTTCATTTTTCACATTTCAGAACTTCACCTCTTTGTATTAATATACGCACCTACTTGTCCATCTGTCAGTCACTATTCCATATATTGGAAGCTGAAACCCGCCACTGCTCAAATCTTCACGCTTGACTAGTAGACGAGCTTTCCTATGCGTAGGCTTACTCTCTTTTGCTATTTCCGTCTTCCGGTCTCACATGATGAATAGTATTATTAGGTGCACGTCAACAGAAATACATTTTGGCATTTGTTTCTCTTTTTCCTCTGTATTCACATTTATTCCTCCTCTATATGTTATTCGTCTTGCAAAACCTCGAAATAGTAAAATGCATGACAACAGTGGTCCATGTGGCCTTCAAGTTCTTTTCTTTACTTCCTGACCTGATCGATCTCTTTCTCCTGTCTATTTATCCCATCTTGTTGTGAACGTTGTTTTTCTGCCGTGAATGAAATGCGCATGTAACAATTCAGAATATTCGATAAAAATGTGTCCGTCAGGTAAAATGTATTCAATACTTTTATGACAATCAGAAAATTTAAAAAAAGACAATTTAGAAATTTTATCTTTTTTTTTATCATCTGCAACTTGGATGTCTTAAGTTGATAAAGAACTGGTGAAAACATGCGGTGTTCGCTGGATCAAGAGCTAAGTAGAGTAACCCTTAGATTTTACGCTCTCCTCTGTTTCCTCCCGGCCTGCATATATTTTTGTACTCACATTAACGTTTACCATTGAAAAGCATTTGCAAAAGCCAATTATTTTTCCTGAATTTCAATGACAATACCATAAAAACAAACAATTAGAAAAATACTCTACAAACAATCAATTAGAAAAATACTATACAAACAATAAATTATAAAGAATTTAGAGTGACAGCATAGATATCATCTTTTTAATACAAACTGTTTTTCATTTGTTATAAAATGTTGTTTTGAAGAAGTAAATTTAACTGATAAAATAACGAGTTAGTTTTAAAGGTTTTTTTATTGAATTTTCAAGTGCATTCTTTTTGACATATGCCAAAAACATTCGTAAACGATTTATCTACGGTGGAGAGGCAGCTTAAGAACATCATTTGGGATGTTAGCTTAAATCACAAAATATATAAAGAGGGAATAAAAACATGGACAAAAATTTTGAATTCAAGATTCCAACATTTGTCACAATAAAACCACCAACGACAATGACAGGGGGAAAATAAATAGTTTAAAAATAATACAAGACGGTTTACAAGAAATATCTCATCACAGAGCCAATAATAGCGAAAACTCAATCAAAATAGCCAGATTTAAGTATTATATAGAGACCTTCTTTCTAGAATTGTAGTATTATTCGATCAAAAATACAAGTACACGTTGGATATAGACTAAGGTAATACAACACGCCATGCATACCAATGCCTTATTAAAAGTCTGGATACCAATGCTTTATTAAAAGCCTGGAACGATAAAACGAAAGAGCCATCGATTCCAGTCTCACATAGAGCTAGCATAAACAACATGCTAAAATTATATGCGTCTGTATCTGTATCTCTATGTGTATTTTGTAAACAATTCAACATCATATTCCATCGTGCTGGAAACTAACAAAATATCATTTTCATTCTTACATTTCCATCTGTCTCAAGATCGTTTTCGTTCCCCCCTCTCCTCTCCTGCTAATTTTCTCGATTCTTATTGTTGAGTTGCAATGAAAGTCGGTCACTAAAGCGCACATGCGCAGATCATGATGTTATAATCATAAGATCACTCTTGGCCGTTTTAATTTATGTATTATATACATGTATTATATAAATGTTAAAATGTAATTCCCGTGGTTAATGTTGGTTGTGCGGTTTGCTCCTTGCTAATTGAGGCAGAGATGTCTTCGTGGCCGAGTTTGAATCTCCCGACCAGCTGTAATCGTAATACCCTTCACTGATGACTCCCGAAAGGATGAAACATTAGTGTATGTAGATAATAAAAAAATTACAGTAATAATTATATTTAAACAATTTATTATTCGACAAGTAATTCAAGTTGATATCTTAAAATTTCCCTTATTGTATAGTTTCAAAAATAGGTGAGTTTTTACCCAAATAATGTATATGGTCAAGTTATATTTTTGCTGGTTTGCACATAAGTTGAACATTCCAAAATATTAATCCCTTATTCTCCATTGGAATTTCCAATATTATTAACATTTGCTTATTCGATGGAAAAGCCATGCCACCAGTTTACTCATTTTCCGACTTATCTAGATTTACAATACTTACCTGGTACACACTGCATCTGCTACCTCACTCACCCTATGCCTCTTTTTACTCTCAAACTTATAGAGTGATTATTATCGCTGACAAACACAGTGTGTTCCAGAATATCATTCCTTGTTATCAAAATATCTTTTAAGATCTTATGAAAATTCGCTTTAATTAGCTACTGAGTTTGATTTATCATAATTTATACTTTATTTACCTCTTTTATTTCGCAACTTAAATATGCTATAAACCACTAAATATATACAGCAAAGTTTGTATAGCACACCACATGTTTTTAAATCCTCACCATAAAAAAGACTGCTCAAAACTATTATATTTTTATTATAAAATGTAATATATCTCTATTCTTCAGTATCGCCCTATCTCTATTTCAATTTGTTAGGTAAAATACGCGATTTATTCTGTCCGCTTTAACATTGATTGCTAAACGACCCTACACTTAAAATATAGTAATTCGATCTACAAGACTAGACAATAACGGTTTCCTACTTTCCATCTCTCTGTTCTACTCACCTGTCACTTTGACACCTTAAGCTTAGCAACTAGCTTGAATATCTTCTAAAATTAAAACGTCTGAACCTCTCCTTTAAAATAATATCATTTCCTGCTTTTATTTTATAGCATAATTTTTATTAAATTTCTCAGCCGATGGAAGTAAAAAAGTTTACCTATTTCTCCGTTGTAGTACCTTTTAACTGTGAACATTTTCCGGTGAAAAACTGATCTACTGTAATATTAAGAAACCATCGCCTAAACCAGAACCTACTTATGGTTACTGATCAACTATTTGATTATTACAATTATTTTTTTGGACTATTTTACTTTTACTTCTATATTTAACCACTCATTATTATTTTGATTATACTACATTTTTAAACTTTTTCTTCGTTGAGTCTGAAGTTTATTTAGAATATTCTTTTATGCATTTCTGCATAATTATCAACTTTTATAAATATATGACTTTTATGTGCAGCGAACAAAAATCTTGCTTGCCTATGAATATTATTATATTAACTATTTGCCATCTCAGGATAAAACCGATGTTTTGAAACCCTATGGAAAAATAAATTTGAAGCTGTCAATTTGTGCTCGTTGTCAAATAATAAATCGTTGTAGATTATAATTTACGGAGTTTAATTTGATTTTCTGTATAAATGCTCTGTCTCGAGTATTGAGCTTTTCATCTGGTTAAGAGTGTCATATAAATATAAGTATTAATATTTATACTCGCTTTAAGTTTACAGGATTATTTAGTTTGAAACGTTGAATGTTTTGAATATGTAAATATATATATGCAAAATTTATATGTAAGTATTATTATCATTATTATGGTTTGGCTTTTAAAAAAACGAAGCTTTTATATCGCATGACGTATCATATTCATGCGGCTGATATATACATGCATATATATATATATATATATTTACATTGTGTGATCGAATTATATTAATGTCGCTGATATATATATATATATATATATATGCGTATATATATACATATATATATATATATATATATATATATATATATTGCGCCAATTTGAGCCACATTAACGCGTGGCAGGGTACAGCTAGTATATATATATATATATATATGCACACACACACACCCACACACACACACACACACATATATATATATATATATATATATATATATATATATATATATATATACTAGCTGTACCCTATTGGCGCAATGGAAAAAGATCCAAAATGAGGAAATGCATGTTTTATAGGTTTAATTTCCCATTCCGTTTTTGTTGTTCCATTTTCTTAGCTGATATAGAGATTTTTTTTGTGACTCTTGAATCCGTAACATAAATTGTCCACGTGAAAAACAAAACAGTCAGTGTATAGCTGTAAACCACACAATTGTAAAGATTGTTCCCTGCGCTTTGTTGATGGTTATTGCAAATGACACTAAAATTGGATATTAAGCAATTAGAATTGAGGAGGCTTTGTTTGGCAAAAATGTGTTTGGAAAAACATTTGTAAATCCACGTGATATACGCACGTTAGAAAACACCCTTCTGACGTCATAAACAAAAGATATTTCTTAATATAAGAATCTGAGGGTTCGAAGAGGTCAGTCAAGAGTGGATGATAGAGATTCAGTAGGAGAAAAGAGCCCCTTAGAAGCGAAGGGAGGAAAATAGAACATGTAAATACAAATGTGAATTTCTGATATCACCGATCGGTCGATTAGAGAATAAAAAACACATTATGTTTGTAACTGCTTGTCTCGTGTCGCCGTTCCATACAACCGAATGTGCCTCCTCTATCAGAAGTAATGTGCCCCCTCCTCAAATATATGTTACCAAGAATTATCCCAGTCAGATATATATATGTCTCCCTTATCACCACCGTTATTCGTGTATTAGATGTACCCCGTTATACATGCCCCGCTATGTCCTCAATATGTACCCCTATGCAACATAAATATTATTAATTTGAATTTACTAAAGTTTTACCTAAATAAAAAAAGCTCAATACAACCAAAGTAGGAAGCAGAGCTTGTCATAAAATAACGCAATTAAAGGCTGTAAATTATAATTTACTATCATTTATTGTTCGATAAGATACCTAATATCTAACCTATTTTTAAACAATATATTTTAATTTGCATTGTCCATTCTTTTAACTGACATATTTAATATCCACATTTCTAAAAGAATGGACAATCGACTCTTTTTCCGACATAAAAAAATATTTAAGTATTTCTAATAGAATTAACAATGGACTTAATTTCTAACATTCCATTTTCCATTATCTTTAACACTTGCCTACAAGGTTCGGTTCTAGCCTTATCCTAATATCATTTTCACTTATCTAGTATGTCTTCTTACTTACATGAGAAGTATAGTATAGTAAGTATATGTTCTTACTAAGATTAGAAGGAAACAACCCTTTCATATAACACTCCTTTCCTTTCTATTTTTCAAAAAATGTACGTATTTTTAAATTTCAGTATATTTCTTCTCTATATCAGTACAAACACTTGGATAAGACCAGACATCAAAAACAATAAATAAATAATAAAATAAACTTCTTAAGTCAGCCCTTTTCCAACTGACTCTATATTTTTTACTAGAAACTATCTAATCTCTCTCGCATATTCCTTTTGAGTGTAGGGTAGTAACTCCTATGATGGATATCAGCTGCTCAATCCAGCCACCCTTATGCCACAGTCTCATTTTACCTCTTCACAAATTCGACGACTCTTCGTCCACATATGTCCTGATCCTTTCTTTCGCATGGTTGTTCTACTACTTAGAGTTTTGTCTCATTTTCTAACTATTTTATTTCTTTAGGGACATACATTAAAGCTCATTTACTTTAAAATTTGTGGTTGGCTTCTAATTTTTACGATACACCTTTTCATTATACTGATTCACTCGGATTTCCTTAGTTGGACTCCTAGACTCGACAAAGACGTAGAAAACTTAACTAAATAACCCCCACCCCTGCACTAAAATTCCTATATGCGCACTGAATTTTACTATGGCTAGGATTTCTGTGATGTTTCCTTTTTTTATCGGAGCGTCTAAGATCCCAAACAGGATCATACATCTCTAAAAAAAGTATAAGGTTATATATTTTCTTCCTTAGTATTTACGTTATATTTAACTTTTTCCCAACGTATTACTATATGTGATTTGCCCTTGGTACTGCCACTTATAGTAATTTGGTACCCTACAGAATTCTCGTATTCTTTGACATCCCTCCCTTTTTAATTAATTGTGCCGAAACTTTTGATTCTGTTCGAAACCATTACGTGCAGCATGCTTTAAAAGCACACAATATCGCAGTATTCCATCTGCATTTTTCTAACAGTGGCATATCTAATACTGTCCCTAGGCAAGTTAATCTTCTTGCGAAAAATGTTATAGTCATAAAAAAAATTCTCTCTGTTTGCATATCACACGCAAAATCCTCTCAAAATACCCGTTTACGTAAGTTTCTCTTTTCCCGTCTCTAAAATTCTAACTGATTTCTAGGCCAACCATTCGTCCTAATCATCGTTTCATTTTTATTTTCTTATGACTTGTTATTTCATTTGAATTTATCTCCTTAATTATGGCTTGAATTCCTGACGATAAGTACAATACATTATGCATACATTTAAAAACAATTTTAACAATATTAATTTATTTATTACGTACTATTATTCTCATCCTTATTAGTTGTTGTTTCCCGACGTTTCGGCCAACTATTCCTCTGACCTTCGTCAGGTGATAACTGCGACGGATAGAAACTTCGAATCTCCTAATTGCATTCTCATCAATCATTGCAATCCGTAGTTGTTGTCGTCTCACCACGTTTTGGCCAAGTAAGCCTCTGAAGATAGCGGTTTCAATCCTACTAAAGGCGGGCCAGAGGCTGACTTGGCCAAAACGTGGTGAGATGACAACAACTACGGATGGCAGTTATTGATGAGAATGCAGTTAGAAGATTCGAAGTTTATATCTGTCGCGGTTATCACCTGACGAAGGCCAGAGGAATAGTTGGCCGAAACGTTGTGGAACAACAACTAATAAGGATGAGAATAATAGTCCGCAATAAATAAAATAATATAATACTCATCTCAATAATGAATTCCAATTAAAATAAATTTTAACAATATTTCTTAAAACATCATATAACATATTCTTCAAAACAAAATTCATTATTATATTTCCTCATACATAATACATTTTACTTTGTTAAAAAAAAAATGTTCCAGTTATAATTTTTTCTCAAATTTTATTTTTCTGTTAACAATAACAATAAGGTCTGTTAAAAAACACTGAAACACACAGGAAAAAAAATCGTGATTCAATATTGCCCCTCTTTTTTAATTGTCCCTTTTTCTTAAAAAAAACACCTGGAAAGCTGACAAGTTCAACTATAAACACAACACTCTTTTCCAATAAAAGTGCAGTCGTACAGACAATAGGATCTTTTAAAATCATATTTATGCAAACAAAATTCCTTATATGAGTACACAGTAGTTTTTCTGGATTCCTGTTTGTCTGCATTCTCATTTGACTAGTTATATAAACAATATACATGATTTCAACACAATGCCAACTAGATGACTCCAACTTCTCGTGTGTATATACAAATGCATTCTTTTTTCACATTATTTCTCTGTGTGTGTGTATGTGTATGTGTGTGTGTGTGTGTATTTCAAAACAATGCAATCTCATTTATCAATTAATACGCTGATTGTATTCATATCTTTTGCTTTACATTTTCACGTGCGAGTGTTTTTCTTGTTTTTTTTCTCATTCATATCTACGACTGTTATTTTTCCGTCCCTTTTTCACGTACATATTTTACAGCCGATTACGGCCCGTTTCTTTATTATGCTTTAAATACATATTCGTGCGTGTGCTTTATTATTATTATTATTATTATTATTATTATTATTGTTGTTGTTGTTGTTGTTATGTTTGTTGTTGTTTCTTTTGTGGCATATCGTCTCTATTTTTATGCGTGACTGTATGGTAAGTCGTCTAGCATTTTTGTGTGTGTTTTAAGGACCGTATTTTGTGACTAATTCTCTTTCTTTTTAAAAATTCATTTTTTCATATTTAAAGAGTGTTTCTCTTTTTTTCCATTGATTATTGTGTTTATGTGTAAATTTCGTCTAGCAGTTTTTTTTTTACGACACGTTTTTTGTCTTTTCAAAGGACCCTTCGTTGTTTTCCGTGGTATTTCCGAGGATCGATTTTTTTATTCTTGCAGGATATAATGATCACGACACTCAAACCGCAAGATGTTGCATAGGGGTACATATTGAGGACATAGCGGCGCATGTATAACGGCGTACATATAATACACGAATAACGGTGGTGATGAGGGAGACATTTATATCTGACTGGGATAATTCTTGGCAACACATATTTGAGGAGCAGACACATTACTTGTGATGGAGGAGACACATTACTTGGAAGGGGTAACACAAAGTTCGTTACAAGATGATATGATAAACACATTTACCTTTTTCGGTGTTAAGGAACGGCGACACGAGACAAACAGTTACAAACATAATATTTTTTTTATTCTCTAATCGACCGATCGAGGATATCAGGAATTTACACTTTGATTTACATGTTCTATTTTCCTCCCTTCGCGTCTAAGGGGCTCTCTTATCCAACTGACTCTCTCTCTCTCTCTCTCTCTCTCTTTCTCTCATCAACTCTTGACTGACCTCTTCGAAACCTCGGATTCCTATATTAAGAAATATCCTATGTTTATTACGTCAGAAGTGTGATTTCCAACGTGCGTATATCACGTAGATTTACAAATGTTTTTCTAAACACACGTTTGGAAAACAAAGCCTCCTCAATTCTTATTCTTCTAACCTATTTTTAAACAATGTATTTTAATTTGCATTTTCTATTCTTTTAACTGACATGTTTAATATCCAGATTTCTAAAAGAATGGATAATCGACTCTTTTTCTGACAAAAACAATATTTAACTATTTCTAATAGAATTAATTTCGTGCATTCCATTTTCCATTATCGTTACCACTTGCCTACAGGATTCAATTCTAGTCTTTTCCTAATACTATTATGGGGGGGTGAATTTTTTGTAGGGGTGCCACCCGTGGAAAGAGGAGCTTGTTTATAAAGCCAGAGACAATGACCTGTTAATGCGGCAAAGTGCCTCGATTTGTGTTTCAGCTGATTGCCGAGGATTTATCGACGAAGAGTAGTGTCAACGGAGTTGAAAGTCGCTTCAGAAATTTAAATTTGTTTTTTTTTAAAGGCCATGAGGTCATAGGTTACTTAGTCGTAGTTTCGTTTATGCACAGTCATATAGATATCTACTCCCAATACACAACACATATACGGAATTCTACAGTAAGAATATTTGGACCGACATGAATTTTAACCTATTCGGCCAAACATTACATTATTCGCATAACGCTGACTAAAGGCTTACAAAATCCAACCCACAAGGCTTAATACTGGACCGATCTCCGACCAGTCATGGTTTTGAGTTTCATTTTCTTTCTGTGCTTCTAAAATGTGGATTTCTATGAATTTCTGAACATGTGCATCTGATGGGAGCGCTTACTCACTGTAGTGGACAATTCACTGCATTTATCTTCGAGATATAGACTGTGCTGGACAACACTATGCCAAGTAAAAAATCTAATCCGAATATATATATATATATTGTATATATATATATATATATATATATTGTATTATATATATATATATATATATATATATATATATATGAATATATTATACCTCATCTGTTCAATGATTGTATTATATGATTGTATTATAGCCCATCTGTTCAAACTAAAACAATCTTATCACACTATTTTTATGTGGATCCATATTAAAAAAAACACCATTGTTATATTTGTGACATATTTCTATTTTATGGAGATCAGGCACGAACGCAGACCCCATAATTTTATTATACCATCTGTCTTCACACTGAAACATACTTATCAAACTATGCTTACGCGGATAGATATCAAAAGCTCTTTTTTTAGTTTGTGGAATATTTCCATTACGTGGGGGTCATGCATGAACGCATACCCCCACAATCTTATTATACCATCTATGTGCAAACTGAAACATACTTATCAAAATATTCTCATTTGCAGTTTTATTAAAAAAATGTTTCTGTGCATTGGGGACAAGGCGCGTACGCAAACCTTATTATTTTAATAAACCACACCTTAAAATCTAACATACCCAGTTTTGATCCTTGGTACCTCTTTTATCATTGTATGTAGTCAGTTAATTATAATAATAAAACATATATCAGGGGCGTGCAATAAGTAATGTCCCTGACCATCTTCCCATAGCAGTAGAGCAACGAAACTTGGCACAGTTATTAGTCTTTCTCTACATAGAAACCACCCAGAGTTATGCATTTCTACCAGCGTTTTATGCAGCTGTGGAGACCGTTTTTGTAGAACACCCTAGGTTGGTCCTCCAACCAGGAAATGGCTTCAGAAGCCAAAGCTGCATCATCTGGGAAACGCTTTCCTTTCAAAAATAAATTCATGGCTGGGAAAAGGTAAAAGTCAGAGAGTCAGGAGTGTAGGGAGGATGGGGAAGGATGCGTGCTTCTGATATGGCGATATGCGCGTTGTGTACCGGAGCGTTGTCCTGCAGGAGGAGGGTACCTTTGCCGACCTTGCCCTGCCTCTTGATTTTGATAGCTTCCCTTAATTTCCTCAAAAGTGAAGCATAATAGGCTCCTGTAATTGTGTTACCCTTTGCCAGGAAATCTTGGACTATTTGGCGAATAGTAATGCGCCGATCTTCCAAAATGGCAGCCGCAACTTGACGGACAGATGCCTCATCAATGGCAGGAGAGGGGCGACCAGGTCTGGGAGCTGTTTCCACAGACTTCCAGCCATGTTTGAATTCACGATGCCAGCGTTTTACAAGGTCATATGATTGGGCATTATCACCATAAGTTTCTTTCATTTCATCAAAAGTCTCCTGTGCTGTGCGTCCTTTCAAAATTATTCGAATTATAAGACATGAGCAACATAAGTGATTAATAAAAGATGTGGATTAAACACATGGGTAAAAAACAATTTTTAAGATTAAAAACATAATTTATATCCTTAATTTGTTAAATAAGCCATCGTAGCACATACTGGATGTTGTCTGATTAAATTAATTATTAAATCATAGACGTCTTCTAGTAATCAACAGACCGAAAACATCAAACGGTCTGAATTATATCCCATTAGCTGTTATGGGAAATAAAATTTTATTCTTAGAAGGGTGAGGGTAATAGTGTAATATGCTCTCCCTTGTCAGATCTTTTTTTCAGACTCAAGACTTTTTGCTGGGGAAAGTACTGTTCGTTCACGATAACGTCTTCTCTGTCATTAACTCTTCCTTTTGGTGTCGGTGGTATACGATGGTTCATCATCCTATCATCTCAGGCCACAAAATATGCTACTAAATTGTATCAAATAAATAAGTCTTCCCTTTGTCACTGCAATATCGAAAGTATATACTCTACAAAAAATCTCTCTCTGCCACGCGTTGCAGTGGCTCAATTTGGTGTAATGGAAAAAATTAATAAAAGAGAAAATGCATGTTTCTTATATTAGTACAGCAATCCACTGCAAAAAGTGAAAAAGAAGGCGAAATCGAAAAAAATGGTGCTCTTGCAGAATTTGATCTGGATCCTCGAGAGTTTCTGTCAATCATTCATGTTTTGGACTTGACCAACAATCAGTGGATGAAGCCGAACGTAGCAAAAATGTTGAAACGCTAAATGCTTTTTTTTTGTTGTTTTAAAAAATGTGATTTAGTAATTAATATTTGGTTGATGGTGGAGGAGGGGGGTTACTATACACAGATTCGAAAAAGTCGTCCAAAAACAAAGGTAAGATAATTTACGTTTCTACCTAATTGAATAATTGTTTAGTGTTTTTATGTAATGTAAAATGTTTAATTGGCTCAAAAACAGAAATGGTCGCGAATTCTGTTGAATACGTTAAGTTTGGGAAAGTAAGTTGAAAACTAAAAACTATACAAAACAGTGTCTGAAACTCACCGAACATATGTTACCATGACATAGGCTGGCATAATGGATAGGTTTCTGACAGTATTTTGTATAGTTTTTTTAGTTTAAACTCACTTTCTCTAACTTAAAGTAATCAAAAGTGTCCACCACCATTTGTAGTTTTCAAATACACCAATAAACACTATTTTTCTAAACCGACTAAACGTTACATTAAATGAAAAGGGTTTATATTACTAAACACAGATACAAAGAAGTTGTCAAAAAATAAATATATAACAAATAAATGTTATCAAAGGCAAGAAAAGTAAGTGTTCTACCTAACTGGATAAGATTTTAGTGTTTTTATGTAATGTATAATCGGTTCAAAAACATTCAATGTTTATCGGTATATCTGAAAAATACAAATGGCGGCAGACTGTATCGAACATGTTAAGTTTGGGGAAATTTTGGGAAAATGAGTTTAAACTAAAAATACTGTTAGGCACTCACTCAATATATGTTACCATGATGTAGGCTTGCATATAATCGGTGGTTTTAAACTTTTGCTCGATACAGGTGACGACTTTTAAAAATCCCTTTTAGTGATTACCTGGTTTGAGGATATTTGTACAACTAAACGGCAAATCTGCTAAAAAAAATCCGGTATTATTTTACTTTAAGGCCCGTTTCACGTTCATATATAACGAAATATTTTATTGTAGATTTCGGTGTGCTAAAAACGAATCTGCAAACCGTTTACGTAGCAAAAAAAAAAGTTTTCATGACATTCATGAAATTACTTTTTCGAAAAGTGGGTGATCACTTTTCAATGTAAATTTAACTTAGAATGAGCACCCACTTTCTGGCCACCTGAGAGAGGGGCATTTTTCTGTTTCTTGGCTAAAAAGTTTTTTGTTTGATTTCTTTTGCATGGTAATAACCCCTGAACTCTGGGACTATTTTCCATTTAACAGCCGTAGCCTTCGTTTACGCTATGCGTAAGCATAAACGAAAGCTGTTTAGCCAATAAACATGGGAAAAAATCCCCCCTCTCTCTGGTGGCTAGAAAGTGGGTGCTCATTTTAAGTTAAATTTACATGGAAAAGTGATCGCCACTTTTTCGAAAAAGTAATTTCTTCATATCATAAAAACTATTTTTTTGTGACGGAAACGGTTTGCAGATTCGTTTTTAGCACACCAAAATCTACAAAAGAAATGTGTTATATACGAACGTGAGACGCACAGCCCTTAATGGAAAATTATATAAAAAATCCGGGGGAAAATAGTTTTCAATAAAAACAGCAAATGAATTCGATAGAAAAAAATGGATGCTATTTTATTTTCTTTCTGTGTGTTTCTTGGCTTAAAAGTCTTTTTGTTTGATTTCTTTTGCATGGTATTAACCCCTGAACTCTGGGACTATTTTCCATTTCACAGACGTAGCCTTTGTTTATGCTATGCGTGAGCATAAACGAAAACTGTTAAATATGCATTCGCGTACCAAACTGCCTTGTCAAAAAACCTTTAAGCCAATAAACACGAAAATAAATGCCCCTTCCTCAGGTGGCCAGAAAGTGGGTGCTCATGTTAAGTTAAATTAAGATGGAAAAGTGATCACCCACTTTTCGGAAAAAAATTTCTTCAGATCATGAAAACTATTTTGATACTCCTTGGGCGTTGAGTTCCATGGCGACCCGCAGAATTATTTAATGGTCGTTCCCTTAGTACCCTCCTAGTCAAGGCTGACGCATGCGCACGTAACATTTTTTATTTATTTACTTACGTGGTGGAGTTTCTATACTGATAGGTTTTTTGAAATTTTTTCACTGGATTATTATTGATTGAACACTAACCAGATTATGAAAAAAAATTGAAAAAAAAATCATTTCAACATTTGAACTTTTTAGTTACCACGTTCTGGTAAATCGGTCACTTTTTATTTATTTATTTTTTTTTTTCTAAATACGGAAGTGTCTTCGGGAGATATAAAATGGTCGCATGTTGACGAAGCAATGTATCGGGAGGCGTACGGGATTAAAAATTATTGGTAAATTTTTTGATTAGCTCCACCTCCTCAATTTTCTTTTAAATGACGACTTGAAATGGTTTTCGACTATGCTGAATACGAAAATCGCATCGAAATTTTGCAGAAATAAGTAGTTATCAAGATATAAAAAGTTGTATTATGCATTGTAATCTTTGGCGGCCATCTTTTTTACGTGTGTGTGTTTGTTTATGGCGCGTGTGCACGTAAAAAGATTGCTGCCGAAGAATACAATGCATAATACAACTATTTATTTCCGCAAAATTTCAATGCGATTTCCGTGTTCAGCATACTCGGAAACCTATAAATGTCGTCATTGAAAGAAAAATTGTGGAGGTGGACCTAATCTAAAAAAATACCAAATTATTAAACATTTCTCCAGCATGTTAGTGAAATTTATAATACTTTAAAAAATGAAAAAGAAACAAAAAAAGTTTTGAAAAAAAACTCACCTTTCACAAAAACAATTTAAAAAAACACACAAACTGACTAAATAAGTAAAAAAAAATAATTAAAAATCTCGAAACTTTATTTTCATGAAAACAATAAAAAAGGTCCTGTTCTCTCTATTTTTTTTCTTTGAGAAACAAATATATTTCTGACTTACAAATGCGGTAGAGACTCATTATTTTTACTTTCTATGGTTTTGATATACCGCGTTTTTATTGCTTACAAAATGGGTGACTGATTTATCAGAACGTTGTAACTAAAAAGTGAGCACCACTTTCAAATGTCGAAATAATGATTTCTTTTTTTCATTTTTTTTTAATAATCTGTTTAATTAGTGTTCAATCAATAATAATCCAGTGAAAAAAAAATTCCAAAAACCTATAAGTATAGAAATTAAGCATGGGAGTAATGTTTGTACAACAACGTCGCCTTTCGCACTTTTACAAACATTTTTTTAAAAAAGTAACTAAACCATTTATTGATAATTTGTCACGTGTACAAACATTTATTTATGTACGTAGGCTTAACTCCTTTCATGAATAAGAAAAGTTTTACTCTTTAAGAATAATAAAAGGAAAAAGTTACTGAACATTTATAAAATGACTTCTTTTCATGAAGGCCAGAGGAATAGTTGGCCGAAAATTCGTGAAACAACAACAATAAATAAAAATGGTGCTAATGCAGAGAGCGATCCGCGCTATTTTTAAAATCATATTTCCACGTTTAAATAACGTTTTACGATATGTTTTTTTTATTTATTCAATTGTAAGGTTAAAGTACAGAATAGGTACAAAACATCCTTACCTCCCCATGTTAAGAATGACTTTTTAAATAATAACATTATTTCAGCACGGATCACTCTCTGCATGAGTAATCTTATATAGAAAAAAAAACTCAAAAGCAAGCAACAATTTTTTTTTTGCCTTATATAATAAAGAAAAGATGTGTAAATTAAAAAATTTGGAAGATAAACAAATGAAATATGTTTTTTTTTGTTTTTTTTTACTTATCGAGTTAACAGAAAATTAAACCTTTCGTCAATTCGTGGCTGTGAAATGAATCGAACCGGAAGTTCAGTTTTATCAACAGAACAGATTCGCAGAAACGATAAATAAATATATTTATTTTATTTAATATTTTAATTTTAATTAGGTAAATTTATTTTAATAACATAAAAACATACCTCGACTCTAAAAATGGGTTGTTTGAAAATTTCAAATAAATTAGTAACGTATAAACATGGTTTTATTTCTTTAGAACGAACCAACTTTACATTATATATATATATATACATATATATATATATGCTCACTTACATGTGGAATTCAAGAATTCCGTAGCGATTTATTGATCAATACAGGGAAATATACATCAAATATCGATAAGGGTGATTGACTGAGTCTATATTTTTCGATTGATATGTCTTGACACACATCATCTTCAACTACTATTAAAATCAAAAACTTACATTCCACTCGAATATATATATATATATATATATATATATATATATATATATATACAGAGAGAGAGAGCGAGAGAGAGAGAGAGTAAGAGAGAGTAAGTGAAAGAGATGGGCAGACAGACTAGGACAGAGATAAGTATAGAACCAAAGGGAGAGAAAAAAATAGAACATGGAGAAGAGAAAGATAAAGAAATCGAAAGATAGAAATCATGCAATTAAAGACAAAGACGTGGAGGAGTAAAAAAGAGAAAGAATATAAAGGTTAAAGAGAAAGAGAGATAAAAATCGATGTGTGCATCACTAATGTCTATTATAGTCAATATGCGTGGTAAGCATCTGTCTTGTGCAATGTGTGTTTGAATGTGCAACTCATCAGTTCATTAACATTAGTCTGTGTAGCGCACATGCAAAAAATATACATCACTCCGTTGTGTCGTCTAATCTTCTCATTATCAAAGTTCATCTTCTCTACGAAAGAAACCAATTACAATATGTTATATATTAGATATAACTTAATTTGCGTTTCATAGTTTGTGTCAGTATCTTTTGATTCCTATACTATGCTTAGGTCGCATTTTTTCTCATCTTCCGAACGATAGAAACGATATCTTCTGTGCTAACACATCTAACTTCCCTTCTTACTGTCTCACTAACCAAACAATACGCGTTTCATAATCTATCTCCCCTTCATTACGTCATTAGTACACTATCCTTAAGTCCGTATGATGCCAACACTAAACGATCTTTTTTTTTACATAAACATCACAACTTATTAAGGCCAAGAGGCCACTCGAGGATAAGGGTTAAAAAGTCTACTGTATGAATTGGACAATATAATGATTATTATTAATAGAAATTCGGTAAATTTGTTAACAAGTGGAACGGCTCATAAATAATTTGTTTACGTAAGACTTAAAGACAACCATATTGTAATCAGTTGAAAAGCAGGAAAACGGAAGACCATTTCACAGACGTGCAGTTCTACGAAAGAAGATTTGTTCATTGAATCTACGTTTAGCTTTAGGCACAGATAAAGAGTGGGGGGAATTATTGATAGTCTTTTAAGCTAGACGAGTGTTTCTTGTGAAAGTTTTGCGAGGGGGGACCATAGACTAAAGCTCAGTCGAACACTTTCCATGAAAATAACGATACATCAGAGACAAACTCACAACATTTCTTCTGTGAAATAGAGGTTGCACGGAAGAGAAAAGGACATCTCCTACGAGGTTACGAAGTCTATTTTGAACTCTATCAAGACAGGACAAGTTCTTTCTATCAGCTCCTGCCCAGATGTGGCAACAGTATTCCATCCTTGAACGTACCTGGCTCTTATATAAAAAGAGAATTCCATCAGCAGTGAAATATCTACTGATTCGATAGAAGGATCCCACCATTTTCCCAGCGGCCTTGGCAACAGATTTGATGTAACTGGTCCATTAAAGATCAGGGGTAAAGGTCAAGCCCAGAAACTTGTCAAAACGTAAGGTCTCTTCAAGACGAGAGCCATTCATTTCAACTGATGCCAGATGGGGATCAGAACGTTGATGATGTAAAAAGAGAAGCTTGGGTTTAGATGCATTAAAAGTAACCAGCAACTCCTTTCCACATTGTGCCACGTGCTCAAGATCAAAGAAGAGAGAATCGGAGAGAACTTGGTCGTTTACTGTCTTAGATGTGCTACCAGAGCTGGTAGTGTCATCAACATAAATGTCTACAAATGATGTAAGGATGTGATTTGAAAGATCATTAATGTAGATCAGGAAAAGAGTTGGGCCCAATATGGACCCTTGAGGGACTTCAGCATTAATGCTGTGAGCTTCTGATTTCTTCCCATCAACTACTACTCTCATGAACCTGTCAGAAAGAAAGGATTTAATAATTGAGAAGACATTTCCAGCTATACAATAGCTAGAGATCTCGTGAAGTAAACCTTCATGCCATACCTTATCAGAGGCCTTAGATATGGCCCAATGGCAATTGCCCTAGAATGGTTGCCTCCGTTGAGAGATTCGCTAATCCTATGAGATATAACTGTAAGCCCATCTGCTGTAGATCTAGCAGAACGGAAACCATATTGTGTGTCACTAAGAAGGTTATTTTTGCTGAGATGGTTGATTACTTCTCTATTTAACGCAGATTCCAGTAACTTACTCATGACGCACAGGAGACTTATTGGCCTGCACTGAGAGGGGGATGAGCGATCACCTGAATTCTTGAATACAAGGCATACTGATGAGATTTTCCAGAGTAATGGGACGCAATTCTCATTAAGACAATGTTTAAACAGTTTTGTAAGTATGGGCGCTTGTTCTGGTTGAAGTTTTATGAGTACTATAATTGGAATACCGTCAGGGCCGGTTGCTTTTGTGGAATCAATGTTTTTAATTAGCTTGACAACATCACGAACAGATATATGTATATCACATTGCGTGTTTTCTGATACAGGAGGACACATTGGGAGGGTAGCGGCCTTGGTCGCAAAGGGTAGAATTAGCTGCGAAATTCTTGGCAAAGAGTTTTGCTTTGTCTGATGCTGACGAGATTACCTCAGGTCCATTGATGATAGTTGAGATAGAGCACACGCTTCTTTTCAGGATTCTGTTTGCTATTTGCCAAAACTGGTGGGAACCAAGCCGCTGCTCAGCTACTTTGGACTTGACGAACTAAGCATACAACTCTCTTGCATTCTTTATTACTTTCTTACAATGGTTTTCCATACATCTATTACGTTGGAAGCAGTGGAAAAAGTTACTGATACGATAAAGTGGTCGGAAGATCTAGAAGGAGACAGAACAGAAACTGAACATAGTTCAGGGTAAGTTGTGAGAAAAAAGGTCCAGTAGACTCGCATACTAGCGGTCATTGTCGGGCACAAGGGTGGGTTCAAGAACAATCTAATGAGGTCATAAAAAGTGGAGAAATCATGACAGAACCTCCCTTCATCATCGGTCTTGTTTGAGTGGCTCAACCAATGATTGCTAGCTGAATGATAAGCAGATAGGTCTTGATCAATTTTTATCAGATATGCTTTTAAAGATAGTAACTCCGCTGTTGTGAGGGCGATAGACAGTAAATATTAATGCAGTACTGTGAGCTAGTGCAACCCGGAAGCACATATAGGGTAAGCTAGGATCTTCTCTAGAGATGTCCCTTCCACATGGAAATCAATCTTTTATATAGGCACATATTCCATGCCCATGGCCATTTTGGTCAGATTTAGAAGTTAAGTAAGAGTATCCTTTAATTACGACCTCATATTGGGAAATAGCCAGTCCAATGCCAGTTTCGCTTCAAAATAAAAGGCTAGGTTTAGTCTCATGTAATTGGGTTTCAATCTCTGGAAGGTTAGAACGTAGAACTCTGATGTTGGTGAAGGAGACATGTTAGTGGGTGTCTGCGTTGAAAGTTGGAGATCCGGGTTTTATCGTGAATTTTTTCTTGGGACGTGTCATGATGGAATTTTGGAATTTGTGGACTAGATCGTCAGGGGAAACTAAGAGAGAAAAAGAAACGAAGATTTTTTTGTAGCACATGATAAGGTAAAGCCGTAACAATTACCCACTAATATGGCATTGAGGGCCCCCACAAGAAATTACTACATGGTCCAGAATCTATTCACCAAATCGCAATACAGCAGCCCCAATACTTTGCACCTGCTGATAGGACAGCCTCCTTAGCGGTTAATCCAAGGTTCTGGTCCCTGACTATCAGGCGGATAACGTCAGCCCAGATAAAACGTTTACCTCCAGCACCCTTACCCGTGACATGGGTACTGTGAAAAATAAAATGGGGGGGATTAATGATTGCTCAAGAGAGGGAGAGCGGTGTGCACTTACCTTGCTTACTAACAAAAAAGAGATTGTCTTGACTTCTCTGCCTTTTTAAAGTTTTTTTTTCCACAGGTCAGGTGGAAACTTCTCATGCCTCCCCCCTGTTTTGTGTGTTATCTTTGGCAAGGATGGCAACCAGGTTTCCGCCAACTGTTTGTTGGACACTGGCAGTGGCCGGACTTAACTGTCGGGTAAGGTGTTAGAACCCCTTGGTCCCTTAGCGTTCATTGGACTGGATTGTGAACTTAAATTAACTACCATACTTGGAGACTGTAATAGGCACTTTAGGGAAGTAAAATTGGAGGTGAGTGTTGGATCTCATTCTCCATATTCTCTTCCTGTACTAGTACAGGAGGATCTGGATATATCTGTGCACATAGAAGAGTTAGACACTCTTTTAGATGGGTTCTTGCGTCATAATTGCCCCCTAGCGGGTAGATTTATGAGAGGCACAAACTTCATTCCAATTCATGGAATAATTGGATTGGATTTTATTCAAAGCTTGGGAACTCTCCAACTGGTTCCTTGTTTGTATGGACAATCCTTTATTACTCCAACACGACTAGTTCCCTTTGGTGAGGTGAAGCAGTTTCTTGATTTAGACCATTCTCTGGATGCGAACCCAGAGATCCTTACATTCAATTCTGTTCTAGCATCAACGGCTGAAGTCAACCCCGCTCACCTTTGTTTTTTTGCTGGAGTCACAGAGCAAGTACGAGGATCCACTTAGTGATTTTTCCCCGACAATGACGTGCAAAGGGGGTTGGAGAAAATTTTCGGGGTGGAGTCACTGGGAATAACAGAACAAGGATTAACAGATTATGATGAGCGGAAGATTGCGCTCTTCCAACAATCCCTCTTGTTTAAAGATAACAAGTATTATGTCCAGTTGCCCTGGGAGGAAGATAAAATATCGCGTGTCCCTTCCAACCATGCTGTCGCCTTGCGCATATTAGAACATGTAGCGCGAAACCTGGAGAGGAAACAGCTTTACCAGGACTATCTGCAGGTTTTTCAGCAGCAGGAACGGGAGGGTATAATAGAGGAGATTTTTGTGCCTCTTCAGAGATTTAACGAATTTATTTGGATTCCGAATAGACCAATTGTGAAATCGGACCCGACTACGACCACCAAAATTCGGCCAGTATTCAACTGCAGCCTACAAGTTGGGGACTCTCCATCTTCGAATGGAGCTACTTACCAGGGAGTAAACTTAACAACTGACCTATTGGATTTGCTACTCACTTTCCGCTCCAATAATCATGTTGTGTTGGCGGACATCAAGAAGGCCTTTTTAATGATCCGCCTGAAGCTGGAGTCGGATAAGAACAGGTTCTGTTTTTTTTGAAGGACGGTGAACGACTACGTCGTTTTAGGTACAACACAATCATTTTTGGGTTTGCTTCCAGTCCATTTATTTTAAACTATGTTCTCCGGTATCATGCTGCACAGTTTCCTATGGATAACTGCAGGTTTATGATGTAAAATCGTTTTTATGTGGATAATCTCATCATGTCTGGTGATAGTCCAGAAGAGCTGTGTGGATTATACACACTCTCTCGGGAGCGGTTACATCAGGGAGGCTTCGAACTGCAGTCATGTAATTCTGACCATGCAGGAATTCGAAGCAAGATGGAGGAGCATGGTACACTGGGTGTCCATGGCAGTGGTTGGGAAAAGGTACTTGGTTATCGGTACTGTCCTCTCTCCGACATCCTTGGATTGGCTGCAGTTGAGTGCAACCCTGATGCTTCTACTAAAAGACAAATTCTCGGGGAGACCGCGAGAGTCTATGATCCTTTATCGTTGTGCTTGCCTGTTTCATTGCGAGGTCGAATTCTGCTAAGCAGGCTTTGGGAGAAAGGATTAGGGTGGGATGTGCCGGTTCCACCTGAATTTTTTTCCTTATGGAAGAAACTTTCTTCAGATCTTTCTGGATTGGGGACCATTTCCTTTCCCCGTAGGACACTCAGTGAAGGTGAACCTGGCGAACTCTTCCTATTTTGTGACGCCTCCCCGGAAGTCTATGGGTTCGCGGCATATGTGGTTCAGAAGTGTCGATCTTGTTTGGTATTTGCCAAAGCTAGGGTGGCTCCTTTGAAAAAGAAAACACTTCCTACTCTGGGGCTCATGGTTGTGTTCCTGGCCATGAAGTGCCTACCTAGATTCTAAGAAATTTTCGAGGATTCACTCCTTCTGAAATTCACGTGGCCACAGATTCTTAAGTGGTCCTTTCTTTGCTTATCTCGGGGACCATCGCGAGCAAGAACCTGTTTGCCCGAAATAGGCTAAAGGATATCCAGCAGATGAGCGTTGAATTGGAAGCCACTCTCAGCTTGTATCCCTCATTTCGGTACATCCCAATGTTGGAGAACCCTGCTGATTTGATCACAAGGGGAATGACGCTGGAAAGGTTCAAAACCTGCTTCCAATTCTGGTGCTATGGTCTTTGTTGGTTGAGTGGCGGCACCACTCCTTGGGCTACTCAAGACTTACCGTGCCTCAACAAACGCAGCCAATGTATAGCTCGTGCGTCTTGGAATGCTGCGATCCTCCATGGAGAGGAAACACCTACTGTTCTGCCCCTGAAAAGGTTCTATTCATTTAATAAACTCTTAAGAGTGACTTCCTTAGTCCTGAAATTTATCAATCGCTTGCGTCGGTTAGAAGTCGACAGTGAAAAACTGGCAGCAGTTTTGCTTATGCGGACGATGCAACGCCAGGTATATGCTGGGGAACTAGATTTTTTGCTAGGTCCCTCGGGCAAGACGGTACCTGGGTTGGTGCGGGACCTTGATTTGTTTATTGATGATGAAGGTCTAATCAGGTCAGGTGGCAGAATTGGTAGATCTCTCCAGTTTAGCAGGGAGGTTAAACACCCTATTCTGTTGGCAAAGAGTCACCCGATTACCAGGCTTATCATAATGGATGCGCATGCTAGGTGTCAGCACTTAGGGATTGCATCCACTTTAGCGGAACTGAGACGTTGTGGTTACTGGGTGCCAAAAGGCAGACAGGCAGTGAAGACGATCCTTACTTCATGCGCACTGTGCCGAAGGTACAATGCCAGACAAGTCTTGCCACCCAATGTAGCTAACCTACCCGTATCCCGTATTGAACTGGAAGTTCCCTTCAAGCATACGGGAGTGGATTTCACCGGTCACCTTTGGGTTAGGCAAGGTGGTAAGGAGGTGAAAATGTATCTACTGATCTTCACGTGTCTCAGTGTCAGAGCTATACACATCGAAGTGCTACCTGACATGAGTGTGTTGGCCTTTCTGCAGGCATTGGTGCGGTTCACGAACCTGTATGGCATCCCGTCTACCATCTACGGTGATAATGCTAAAACTTTCGTAGGAGGCGGTCGATTGTTTAAAAGGTTGATGCTAAACCATCATTACCAACAGAAGTTTGGCTCCTGTTCTATTAAGTTCTGCCCCATTCCACTTTACTCACCTTGGGTGGGAGGTGTTTGGGAGGAGTATCCAGACAATTAAGAATTGTCTTTACAAGGTGGTTGGTAGAGGTGAGATGGATTATTTTTCGTTACTTACCATCATATCGGATATCCAACGAGCTATCAATAACCGCCCTCTGACTTATCGAGAATCTACAGAGAAAGAGTTAGAGGCAGTAACTCCTAACATGTTTTGCGGCCTAATAAGAGTCCTGGGTTGCTTTTAGATCTGAACAATGAGGATTTTGCCTCCCACCCAGCCGAGAAAGGCTGCTCAGGACCATGCAGTTTCGGGACCAGTGACTGGAGAGTTTCTGCACTCTGTGGTATAATGAGTACCTGTTGAGCCTCTGGGAGAAACCCCAGGGGCGTTCTAGAGTGCCCTTCCAAAACAGATTAAAGGTTGGAGATGTGGTAGTGGTGAGGGGCCCACATAAGCCTGGGCCGTTTTGGGTTCTTGGGATCATTTTGGAGATGTTTTACGGAGACGATGGGGTAGTCAGGTCTGCCAGGGTAAAAGAGGGGGGGTGCGGTGCGTTAAAAAACCTATTCCCCCTTGAATTATCCTTAAGTGGAGAGGATCAAGATGGATCCATACCTGCACCTGTTGATAGGCCTGAGGATGGGATTAACGTTATTCCTTCTCAATCAACACCTGCCAACGAAGTAATGTGGCTTTGTCCTATATGCGGTTCTCCACAAGGTGATCAGGACATGATCTGTTGCGACGGATGTGATGACTGGTGTCACTTCCAGTGTGTGGGAATCGAGTCTCCACCTCCTGCCAGACAGAAATGGTATTGTCGAAGTTGTGCACCCCGGAGACGGCGGCGAGGTAGACATAGCCTCCTCCCTGAATAAGTAACCAACAAAAAAAAAATAACCAAAAAATTATACTAACAGGTTAACTTCCTTGAGTAAGTGCATGCCTTATATTTTTTGTTTTCCTTTATTTTCTTTTTTTTTCTTTCCTGGGAAATGTGTGAAAAATAAAAGGGGGGGATTAATGATTGCTCAAGAGAGGGAGAGCGGTGTGCACTTACCTTGCTTACTAACAAAAAGAGATTGTCTTGCCTTCTCTGCCTTTTTAAAGCTTTTTTTCCACAGGTCAGGTGACAGTTAATCACATGACCTTTTGGTTATTTAAAGGGAGATTCTTCCCAGTGGTTTTTTTTCCCCAGATGGATTTGTGGCTGGTGCCAGAAGCTATTCTTTGATTACCTAAACTTTGCTGGCTAGCAATTGTTAACTGACTGTCACGTCGCGGAAGGGGCAATTCTTTCGCAACTTAAGGTAGGTGCACATTGCTTCCTTTCCTCGACTGAGCAGTCATTGGATTTTAAGGGAAATTTTTTTTTTCACACTACATGGATAGACATAGAAACAGAAAATTTCCGCCACCTTTGCCAACTGTTCGCGAAAAATACTGTTAACATAGAATACAGCCTTTTCTTCGCGCTTTGTAAGAAAAATCACTCATTAAAAATGAGGACTGAGGGACAAATAAAGAGAAACGAGGGTAAAGGGAGCTGCCGAGAACGCATCCACTATACGTTTTCTACTCTCCATTAAAAAAATTGAGTATCGTACTTAATAAAAGTCCAACTAGCGTGTTTAATTGAAAGTATGGTGATAGATTCCCCTCTCACGAACTAAAAAATATAATTTCCTAATCTATTTTGACAATCAGCTTGGGAGATGTAATAAACAACATTTATGGACGTGAAAACGCTAGCATTAAATAAAACAATCAGAAAATAAATATATAAATTAAATACTGAAATAAAATGTAGTTAATTAATATTTGAATCTAAAGATGAACAGATTAATATAGAAGTCACTTCCATCTCCAGAATGCAAACTGTTGAAAAGAGTTTTAGCTTTAAAAATATCAGCGTTCCAAATATTTTTAATTAACCGTTAAAAGAATAGCGTGGTCATACTCTGGACTAATAATGTTTTAAGAAACTTGCGATATAAAAGAAAGGCGAGGAGCGATCTTCCGAAAGTCAGCTGGTGTCGTTATAAGTAATTGGGTGATAAAATGAAAGCCGGATTAAGGGGTGGGGTCTGAAAAGAAAATATAATGGTTAAGTCTATGCTATCTTTAAGATCGACTTGGAAGATAAATAAACATTTATGGACGAAAAAATAGTGTTTATGTTCTGACAGTCCACGTTAGCATTCCCGATACATTTTAGCCATAAGATTTATCTGTAGAATGCCTGTTTCGACTCCATACATATTTCTTACATTCTATTTTCCAAACATAAACAAGAGTCATAATAACAATCGGTCAGGTTACTAACATCCCACGGCAGTGCTCTATATAAAAGGGTGTCATCAGTTAAAATAAAAACTAAAACTTTAAGAGGTTCAGCTTTATGTTCTAATTTAATTATCGGTAGATAACTAAATAAAAACTTAAATTGAACCCTTTCAAGCTATAAATTAATTTGCGCATGTGCAAAAGCAATGGAAATATGTTGATAAGTTGAAATGAACACCATGCATTCAATCTATCGGCAGATGTCGATACATGTTATTTATTTTCCCCAACAAATATGTAATTCATTATAAACCATCCTTAGTGTATGATTACTATTTTATTTATTTTAGTGGTATGTGACCATTAGTCTAAGAGTTTATTTTCACAAACAAACACACATTCATACATCTACTGTTTTATATAAGGAGAAAATATCCCACTATACATATTGTTCCGTGTGACTTTTTCTGTTTTCTCTCAAGGTCTAATCAATCCGTTTTGAAGGCGATTGGGTTAAGACAACGCTGACGAGATGACAAAATAATTCGTCTAGCATGCAGCGATGATAACGTGCATTAAAGTCGTTTTTATCGTCAGCCAATTTATTTTGTTACGTGCTGTTCTGAATTGTTAAAATTGCTTTGTTACGTGCTGTAAATTTTCACGCACATTGTATCACTTGTGTTTACTCCTCCCCTTATGTCGTAGGTGAGAACTTGAATAGTTTTAAACTAACACTAAAACATAAAATGCATGCACTCTCTGTTTGTCTGTTGACGTCATTGAAAATAAGATTGACGTCATACAGTTTGTAAATCAAGATTAATGGGTCGTGATCAGATAAATCAGAGAACATAGCAAGTTAGAAAGATGCGACATCTGCAAATAAAACGACATTCAGTTGATAGTAAAACTCTTATACGCTGCTTGCAAAGTTCTTTTAGAAAATTGACTGTTTTCTACGGCAGGTTTGAGACAAGTGGTAGAAGGGAAACGTTAATAAAGAGAAAAGATGTAATAGCCACAACGAAGAAGAGTAATCGTCATTGTCAAAACATGGGGGTAATAGCATATAGGCGAGATATTGCTGCATCAACTTATTTCTTTTTAAAAATGTCATAAACGAGAAAGGAAAATGAGGAACATTAGCAACAACGTAATAAGAATAAGTAAAACATTTAGTTTCACATTCAATGAAAGACACACTAATATACACTGGATAAGATGATAATAAGATAGGGCGTTTAGTTATTAAAGAAATAGGCTAAGATAGGTAAACATCCTATTAACAAAAATGAGTAAATAAATTAATATATGTTTTTAACTGCTAATCTATACTGTAACATTCAGGAGAAGTGGTGAAAACTAAACTTAATGGTATGAATTGGTATATTTTTCTAAGCCTTCGTCAAAATAACGATACATTGTAGTGAAATTCTACTGATGGTATGAACTGATAAACTTTCTGAACATTCGTTAAAGCAATGATACAGTAAAACATTGATACTATGGATGATATGCACTGATGCAGTTATAAACATTCTTAATTAATGAGTAATTAAATATTAATTCCATTCGGTGTATGACTTGAAGCATGTTCTAAACATTCGTTAAAGTAATGAAACATTAAAATATCAATTCAATTGATGCTATGGATATAAGCATATTCTACACATTTATTTAAGTAATAAAATATTGAAACATTGATTAAATTAATGGCATGAATTGAAATGTGTTTTAAATATAAAGTATGTTCCAAATATAATAATATTATAGCAAATTAATTTATTTTTAATTTTGCTTACTGCAAGATTTTCTTGTCTAAAACATATTTTTTATTTTTAATTTTTCTTTATTATTTTATCTATTTATTTGTTTATTATTTCTTTTAATTTTTAATGAGAATAGAAAAGTTACACGTGGATTCCTTTTCGGAAGCATAACGCTCTCTTTTCCCTTATTTAATCCCCCAGTCGGAATCTCAAACAAATGATCAAAGTTACTTACAAAAAGGGAAACCCGCTGTATAGTAAGTTCAGAGTCGCTAGAGATTATTTTATTGTCTTCCCACACTGACCTCATTGCTATGTCACTAATAAAAGTGTTCAATGTAAACTTTTCTTGGGCTGATTACATGAATCTCCCCCATAATACATTTTTGCAACGTCGCGAAATGCCCTCCCAATCGCTGTACATTGCTACATTCTCGCAGATTAACTATGTTTCCGGTAATTTTATTATTCCTTTTTAAATTATGGTTTTAAAGAATAATATCGTCCATCGCCTAAGTCTTTTCAACTGCCCAGTACATGAAGTGTATATTAAAGCAAGATCTGTTCGTAGCGAGAAAATCTCAGATTTTGTTATCAATCTAGACCAATGGTTCTCAACCGGTGTCCACGTGGACCATCATGGTACATGTAACGTCAATATCGGTTCAGTTTTCCTTCAAGATAAACTGTTGATTAAATAAAATAAGCTACAAGGGTTCACCAAACTACATTAAAAAGAAAAGAAAGTCATGATTAAAAAAAGGTTGAGAACCATTGATCTAGATAGACCACATGCTTGATCTTTTAAGGTAGAGGATACGTAGTCTTGGGTTATTTTGGGAGACTGATTTCTATACGTGTAGTTTGTTAGTTGTATGTGTAGGTAAATCTTCTTCAATTCATATACACATGTTTATATCAGTTTGTCAAAAAAAGAACATGATAAAACTTTTGTACCGTAAAATAATGACTAATACAGTTTAGTAACAAAGAAGCTTAAGAGATAGTGGGAATTAGAGAGTAGTGATTGAATAAACTGTGTTCGCATTAGATAACAGAATTGCTGATGGTTATTGATCAGGTCAAATTGTATTCTGACAATAAAAGAGTAAAATTCACTATTTGTTTAATAAATTATTGATATCCGATCACGTTGGGGCACTGATAATGCCTTTGGCCCGTTGGGTCAGCTGTCAACCGTAATTGTCTCGAATAAATTTACTACTAAGCACTAAATATAGAAAAATAGGCCGAAATTATCTTGAATAATCTTGTCAAACAGGGACGGAGTGTAAAGAGACAAAATCAGGTTGTGTACTAAAGACACATTAAAATATCAATTCAATTGATGCTATGAATATAAGCATATTCTACACATTTATTGAAGTGTTCTATAAAGTAATCTCGTTAAAAGTATCTGAGCAATAAAGAGACAAATGAGTCACGGAACGAGTGAAAAATTATAATAACTAGTTTTAGTCAATAATTTCAAAGAGGAACTTGTAACAAAAGGAAAACTATTTGAGCAGTTTACGTAAACTATATCATACGAGCAAGGAGAAATATAATTTTATGGCTGGTAGGATGGTGAGAATTAAATCGAGGGTTAATGTCAGAGAATAATAAAAAAAAGTTGCGCGAAAAAAAAAACTCACACGAAAAAATATATGTATAGATATATACATGGACGTAAATTACCATTATAACATGTGTGTTATTAAAACTGCCAAGAAGCAAAAAAAAAAATGGCTTTATTACTCAAATAAAAATATTCCATATTGCTTCAGGCAATTTACAAACTCAGAACCAATAAACATTAAATATTATTCAAACTCTGATTTGGATTTGCATAGATTTTACTTTTTTTTGTAAAATATTTTTATCATTTAAAACTGTATTCTTGCACAGTCAAGCAGAAACGCTTCAACACTGCTTCATTGAAATTTCTGAAAATGCAAAATACACCCATTCTCGCTATAACCAAACAGTTAACTTAGTTTTCCCTTCCAATGTATTAAAATGTTTTCTTTGATTATTTAGAATATAGGTTGGGATTTCTTTATTTTTACAAATAAAAGAGACAGAACAAATACTTCAGGCAGGATTATTTTAAATCCTAGCGAATATTTGTTGGAAGGGAAGGTATGAAACAGTGTGTGCAAACACGTGTGAAAATATCAGTAGGACCCGAAAATACTAGAAGTAACAGTCGTTTAAGCACAATACTAATTAGCGAGCTTGTGTCACAAGAAAAGGAGAAAATGCCCTACGTTGTCGAAAGAGAAACAAAGTGCGTATGAGCGAGAGGGATATGTAAATGTCAAAGGGCGAGAAAGCGCTGGTTGGCACCGGCGTGAAGTGGCGGCGACACAGACTTTTAAGAATAGCATATGCGTTTTTGAAGAGACTTTGGAAAAATAATGAAATGCCTTGGTTTTGAAGAACAATGAATAAATGCGTTGATGGCCTATTAACGGGCGCTTATATTACATGAGAAGCCACTTTTCCAAGAGACAATTTTTCTTATTGAAGAAAGCTGCGGCCGCATAAAACATTGAAAATTTGCAAGGAAAGTAACTCAAAAGTCGTTTATATTAACTCTTGAAATAATGAGGAATAAACTTTATTAAAATATTTTTACACTACTTCATCATTAAGTTACGTATCTTGCCAATATAAAATGTTCTTCATCCTTTTTATTTATGTTAAGTTGCAGAACAAGAGTAAAACTGAGTAGCCTCTTCTGGTTTTTCAAAGACATAAGCAATCTTTATTTACGATCTTGTTGAGTTTATTCATTTTGTATCTGTTACAAATATTGAAAACAAATATCGTTTTAAAAATATTGTTTAAGCTTTGTAAGACTTTATTTAACAAAATATGTCGCATTTCCCTGTAAAACTAGAAATGGAAACCACGAAAAATTATCGACTTTTCATTTCCCTCAAGAAGACCCCAATCTGTTTGAGAAATGGACAAAATTCGTAAGACGTGCTTATTGCATTGTGTATTTGGAGAAAAATTATTTGAAAGGGAAAATAAATAAGTTAAAGTTGCCCCTACACCAACTATCAACAATTCATTCAGAGTAAGTGAATACTAAGCCATCCTTTTTATTATATCAAACACAACTAGAAAGGCTAAGAAAAATAGAAATTACCATGATGACGAACTCCTAAATTTTACTTCATAAAATAAAGCAAATGATAGTAAAATCAACTTTGACAAAAAACATCCTGACTGGATTGACTCATGGTAAAAGTTCCTGACTTTTTTCTCAAACTGTACAGACAAACAAATCATTCGTCACAACTTTAAGAGCAAAAATGAAAGGACAAAAGAATGATGATTATGAACAGATTCTCGTTTGTAGATTTGAAAGGGATCCCCTTGAAAATCGATTTTTACGGTATCGCCAAATGAATAGAAGGATATTTTTGGTGAGCTTCGCGAGATTTATAGTCGTGAAAATATTTTAATTTGTAGGTTTCTTTTAAAAGAAAATGTTAACATTTGGAAGGAAGCAGTACATCCATTGCCAAAGAATACTCGTCTTAATATTTTGTCCAAACACAAATCGGAAATAAATACATTCTGTTTATCATCTGACAGCAAAGAAGTGGCATATTCAATTTCTGGTTATTCTGTTAAAAGACTTTTAAAGCGTTCCAACTGTGATATTGGTTCTATACTTATGGTTGGCAATGATATAGAGATCATCAAGAACTATTACCTTAATTTATTATTCCGAGGAAGTTTGACGATTTCATCGATCCAAACAATTGACTTTATTTTTCTTGCTTTGCAATTTTATATTTTTCTCGCCAATTCATTAAAAAATTTGAGCAGGAAGTCTGCAGAAATAATTTTTAAAACTTATTATCCGAAATATGTATTTACATATTCGCAGCACATTGAAAAAGTATACACATTTTCAACAAAAATTGTTATAAATACATTCTATTACAATAGTAGAAAAAAAATCCTGAGATTAAATTAGAAAAAATTCGATAAAATTCTCAAAAAATGACTACAGTTGAAATAAAATGAAAATCTAGATTTTAACATTTACGCTTTATTTTCGTTACAATTGTTATTGATTTTCTTGCATTTTGTAAAGATACTTCACAATCGATCTGATAAATAAAACCTTCCATTTAATAATTTTACAACATTGTGGCAGTTGAAAGGCAATTTATTTTACTTTCAATCTTTCTATTCATGTACTTTCCTCAATAAAAATAGGATCTTTAAAAACAAATAACTTGTTGTAGTTTAATCGAATATATATTTCATATTTGTAAACAAGTAAATCATTCAAAAGGTCAGGGAAGACAATTCAAAACTGATTTGTTTTGTTTTGTTTATTATAATAATATACAAGAGAAAATACATTAACTACCTTTGCATATTATTGTAGAAAACAGTTTACTTTAATCAGGATGACATAAACATATGTAGGTAGAATTCATTGAAGCATTATTTCAGATATTCATATCTGAAATAATGCTTGAAGCAACATCTGAGTTACTTCCCCTGTTCTTATTTCAGTAGCCTCATAGAAAACTAGTCTCTAGTGTGACATGATCAACCGTACACATTAGAAAGCTATGATGCATTTCATTTGCATTTTTGAAAAATACCGAGTCGGATTCTTTTCTTTTTTTTTTTACATGGCAGTCACCACTTATCAAGGCCTGGATGCCACTCGGGGATAAGGGTTATTGCGTGTAGAGTAATCTATGGAATAATATCGTAGTAATCGTTAGTAATGGAGATTTGATAACGTATCTTACTAAAGAGGGCGGTTTATCAGGAATTTGTTTATGTTGGACTTGAAGACATCCAAGTTGTAGTTAGGTGGGAAACCTGCAAACGGACAAAGTTCCACAGGCGTGCACTTCTAAGAAAGAAGCTTTGTTCATATAATTCACGCTTCGATTTATGCACAGATAAAGAGTGGGGGACATTACTGACAGTGGTTTCAGTTGATGGGTGTTTTTGTGAAAGGTTGGCGAGGTGGATCAGAGATTGGAACTCAGACGAGCACTTGCCATGGAAATAACGATAAAAAAGACGGGCTCGCAACGTCTCGTCTGTGGGAGAGAGCTTACAGGAAGGAGAAAATGGCATCCTCCACTAAACCCCAAATTCTATTTTGTACTTTGTCGAGGAAGGATAGGCTGTTTTTAGCGGTTCCTGCCCAGATGTGGCAGCAGTACTCCGTCCTAGGACGTACGTGGCTTTTATATAGATAGAGAATTGCATCAGCAGTGAGATATCTACTGGAGCGGTAGAAGAAGCCCACAATGTTTCCAGCGACCTTGGCAACAGATTTCTATTAACTATTATTGTTATATTTTTATTTAAATTTATGTGAGAGTGTACCTTCTATTAACTATTATTGTTATATTTTTTTATTTATATTTATGTGAGAGGGTGCATTCTATTAACTATTATTGTTATATTTTGTATTTAAATTTATGTGAGAGTGTATCTTCTATTAACTATTATTGTTATATTTTATTATTTATATTTATGTGAGAGTGTGGCTTCTATTAACTATTATTGTTATATTTTTTATTTATATTTATATGAGAGTGTGCCTTCTATTAACTATTATTGTTATATTTTTCATTTATATTTATGTGAGAGTGTGGCTTCTATTAACTATTATTGTTATATTTTTATTTAAATTTATGTAAGAGTGTTCCTTCTATTAACTATTATTGTTATATTTTTCATTTATATTTATGTGAGAGTGTGCCTTCTATTAACTATTATTGTTATATTTTTCATTTATATTTATATGAGAGTGTGCCTTCTATTAACTATTATTGTTATATTTTTTATTTAAATTTCTGTGAGAGTGTGCCTTCTATTAACTATTATTGTTATATTTTTTATTTATATTTCTGTGAGAGTGTGCCATCTATTAACTATTATTGTTATATTTTGTATTTAAATTTATGTGAGAGTGTACCTTCTATTAACTATTATTGTTATATTTTTATTTATATTTATGTGAGAGTGTGCATTCTATTAACTATTATTGTTATATTTTTTATTTAAATTTATGTGAGAGTGTACCTTCTATTAACTATTATTGTTATATTTTATTATTTATATTTATGTTAGAGTTTGCCTTCTATTAACTATTATTGTTATATTTTTTATTTATATTTATATGAGAGTGTGCCTTCTATTAACTATTATTGTTATATTTTTTATTTATATTTATGTGAGAGTGTGGCTTCTATAACTATTATTGTTATATTTTTTATTTATATTTACATGAGAGTGTGGCTTCTATTAACTATTATTGTTATATTTTTTATTTATATTTATGTGAGAGTGTGCCTTCTATTAACTATTATTGTTATATTGTTTATTTAAATTTATGTGAGAGTGTGCCTTCTATTAACTATTATTATTATATTTTTTTATTTATATTTATGTGAGAGTGTGCCTTCTATTAACTATTATTGTAATATTTTTATTTATATTTATGTAAGAGTGTGCCTTCTATTAACTATTATTGTTATATTTTTCATTTATATTTATGTGAGAGTGTGGCTTCTATTAACTATTATTGTTATATTTTTCATTTATATTCATAGGAGAGTGTGGCTTCTATTAACTATTATTGTTATATTTTTTATTTAAATTTATGTGAGAGTGTGCCTTCTATTTACTATTATTGTTATATTTTTTATTTATATTACTGTGAGAGTGTGCTTTCTATTAACTATTATTGTTATATTTTGTATTTAAATTTATGTGAGAGTGTACCTTCTATTAACTATTATTGTTATATTTTTTATTTAAATTTATGTGAGAGTGTGCCTTCTATTAACTATTATTGTTATATTTTTTATTTAAATTTATGTGAGAGTGTACCTTCTAGTAACTATTATTGTTATATTTTTTATTTAAATTTATGTGAGAGTGTGCCTTCTATTAACTATTATTGTTATATTTTTTATTTATATTACTGTGAGAGTGTGCTTTCTATTAACTATTATTGTTATATTTTGTATTTAAATTTATGTGAGAGTGTACCTTCTATTAACTATTATTGTTATATTTTTTTATTTATATTTATGTGAGAGTGTGCCTTCTATTAACTATTATTGTAATATTTTTATTCATATTTATGTAAGAGTGTGCCTTCTATTAACTATTATTGTTATATTTTTCATTTATATTTATGTGAGAGTGTGGCTTCTATTAACTATTATTGTTATATTTTTCATTTATATTCATAGGAGAGTGTGGCTTCTATTAACTATTATTGTTATATTTTTTATTTAAATTTATGTGAGAGTGTGCCTTCTATTTACTATTATTGTTATATTTTTTATTTATATTACTGTGAGAGTGTGCTTTCTATTAACTATTATTGTTATATTTTGTATTTAAATTTATGTGAGAGTGTACCTTCTATTAACTATTATTGTTATATTTTATTATTCATATTTATGTTAGTGTTTGCCTTCTATTAACTATTATTGTTATATTTTTTATTTATATTTATATGAGAGTGTGGCTTCTATTAACTATAATTGTTATATTTTTTATTCATATTTATGTGAGAGTGTGCCTTCTATTAACTATTATTGTAATATTTTTTATTTATATTTATGTGAGAGTGTGCCTTCTATTAACTATTATTGTTATATTTTTTATTTATATTTATATGAGAGTGTGCCTTCTATTAACTATTATTGTTATATTTTTTATTTATATTAATGTGAGAGTGTGCCTTCTATAACTATTATTGTTATATTTTTTATTTATATTTATATGAGAGTGTGCCTTCTATTAACTATAATTGTTATATTTTTTATTTATATTTATGTGAGAGTGTGCCTTCTATAACTATTATTGTTATATTTTTTATTTATATTTATGTGAGAGTGTGCCTTCTATTAACTATTATTGTAATATTTTTTTTTTATTTATATTTATGTAAGAGTGTGCCTTCTATTAACTATTATTGTTATATTTTGTATTTATATTTATATGAGAGTGTGGCTTCTATAACTATTATTGTTATAGTTTTTAATTTATATTTATATGAGAGTGTGGCTTCTATAACTATTATTGTTATAATTTTATTTATATTTATGTGGCTTCTATTAACTATTAGTGTGGCTTCTATGATAATAATAGTTAATAGAAGGCACACTCTCACATAAATATAAATAAAAAATATAACAATAATAGTCAATAGAAGGCACACTCTCACATAAATTTAAATAAAAAATCTTACAATTATAGTTAATAGAAGGCACACTCTGCCATAAATATAAATAAAAAATATAACAATAATAGTTAATAGAAGGCAAACTCTCATATAAATTTAAATAAACAAATATTACAATAATAGTTAATAGAAAACACACTCTCATATAAATTTAAATAAACAAATATTACAATAATAGTTAATAGAAAACACACTCTCATATAAATATAAATTAAAAATATAACAATAATAGTTTATAAAAGGCACATAAATATAGATAACAAAAATATAACAATAACCCCGGAAAATAACAACACTTGATAAAGAACTCGAAATCACTGTATAAACGTGAAATATACAATAATTATCTACGTGTCGAGAATATTACTTCTTTTGTTCCAACATAATTTTTTCCCTTTGAGAGTGTTCGTAATGCAATGTTAGAAAGGTGCAGATTTTGTGAGAGATGCACGAGGTTTGAAATTACTAACTTTTATGTCAAGAGTGTCACGCGTGACGTGGAATTTGTATGATTATATGATTATTTTCAAGATTAAAACAGTTCATAATAATAGGAGTGAAAGCGTGTTTGTGTTCATCTCGTCAGTAGTTTGGAATTAATTTTTTTCAAAATGGAGAATTAAATTCTCATTGAATGAGGTAAATTACATGGATGTACTGAAGAGCATGGTGATCCCCTCATGCAATCGGGTAGCCGCTGGCAGACTCTGGGTGTGGCAGCAAGACTCGGCGCCGGCGCACAAGTCCAAAGAGACCCAGGTTAAGATACACTTGGAGTGCTACGACTTTGTACCCTTCTCTCACTGGCCCCCTTCTTCCCTCGAGCTGAACCCGCTTCATCTAGTTATACGACCCATATGGGGGCGGAGATTGAGACTGAAGGCAGCTACATTGAATACATATCATTTCCACAACGTAATCTAGTAACTTGAATTGATTTGTGTGATGAAAGTATTAAAATGGTAGATTTAGTTCTGTTTTTTTTCAGGGCAACAAATTTATCGTTCCACCCTGTACGTTATAGTCATTTACTAAAACAAACTCTGCAAACTGTTATATTTTCTGGTGCCGGCACACGCATTATTGACATCCTTACTCCTCGCCGATAACTATTCGTAGGCATGGTGACTCGAACGAGATATTCGGTTTTCAAAACTCAAATTGCCTAAAATGCTGAAAGGCTCTGCCCATCGCCCTTTATTTCCACATTTTTGTGCACACGGACTTCTCAAAGCAACGCAATAATTAGCTTTGTATGGTGACTAGAGCAATAAATGATACCTGCCTTTCTCTCCATCTGCCAATCTTGGAAAGATTTATTACTTTGTCTTACATGATTAGTTTGACTTCTTCATATACGGATACGCTGTGAGTATAGTTTTGAAAACTTATCTGTCTGTTGTAACAAACTGGTAGTGCAAGTCCAGTAACTCTGATGTAACGCGATGAGCAGTTACATTATCAACAGTTTTAGTGTATCGGAGTACTGGCAGTTATATGCCGCGTGGGTGGAGGCATCTTACACATATCCTAGTTAGGATTTCTGGAAGCCACAGTCTCAGAGGTAAAGACTTGACTAAAATTCAAGTCTACTTGAATCAAACAAACCCTTACTTTATCAAAAACTAAATAGGACTTTACAAAGATTAAATAATTAAAATAAACGTCTATAAAAATATCACATTTTTCCCTTAACACTTGTTTTCAAAAATATGAGGGGATCAAACAAATATTGATTATATTGAATCATTTCTTCCAATTATCATAGCACTAAGAGTAACAATCATATACTACTTACATCTATAATAGGTATAACTTAATACCTCACATTCTATCTTAGGTTTTCCAGCATAATTATTTTGACTGGAAAACATAATCTTAGGTAAGACATGTTAAGACTAACCGTACAGCACAGCGATTGTTATTTATATTTATACATTCAGGCGTTTACTCTGCTAAACTTTGCCTCTAATAGCAATAATACCACACTTTCCTTTCGAAATAGCATCCACGTACATGTATGTGCTTTTTAATATGAACTGTCGGGATAAGTGTGTGTTCTTAAAAAAGAACAGGTGCAGTTAATAACAACAGTTTGGTTTGTATTGCAAATGCGTCACAGAAATCGACATTTTTCCGACATCATCTCAGATCGTGAGGATCAGCAAACCTTACTTCTTCGCTTTTTATTGTTGATTGTTCTGCCTGTATATTAGGTGCCTGAGAACCCTGATAATGTAATAATGCTTGGTATCAATATACAAACTCTGCCACAAGACGATCAGTCGTTACTCAAAATCAATATATCAGAAATAGCTTAAGACACGCTTGGTAAAATCAATTCTTTTCTTATCCATGCGCATTTACGTAAACTACGCGGGCATAGAAGCATATTCTATACCAAGTTCGAAACTTCTAGGTAGCTCTATTTGAACTGTGTAACTTCTGTTGCTCAGAAGTAGCAATCAGTCTGCCAATTAAAACGTTATAAGTCAACTGCAAATATATTAGAGTTATAGAATCAACAGACACGAAATCTTGTAATAGATCAACTTGTAGGAACGATGCTTAGCGAAATTTGTGGCGTGATTCACATTAAAGGAGTGAGATTTTAAATAAAAAGAGAAATTCGGTTTGTTGGTAAGGATGAAAAGAGATCGCGTATTTAACTTTTGTGGACGCGACCAAGAAACGCAAATTGCTGTTGCCATGTAACAGGAACTAAGATAAGGATTAGTGATAAATTGTCGATGCGTGTTTTATTTAGTGAATGCAGAAATACGTTCACTTTATATAAAAGAAATTGAAGTTTATTGAAAGCAGAACAACGCAGTGGTGTAAGGGATTGATGCACCCTAAAGCAACTTAATGGGTTTAAAGGTGTAATTATTAGTATACATTTTTCTCTTCTATTTACTACAAAACTAGTATCCCAACTAAATTTATTATTACTGTGTGTTATATATTATCATTATTTTTTATTATTATCTTAATGTTTTAGTTAGTTTTTTTATAATTGTATTTGTTTTATTTATCTATTTATTTATTGTATTTTATGGGTTTGAATGCTATTACTTTTAAGTCATTTATTTATTTGTGGTTTCGTGTGTGATCAAGCTGTTAATATTGGTTTTGTGCTTGTTTTTAGGTCTCGAGTGCTTTCTTAATCATCTTGATTATTTAAGCGTTTATTTTATTTTTTGTTTCTTAGTCTATTATGCATGTATACGTGTGTTTTTGTTTTTGTTTTTCATTATTTTGATTCATTTAATATGTTGTTCATGAGGTGCTATGTAAGTGTGCATTTGACAAGAAATGGGGATCGTAATTCGTATCGGCGATTCATTCCAGGTGTAGTTTTGCAATTTATAAGACAACTAGCTAAATTCCACCATTTACTACTGAGACTCGAAATACAAGAGGATTTTTTACGTAAACTGATTCTTTCCTCAAACTGCCTCCCTGCTACCTGCTCTCTGTTTCTCTGACTGTACTTACATGCAGAAATGTGAATATAATGTAAAACATCTCGCCGCTTAGCTCCATTATTATGATGTCACCAACAAATTTGGACCACAGGCATTCTTAACGTTTCAGTGACAATGTGTTTTATTGACGTTGAATTAAAGTAAATATAAAAATGCAATATCCCCATCGAAGAACTTCTGCAACATTCAGTGGCGGATGTAATAACACAAAATCATTTCACATGAATATAAACGATTACGAATGCCACTGCTATATTTTCAAGCATAAAACATATTCAGAACAACTTATATTAAAATGTAATTAAACATAAAACCGGGAATTAACACATGAGCTATTTGGAGGATAACGTAACAAATAGAAATGTTTTTGCCTTTGAAACTTTAGCTATTGCATCTGAAGATATAAGTTTATTTAATTTATCGATCTTTCAATCACTTTCAATATCGACTAAGCAAGTATGTCACTCCATCAATACCCCCTCCCTAGTCATCTCTTATGTGATTGACGGGGGAAATGGAACAAATAATTCTTTCTATTTTCAGTAAAAAACTATAAAACTAAAACAAATAAATCTTAATCTTTTAAGTGAGTTTCTCCTGGTTAAGTTCCAGATCATATCTAAAACAGCTTTATCTTCTCTTAGTCTCCTCGTCTATCTCATCTTCTGTCTCTTCCATCACGTCTCCCTTAACGGATTTTCCCGAAAATCTGCCTTATTAAAATATTCGTCATATTTTTACTCAAATCCTCTGATCGAATTATCATTTGTAGTTCGATCGATAAAAATCTTGTATGTCTGTCACAAGATCGTTGCTATCATTAATCATCTTTTTGCAGTCTATCAGCCTGTCACTATAGACCGAGTCTTTGAATTTAAATATATATTGTGGTTCATGATAAATGTAAAAAACGACAATTTTAAGCAAAAACAGTATATATGACTTAAATTATCAAACATCGAAACGTCTCCTCTGATATGTACAGCGTACTACCTTAATATTATTGACTCTGATAAATCTAAATTTGATTTCAGCATAACATTTTTAGTTGTTATCGTTGTACGATATTATTTGTTTATAAGACCATGTTTCACTATATTTCTTTCTTTTTTGAAAAAAAAGAATGTACTCCTGTCTGTACAACTCATACCTATATACATTTTAAAATTATGAACTAAAAATCATAATCAATACGTCCATATTCAAAATTTAAGAACATAAAACAGTTGTCTTATTTGCAGCTAAAATTACGTTGAATATTTTTTGGTTTATAAGATTATCAAACAAGTAAACATTAAAATCTAATATAATTTCGATGCATCTCGGGCAACGACCAGTAGGTACAGATAATTAATCCAACCAAATACCCAAAGGTTAGATAAGCAAAGTTTAAATTACTCCATTTCCTAAAAAGTAATATAATTTTTACTCGACAAGCTTTGAAAAAAGAATGAAAGAAATTGGGATCAAGGGAATGGCTGGAAAGATACAACGAATAACAATAATAAAAACAACTGAAATATTAAGAAAAGCCATTGAATGCGGAGACTTATACACATATGAGGTACATGTGAAGAAGCGTTGCATGGAACCAAGAGCATTAAAGCTGCATATCCACGAGTTTTCTATCCCACTCCCATTACCCTACTACCGCCCCATAAAAGAGTGATATAAAATAATTAAGAAGGACCAAGGAGGATGGAAAGACCGAAGAACGAGCACTAACCAGGCCTCCGCTGAACAACTGCGAAGAGAACAGAGACCTTGGGGAGGTTTATTGCCACTCAAATTCCAGTGGAGACAAATGGCCACTGTCAGCAAGAAATCAATGATGAACAGCTGCTGCGATAACACAAATTTATTTGCGAATGTTACCAGCAGAGGTGGAGAGTACTGGAAAACTGGAGAGACTTGTTGTCACTCAGCTTCCAATAAACGCCACACGTTGTCTTCAAGGACAGATCCTTGATGGCCTGTGTGAAAGCCCCTTGTGAGCCAATAATAAATAAGGAAAATATATTAATGCATACAAAGAATTTATGACTTGCATATCAGCATTAATAGATAACTAACTACTTATAAAAATGTTCTTTTTATACTTGACCAGGCAGCTCGACAAAACTTACCGATAATTTCCGAACAGAAATATTATAACAGAGTAAATATATGGTCTGTAAATGGTCTGACACTATAAGTTAATACCTCCATGTATTACCACCCCTCCTCTCTCTCTCTCTCTCTCGCCCTCTCCACTTCTCTATCTCGTTCTCTGTATTACTCTCCCGGCGTATTTGCATTCATTATATATTAATGAATGAATAATTGCTGATTGTAATTGTAATTTGATTTGTAATTTTAAATGGTTTTAGATAATTTACATAATGAATTATATATATATATATATATATATAGAGAGAGAGAGAGAGAGAGAGAAAGAGCGCAAGAGGGATAGATAGATAATTTTCAAGATTGTGTAGATATTTAGATAATCATATATATAAATGATATATATATATATATTTATATACTATGTATACTAAATATAAATATATTTATATACTACATATACTATATATATATTCCTATATTATATATAAAATATATATATATTTATATACTATATATATTATATATTTTTATATACTATATATAATATATAAATATATATTCATATACTATATATACTATATATATTTATGTATATATATATATATATATATATATATATATATATATATATATATATACCAACAAATCGGAATGCCAACTTAATCAACAATACCTACAAACAGAAGTGGTATATAAAGCTACAATCGCACCTACAGAAAACCCAAACGACAAAAATACTATATTGGCCTGGCCGGCACCACGTTTAAGGATAGATTTAGAGTGCATAAATGCTCTTTCACAAACCCCAACCACCCTAACAAAACCTCATTGAATACACACTATCTACATCTAATCCAAAATAACCTTACACCAACTATTAAATGGGAAATCCTTAGAAAATCTAGCACATGTAAATCCCCAAACTCCCCATGTCTCCTCTGCCTAAACGAGAAACTCCTTATCTCCAATTTTAAAGACTAAGACAAATTACTAAACAAAAAACAGGAAACCACCATAAACTGTAGGCATTAAAAATCCCACCTCCTTAGCAACTATACACCTTTCTAAAACCTCCCTTAGACAACACCACCTAAAATCACCTAAACTATACACCTAATACACCTACCACATATACCAAATTACCATAACATATACTCAACTAAGCCCCCTTAACCAATTCTCCCTACACCCTACATCACCTGACCCCCTCCCCCAAGAATCCCCCTAAATCCAACAAAATAACACATACCCTCAATCACCACCAACCATAAACACCCCATTAGCTTATTCCACATAACGACCCAATAATCGGCGTCAATTCTACCCCCTGGCCAAACTCACCCACCCAACCCCAGCACAGCCTAAATGCAACTTCCAAGATTTAACATGGGAATTTGTTTCCATATAACTATGTGGATTTACACCAGCACAGGTAAGTACGTATTGAAATGTATAACTGACCCGTTTCTCATGTGCATAGACATATACCTTGGATTATGACACCCCAATATATGCTTCCGCCTAAAACGATCTATAATACCCTAAAAAAACCAACTTAGAACAGTAACTACAGTACTTAATCCCCATAAAACTACCTCAAAACCCCCCTCCCCTCCCACAAATCTATAAGTATGGCTACCTAGGACCACTATCCCAAGTGCCTGTGAGTTTATTATTACGTATGTAAGTACATGTGTGTGGAACCTGTGTCCATATTTTACGACGTGTCACGCTGTATATCTGTTTGTATATGCGTGTGTAGATATCGGTTCGTATGTGCGAGTAGATGTGTATCTTTGCAAATGTATGTATGGATGTATGTGTACATATGTGTATGCGTGTATGCATGTATGGGTGTGTGCATGCATGCGTGCGAGGATGTGTATCTGTAAGTGTGTACGTATATGCGTGTGTGTGCACCCACATCAAATCATTAAAAACCTCCACTAATGAAAATATTGTGTCTACGCACATAGGAATTATTTTATGTTTACATCCCTGTATACTCATATCTACGTTCAACGAAGGTATTACGTCTATATATCCACGAAGGAATTTAGATTTACATCTATGTAGACGAATATGTCTATACCAATAACTGTCTGTATATCTGGGTGTGTATGTGTATATATGTATGTATGAGTCTATGTGTGTGTCCGTGTGTACATGAGGGTATCGATATATGTACGTATCTATGTATATGTATGTGTATGTGAGAGTATATGCGCCCGCTACCTGCTGTCCACATATGTATGTATGAGCGTGCAGCTGTGTATAGGTCGATGTATGTGCTCACGAGTATAAGTATCTGTATGTGCGCGTATGCTTGCATATATGCGTGGGAATGCATGTATGTTTGATTCGATATACGCGGGTAGGCTCATGTATACGCTTGCATGGATGTATGGGTGTGTGTATGTGCGCATCCATGCTTACGCACACGTACTCAACTTAGCACTTTAAGGTACATTGAGGTCAACGGGAGCAATGCGGGTGTATATGTATGCATGTATGCATATGCGCATGTGTTTACATGTTGAGGCGGAGATGTATGTATATATGTGCGCGTTTCATTATGTGTATGTGTGTGAATATGCGCGCATGTGTGTGCTCGCGCGTGCGTCTCTAGGCTAACCTTATCAAAGCACTTAACAACAAATAAATAAAAAATATAAAAATAAAAAAATAAAAATCAAATAGATAAACCGAATCGTAGCCCCCCCCGCCTCCCAGCCTAAGCGAACACCATTCAGGTCAAGACATACTTACCAAGAAATCATCTCATTAACGAGACGCCAACAACTTAAACCTTAGAACCCGAAACTTTAAGTAACCCCTCTCTCCTTACCCCTACATATCCCCCTCCATATATCCCTATGTCCTGAGCCACACTAGAGAGGAACTTCCCAGACCCCCCACAACCACCTAATGTTCTTGAACTCCAAAACTAAAGTATTACCGACCGACCAAGTACCCCGCATCCCACCTTCCCCCTTTTCCCTTTCCGTTTTTCTCGCACCCCTCCCCTGACACTATTCATTCCTTCATTCCACCATAAACGAACTTTTCTGTAAAGACTTAGGAGGCTACATAACGGCCAAAAAACGGTCGTGTAGCTGAAACAAAAAAATGTAATTGAACAGAAAAAATGGTAATAAAAAATAAAACGCATATTTGCTCTACAACAGTATTGAGTACTTTCTTAAGGTTTCTATTAATTACCATTTCTACTATATATATATATATATATATATATATATTGTTTTAACAAAATCAAGACATCTAAGAATGGATTGATAGCAACCAACAGTGTATTTCATCGTTCGTTATAATTGTTTCAAGACCATTCGGACAAATTCCAACCCTATATCGTTCCAAAATTTTCGCAAGAACAGCTTATCATTAGACGTTTAAAAAAACATATTTTATAATGAACAATATGGAATCCATTTCCCTTTTAAGGAACACTATTAGAAAATATTTCACCTACATCTCTTCCTTCCAAGGTTTTTTTAGAAGAGGTTTATGTTCCCCTATTTTCGTATCTCTATTTAAAAAAAAATCAATCAGATAATCATTATACGTTGCCACCAATTACAATATTCACTTAATATATTTCACTAATATTTTTTACTAATTTAAATTTCTTTATTTCTTTATTTTATTTTATTTATTTTTTCTATTCCAGACTAATCAACTATGTTCCAGCCATATTGTTTTGCTTCTATGTTAGTTTCGTATCTAGAATTTGTTTTGTCTATTTACAAATATATCGGCATACTTTTTTGAGTAATTTAAAAAAAACGGTTGTTGTTTAAATTTATTCCATAAGGAGAATAGAGTTAATGTTACTCTTTATTCAATGCAATCTCATTTTTCATTTAAAATTTGGATTTATTTATTGTTAGTTTTGACGTTGAAAGGAAGGTAACTCTATACTTTAGAAATTTTAATGCTTTTGTTGATTTCTAAGTTGAATAATCTTGTTATGATTTATTTATTTGTTAATAATCACCGTTTAATTATATGCTGATCTGTTCAAATTATAAGTTTGTAATGCAGATCTCTACCGGGATTCCGATATATTTCCAAAGTTTTAACCTAAGTTTGTCACATAGCCATAATTTTCCGAGGTTGCAGATAGCTCTAATTTTTTTCTCATGTCAATAATATCAATTCAGGATTAAAGTTCTTAAATACTTATGTAAAAATAAACATCCTGTTAATAAGTATTATATTTATAATATATTACTTAGCTCCACTACGTTTTACTCTAATATAATATATACACCCGTCTAAAGTATAGTAGCATACTATTGCATATATGAAGGGGTTAACACGCTACTGAAGTAAAGAAAAATGCCATTATTTGTCTCTGTATGTATGTATGTGTGTGTGTATATATGCGCGGGTGTAGCAAAATGTAGGCATTTATAAGTATATTGATATATTAATATATATATATATATATATATAGGTACATGTGGGGTTTAGATAACTTTCGTGTTTTATGTTTATTCATATTTTGTTTGTTTATTTGTTTTTATTTTTATTTTATTTTTATTTATCTTTTTAATTTTATTTATTTCTTGTTTTGTTTTATTTACCTTATTTTAATTTTAACCTTATTCCTGCTTAGTTTGTAGTCATTGCCTAGTTTCAGTACGTGTGTTGTGAGTAAAATAAAAGCGTACAGCATAGATTCGCTTTTGAACTGGCTAAATTAATTCTCAATATAGGAGAAAGGGTACTGAAGTTTATATATTATTTATGTTTTTTTACATCAATTCAGTAATTCTTGGCCTGAAGACGTAATCCCCCAACGTGGGTGATTACATACGTGAGTGTGTGTGTGTGGCGGAGTCTATGTATGTGTGTGTTGTGTGTGTTGCATGTATGTGTGGATGGATGTAGATTGAAAGACACCGGTCAGTACTTAGTTGAGCATAGATAATGTTCTTAATTTACAGACTCCAAGACAGAAAACTAAATTCTCAAGTACCTTATGCCATAAAACCCAAAAGTTAGGTTGGATGGGGGGAAAGGGAAATGAAAAAGATGTTTATCATCTTCAAAGACCTCACTTATCCTCTCACCGTTTTTTATGACTCCCACCCAGGTTGCATTCTAACTTGATAAACGAAATAGGAAAATGTATTTGGTGGAAATATCACTTTCGACAGTAATTCTTGGCCTGAAGACGTAATCCCCCAACGTGGGTGATTACAGAAACATGTATGCACATATGTAGCCATTAATGTTTGTATAAATAAAATTAATATATATGTATATATATATTTATATTTATATGTAATTAATTTTTACTATAATAGTTATTTAATATATATGTATATATATCTTTTATATATATATATATATATATATATATATATATATATATATAATTATTTTTTACTATAATAAATATTAAATACCTACAGACACTAATGTTTCATCCTTTCGGGAATCATCACTGCAGGGTGCCACGATTAACGCCAGTCGAGAGATTCGAAGCCCGGCAACAGAAGTCATGTCGGCTACCGTCAACCGCTAGAGAGAGAGAGAGAGAGACACACACACACACACACACAGACACACACACACACACACACACATATATATATATATATATATATATAGTTACACCAATCGATCGAAAGCTGGCTATATTAAAGCTTATCAAAATCTATTAGAACCGTTATTTCTGAACAACTTTTGGTTTTACCAGAAAGATAAAAACCTCTAGGCTTATTATTTATATTATATAATACTTTTCTACAATTTCAAATAGAATTTTAAGTTTAAAATTTTCAAAATGTTCGACCCATTTTCTGCAGTATGTCAACAAACATAAATATTTTTTTTAAGTTTTCCGAACTAATTTAACCTACTTTTTTGTATCTAAATAAAATATACTATGATTAGCTATAAGAATATGCAAAAAACAAAAATATAATTACCTTTTTCTTTAATAATTTCAAATAATTCAATTATTTCCCACGGTATCGTACATTTTGGAAACCATGTGCTTATCAACAGCATATTGGATTTTAAGTATAGGGACTCAGTCGCGTTTAAATATTTATTTAAGCATTTTCATGAAGTTAAATGCAACTAGAAAGGCAAACACATTTTTCCATAAGTAACTATAATTACAAACACCATTTATGATAGGTTTTGTTATTTTTTAGCTTTATAATTTCTTCCGTAATAACAATTAATCAATCAAGCTTTAAATGTTCCCTAGTAGTTGTTAAAAATATACAAAAACTGTTTTTTTACATCAAACATAAATTTTTAGCTTTATATTTCTCTGTATTAATGTCAGTTTTTAATTTCATGATTAAAATCATTTTTCGTTTCTTATTTTCGAATTAATAATAACCAATGAGTCACACTTTTTCCATAAACTAGATCATACTGAGTTTTCCTCAATTGTTTATTGCATAAATAAAGTTGACAAAGACATTCATTAGTATGCCGCGGCCCTTAAAAGGACCATTTTGGTAACCCTCTGGGGGGATTAAACTCGTTGGAATTTCAGAAACATCATCTAGGGGAAACCATGTCTTCATAGTAAATTTTCAAAAAAGGGAGTTAACAACTTAGTAACCGTAACGCGCTACTGTATCTTGAAAAAAAAACCGTAACACACAGGCAGTTCTTTCTTACAAATTTCACACCCTGTTTTTCAAGTTTAAAAAAAAAAAAATTGGTAGCGATTCTTAAAAGGGTACTTTATGTACTGGTACATGGAAAGTTTACAAATTCTAACAAAAAATGCATTTATTTTAATGATTTAAAAGTATGCCTATTTAAGCGTTTACATAAAAATAATCTTTTTTATACTCATCTGAATGTAAATAATTATTGCTAAACATATTCAATGAATCTCACACTTAAAAACGCAAAAAATAAAAAAAATAAAAAAAATTCAAATTTCCGATTTCAATTTTCGATATCGAAGGCACCCTGTGAAATTTTTTGTTGCTTTCTACACTCGTTCACACTCCTACCACAACATTGTGCTTAACGGATTGCTTGGACAATTAGAGGTATAACAAGGGACACCTGGAGAAGGGGGTACATGAAGTCCCCCCCAAATATTTATACAACGAATATGAAAAAAAGAAGTTGCATCTTTACTTATCATTTGGTGACAATTTTATATTGATTAGATAATTACTCTATTTTTAGAAGATTTTTAATACGAAAATCAGAAACACTTCATAAATTTGATGGTCACTATATATATATATATATATATATATATATATATATATATATATATATATATATACATTATATATATATATATGTGTGTGTGTGTGTGTGTGTGTGTGTGATCATTAATAGAAAATGATATATCTAGAACATATAATTATCATGATTGATCGTTTGACAAAGCCAAAACGTCTTAGGGTTACAAAAAAGTTTTATCAAGTAGAGGGGGTAGGGAAATAGCTTGACAGGTAGGTTGATATTTTTTTTCGATTACGCGATATTCCGTAAGAAAACGCATTACGTAATTTTGAAACACCTTAATGCAATTGGATTGTTGATTAACATTTAACATGTGATTTTTAAGGTAATCATTAAAAAAATAAGTACTCTATAGTTTAAATATGAAAAGATTTACAAAGAATCGAAATCATTGTACGGAATCGGTAATTGTATCGGAATCGGACAGAATACTAAAATCGTCTCGTCAATTATATATATATATATATATATATATATATATATATATATAACATTTATCGGCACCCTTTTGATTTTAGAATGGTTCTGTATTTTTGGAAACGCATCCAACCCAACCCGATTCTTTGATTCAATGTCGTCTTGTACTCACTGGAGAAAGTCAGTATATATCCTAAATAAATGAATGGGATGACCTGTTGGATAGCTTTTTTTTAATAATCATTTTAAGGTTAAACTGTGATTGAGCTGTGGGCATACATTCTGTTTTTTCTATGTTTATTGCTAATTTTATTGTTACAAGAAATGTCTTCCTTTTCTTGTAAGTAAGAAAAACATTTTAAGTAAAACTGAGATTAGATAGACCGAGATTCGAACCTTGTAAGCAAGGTTCAGGAGAGGGTACGAAATTGTATTTTCGCATTGTTCAGTTTTCACATAAACTAGTTTAGATATGTTGTTTGAAAATGAATTTAATTATTCAATTTTTTCATGAAAACTGAATTAAAATAAGGTCAGTTATAAGAACAAACATAGCAAATTTAAATATGTTGAAAAATAAGTTAGGTCGAAAAATAGGTTAGAGAAAATTCATTGTCTGGAAAAGTGATTTGAAAACCTGCCAAACAAAGTATGTTTAGACCACGTGAGTTCTCCACGAGGTCCAGCACGTTTTGGACATGCGTATGCCGTCATGGCAGAAATTAATTCTCAATATAGGAGCTAGAGTTAGACAGACGGAGCTGACATTTGTCAGAAGAGGGCCCCCCTTTGGAAGCGAAGGGTTAGCAAGTTTTAATTTTTTAGTCGACTTTTGAATTCCTGGATGTCACCATAATTGCAATCGGCCGAATGCAATAACAGAACACATCATATTTTGTAACTGCGTCTTCGTGTTGTGTCATTCTTCAACAATTAAAGGTAATGTGAAACATCCTTTATATGAACATTTTGCCCACTAATGAACTTTGTGTATAAGCCATTTAAGTAATGTATCCCCCTCTCTATCATAAGTAATGACAGTCTCTTCCCTGTGTATAAGAACTGATAACCTTCCTCTCTACAATATATGATGTAAGAACCACAGACAGTAAAATGTATAAATGTCGTTCTCCTTTTATCTCTTCTATGTCTTCCCCTCATCAAAATGAATATCTCCAATCTTCTGTCTATCTCTTTAAAAGACCCCAACTACACAACATTATCTCCTTAGTATTCTTTGCTAATACATTAACAAAAACTTGACATTCATTACAAAGAGCGATGCCATTAGCGTAGAAAGGGTTGGCGAGGATTGGCTCACCTATAGAACAACCGCTTTGGCAAGGAGAGACTGTCTTTTGCTAGAGCAACACAAAACAGAATATACATACTTTTGATTTATTTTAAATAAGCATTTATGCGTCGAAACACATTCATCAGCATGCTTCGGTTAGCTAATTAAAAGTAATTAGAGATCTCTTCAGGCGATATTGTCTATACAGATAGAGTCCATAAAAATGGAAATTAATTTTACGAGCACGTTTTAATTAGGAGGTTAGTTACATATTATTTAAAACATAGAATTAGTTTATGACATTTAAATAAGTAAAACAGAGGATCGTATAAACTATATAATTAAATATATACATATATATATATATATATAAAGCAAAACAGAAAAGTAATAATAAAATTGTAATACTAATAATAATAATAATAATAGTAATAATAAGGTTCAGGAGAGGGTAAGGATAATAATAATTGGACATGGATGCGAAAAGGACACATAAGCCGAGAAACTGAATCCCTACTAACGTCAGCACAAGATTACTGGATAATAACCAACACATCAAAGCAAAGATTAATAAAACACAAAAAAACGGTAAATGCCGGCTCTGTGGACAAAGAGACGAAACGAAAAGCCATATAGTAAGTAAATGCAGCTAACTTGCCGAAAGGGAATACAAGAACAGACAGGATCTCCTGGGAAGGGCAGTACACTGGGAATTATTCAAACAACTCAAGCGCACAAATACGTGGTACAAACATAAGCCGGCAACAAGACTTGAAAACAAGAATCAGAGAATCCTATAAGACATGAACACAGATGATAAACCTATACAAGCAAGAAGACCAGATGTCGTAATAATTAACAAGAAAGAAAAACCCTATCAAATCGTAGACTTTTCTCTTCCATCTCACCACTGTGTGAATATCAAAGAAAAGGAGAATCGGAGCAAATACACAGCGCTAGCCATAGAGCTGAAAGGGATATGGAAAATGAAGAAAATCAAAACAATACCTATAATAGTAGAAGCAGTAGAAACAACCCCAAAAAACTTTCAAAAGAGAATGGGAGAAATTGGAATCAGAGGAATAACTAGAAAAACACAACGAACCACAATAATGAAAACACGTGAAATATTAAGAAAAGCCCTTGAATGTGGAGACTAACATACACGAACCAGTAACCACAAGCACAGACCAGACAAACTGCTACAGAGGTAAAACATGAAGCGCTACATGGAACCAAGAGTATAGAAGCTGCATACCTATAAGTTCTCTAATCCCGTCCCATACCTATTACCATATCACTGCTCCCTCTCTCTCTAAAAAACAAAACAAAAACAGAGTGAGACCAAATACCCAAGGCGGAAGGAAAGACCGAGGAGTAAGCACTGAGCAGACCTCCACTGCATAGGTGCAAAGAAAACTGGGACCTTGGAGAGGCTTATTGCCATTCGAATTTCAGTAAAGACTAATGCTGCTGCAAACGAGAAATCAATGTCAAGCAGCTGTAACAATAATGGAAATTTATTTAGAGTACTAAAAAATCTGGGGAGACTTATTGTCACTCAGCTTCCAGCGAGAACCACAGGCTGTATTCAATGAGATCGTTGATGACCTGTGCTAAAGCTCCTTGTGAGACAATAATAATAATAATAATAATAATAATAATAATAATAATAATAATAATAATAAAAGAATGTCAGAAATTGGAATCAGAGGAATAACTGCAAAAGTACAACGACTAACGATAATGAAAACGACTGAAATATTAAGGAAACCCCTTGAATGCGGAGAATAACACAAGACAATATAATGAATAAGCGTTACAGGGAATGAAGAACACCGAAACTGCATATTTACAAGTTCTACACCCCCCATCATGCATTACCCCATTGTTTCATCACCGATCCCCCCCCCAAAAAAAAAAGATACTAAAGGGCCGAGAAGGGTCAATAAGGACTGAAAGACCGAGGAGCGAGCGCCAACCAGACCTCGGCTGGACAAACGCAAAGAGAACTGGGACCTTGGCGTGGCTGAGTGCCACTCACATTCCAGTATAAACCAATGGCAACTACCAACGAGAAATCAATGGTAATCGGCTGTTGCGATGATGCGAATTACTTTTGCAAATGCTATCGAAGGAGGTGGAGAGGGCTGGACGTCTGGGGAGACTTGTTATCACTCAGCTTCCCGAGAACACCACAGGCTTCCAATCAGATCGTTTGTTGACTTGTGTGAAAGCTCCATGTGAGCCAATAATAACCATAATTGTAATAACCTTATGAATTTAAAATGATACGTCGATAAAGCGAAATATATAAACTCAAAAACAAGAAAGAAAATAAAATCAAACAACAGCAACAACAAACAGGAATATATATTTATATCTTTAGAAGCTCGCGAGAATTTACAATAGCTAAGTTGTAAGGGACGAACGTTAAACGACTAGACAGACCCTGATTAAAATAAACAAAAATAGGCCAATGACAAAGTCGACACGTACGCATTTTGAGATCAAATTAGTAGTTTTTTCAGCCAAAGATTAAAATTCTTAACTTTTATTTAGTTACGTATTCTTCTTATTATTATTCTTCTAATCGCTGTTATTTTCATTTTCATTTATGCTATCTTTATTATTATGATATACAGTGTGATTGTTATTAATATCATCTATGCGAACAAAAATGTAATATATTGCACTAAGAGGAGATAATGCTTTGGGGATCATCTCGTGGCAACACAACAGATACTTCACCATCATTAAAGTAGAGCATTAAAAGATAGGGGTAATGCTTTAACTACAGAGGCAGACATGAAATCGCCACCTTAATCGGTATATATATATATATATATATATATATATATATATATATATATATATATATATATATATGTACACAGTGATCACCACTTATCAAGGCCCGGAAGCCACTCAGGGATAAGGGTTATTGCAAGTGCATTACGTTAGTGTAGAGATTTGAAGAAGTGTTTAATTAAGGGAGCGGTTCATTAGGAATTTGTTAACATTGGACTTAAAGACATCCAAGTTGTAGTCCGGAGGGAAGCAGGCAGACGGAACAGAGTTCCACAGGCGTGCAGTTCTAAGAAAGAAGCTTTGTTCATGGAATCCGCGTTTTGACTTAGGCACAGATATAGAGTGGTGGAAATTTTTCACAGTGGATTCAGCTAGACGGGTGTTTTTCGTGAAAGATTGGCGAGGGGGGACCAGAGACTGGAGTTCAGACGAGCATCTGCCATGGAAATAACGATAAAACGAGGACAGGCTCGCAACGTCTCTTCTGTGGGAGAGAGGTTGCAGGGTAAAGAAAAGGGCATCCCCCACTAAGCCACGAAGTCTATTTTGTACTCTGTCAAGGCAGGATAGGCTGTTTTTTGCAGCTCCTGCCCAGATATGACAACAGAATTCCATCCTTGGACGTACTTGGCTTTTATATAAATAGAGAATTGCATCAGTAGTGGAGCGGTAGAAGGATCCCACCATCTTTCCAGCGACCTTGGCAGCAGACTTGGTGTACGTGTTCCATTTCAGATCAGGAGTAAAGGTCAAACCCAGAAGCTTGTCAAAAAACGGGGCCTCACCCAAACGAGAGCCATCCATCACAATTGATGCCAGATGGGGATCAGAGCGTTGATGATGTAAGGATAGGAGTTTGGTTTTGGATGCATTAAAGGTAACCAGCCACATCTTCCCCCACTGAACCACGCGCTCGAGATCAGAGGAGAGAGAATCAGAGAGAACTTTGTCATTTACAGCCTTTGATGTGTTGCCGTAGATGGTCGTGTAATCAACATAGATGTCAACGAATGATTTAAGTATGTGTTTAGGGAGGTCATTGATGTAGATCAGGAAGAGAGTTGGGACCAGGATTGACCCCTGAGGGACTCCAGCATTTATATTGTAGGCCTCCGATCTTTGTCCATCTACCACTACTCTTATGAGCCTATCGGAGAGAAACGATTTAATGATTGAGAAAACATTTCCAGTTATACCGTAGCTGGAGATCTTGTGTAGTAGACCCTTATGCCATACCTTTTCGAGGGCCTTTGATATGTCAAGAGCAATTGCCCTAGAAAGGAAGCCTTTGTAAAGAGATTCACTAATCATGTGGGATATAACCGTCAGCACATCTGCGGTAGATCTTGCAGACCGGAAACCATATTGTGTGTCACTAAGAAGGTTATTCCTGCTGAGGTGGTTTACTATTTCTCTATTTAATATGGATTCCAGCAACTTACTCAAAACACACAGGAGACTTATAGGTCTGTACTGAGAGGGAGAGGACTTCTCACCTGAATTCTTAAATACAGGGCAAACTGATGAGGTTTTCCAGGGAGTCGGAAAGCACTTCTCCTGAGGCAGCGCTTAAATAGTTTCGTAAGTATGGGAGCAAGTTCTGGTTCAAGCTTTTTTAACACTATAATTGGGATGCCATCAGGGCCATTTTCTTTACTGGAATCCAGATTTTTTATTAGCTTAGTGACCTCATGCACGGATATTTATATGTTACCTAGCTTGTTCTGTGTTTTTGGAGGAAATATGGGGAGTTGATGGCCTTCGTCGCATAGGGTAGAATTAGCTGCAAAGTTCTTTGCAAATAGTTTGGCCTTGTCTGACGCTGACGAGATGCCCTCTGGTCCATTGATAATGGTTTGGGATAGAATGCACACTTCTGTTCAGGATCCTATTTGTTATTTGCCAAAACTAGTGGGATCCAAACCGCTGATCAGCTACCTTGGATTTTACAGACCGGGCATATAGCTCTCTTGCATTTTTTATTACTCTTTTACAGTGGTTGCTGGCAGACCTGAAGGCAGCTTTAGTCTCAGTGCATCTATTACGTTGATAGCTATGGAAAAAGTGATATCTGTGCGCGATAGCAGCAGCACATTCTGGGGAGAACCATGGCTGGCTGTTAGGTTTTTGTTGGAATTTTTTAGATGGTATGAATTGGTCTATGCCTACAATTAACCATCCGGTCAGATCTGATACTATAGAGGACACTTCCTTTTTAAACATGGAGTGCAGAAGTAAATCAGACATGAATGTACGGAAGCTATCCCAGTCAGCCATAGAGTATCGGTATACAGTACGGTGGAGGGGTACGTCTGGGGGCTTCTTACATTTCGTTTTTATCTTAACTGATACGACGGCGTGGTCGGAGGATCCTAGAGGATAATGAACGGAACATGAACATAGCTCAGGGGAAGATGAGAGAAAAGGGTATAAGAGGCTTGCATATTGACAGGGTGTATCGGGCACACGGGTGGGTTCGCGAACAATCTGAGTGAGGTAATAAGCAATGGCAAAATCATGACAAACCTCCCCTCATCATCTGTCTTATTTGAATGGGTCAGCCATTCCACGTTATGGACGTTGAAGTTACCACAGATGTGGATGTTAGCCGAGGGATGTGAAGACAGGATGTGGTCTATGTGGTCTATTTTCTCAGATATGCTCTTAAAGATAGTAACTCCGCTGTTGTGGGGCCTATAGAGGGCAAATATAAATGCAGTGGTGTTAGCAAGTGCAACCCTGAAGCACATATAGGGTAAATTAGGATCTTCTCTAGAGATATCCCTGCCACACGGGAAGCCATCCTTAATGTAGGCACATATCCCATGCCCATGGCGATCTTGTGTGTCAGATTTCGCTGTTAAATTAGCGTATCTGTTAATTAATAATTATTAATATATATATATATATATATATATATATATATATATATATATATATATGGTTACACTAGTCAATAACAATTTTGTTTTCTGCGTTTCGTCAGCTGATGCGTTGAATTAAAATATCACATTGATCAAGTATTGTTTTAAAGCTATAGTCACATATGCCCTTTTTTACGTTTGTGTTGACATGCACGCATGTGTAGAGAATTTTAGAAACAGTTGGTGAGGGCAAAATGCAAAGTATTTTTGGAAATAATTATTTTAATGACAAAACTATTCAGGGCCGATAGTTCTTAGGGATTATGTTGAAAAAGGATCAGCTTGAATTCATAAAGCCTCCAAATCTTCTAAAAATAGCTGCTAAGCATACACAAAGAAAGACCGGCCTGTGCAAGAAGAGCTGGTACTTTGCAAAGAAAGAAGACATCATCGCCAATCGTTGAATAAACAAGGACAGAATACTCTTTCCACCGTTGCACATCAAGCTCGACTAAATCAGGCAGTTCACCAAAGCTCTAGGCAAGGATGGGGGTTACGTCATTTACTTGTGCCATGCTTTTTTCGGAGTTTGCAAAGGAAAATTGAAAACCGGTATATTTGACCATACCCGACATCTCATCAGAGATTCAGAGTTCGAAGATGAAAGCGTGAACATGATTTTATTGTTAGTGACGAGCTTTTTGGTCATCAATAAAACCGGAAACACAGCAGAACTTGCTGCTTTCAGAATCCTTGATTGCAACATTAGCGTCAAGATACAATATCTATATATCAGTTTGCTGATAACTTGGTTCAATAAGTGAAAAGCAGGGAGGGAGATTCTATCATGACCAGAAAAAGATAGAGACCAGCTATCAAGGTAACAGGAGCGCAGTCATGATGGTTTACTACTATTGGGATCTGCAGAGCGTCTTCCTTGCTGCTCAACATTCCAGGAGTTTCAAGAAAGTAAAGTATATACCCTAGTATTTGAACTTTCGTGAAAAACATACAATTTATGTGTACTTACATTTACTAATGCCCACCATACGGTTTACAGTAATCGATACTTCTATCAAATTCCGAATATCTATTGTTGACAATACAGTTTTCCTTTTTTAATCACATTTAGGATATGTGTTATCATAAATCAGTTGATAATACTACAAAATGCAATCAATTTAGTCACAAGATCTGATTTTGATCTTAAAAAGAACTTGATGGAGAGGAACGAATGCTATTACTGAATTAATTGTAGAAATCTGGAGAAAATTCAAAATGTAAACAAAATGTTGTTTATTGTAATTACTATTTTTTTATTGTTCGTATAAGAAAAAGTTTTATTTTTTATCTATTTTATGTTTGCTATGTGTAAAACCACACACATGTAAATAAGCGACATTTAAAAATGAGATCTCATTTTAACATTACTCAAAATGAGAAATTGATCGAATCAATATAGAAGAGTATTGAGAATTTATTTTCTTTAGATTGTTAAAAGAATTTATTTTCTTTATATGGTTAAAAGAATTTATTTTCTTTAGATGGTTAAAAGAATTTATTTTCTTTATATGGTTAAAAGAATTTATTTTCTTTAGATGGTTAAAAGAATTTATTTTCTTTAGATGGTTAAAAGAAGAAACAGGAGACACGTTTAATTACTTAGAATTTATGATCATTAGAATCATATAACTATTTCCAAGATACTTCAATTCTGAAACTAAATTATATTTTTGCATGCGTAAGGAAGCAATTTCTCTAAAGTATGTAAAAAAATGCCTTAGATTACAAACGTTGATTAACCTGCATTTACTATAATCATAATTATATGAATGATTTGTTCAATAAGTTGGACTATTTATACAAGATATTGTATAGTTTAATGTGCCTAAAAAGTAATTTCTTTTCTCTGGAGATTTGCTGACCTTGTACGTTAGCGTATTGAGGAGAGGGGCGTGATTTATCTCACACATCGCTACATAGAAGAAAGTCGTTTCGATAATTAACTTGCCACTCCTTCTCCTCCATTTTTACCTTTGAATCTAATTTTCCAATAACCACTTCTCTGTCTTATTAATCGGACATTATAAGTCAGAGAAGATCGCCAAGTGGATCGCAGGAGGAAATGGATTACGTTATTTGATTGCTGACTATGTGTCTTCTGAGTTATATAACATTAAAAGCCAAACGCTTTTCATTGATTTCTGCTTCAAACGAGTGATTTTATGAATATATCAAAGCGAACCGACACTCTATGAATTAATGGGTAAAGGTTCTTTGAATTGTATAGCATTTGGACTAAATTAGGGTACATTTTATAATATTCAATTTGATTTGCACACAAAAAGATGAAAACGGTAAAACTAATTTTAATTCTTTCTCACAGAACAGACGTTGATTTACGATATCGTTCTTTTCACGGAACCTGCTACACAAAGATTCAATCGTTTATTTTAGACCGAAGCCGTTTTCTACAAGAAAACTTTAGTTCTCATTCAATATGCCTACCGTCAGCCGAAATATCAATACAAGTGTGTCATTTGCAATGTCTTATTGAGTTTTGAACCCATTATCTTGGAATTAATCCCTTTGCTAATTACAACATGGTCGTTTTCAAATTCATTCTTAACAAATTCATATGCCACTATCTATTTATACAATTGATCCGCGTAGTCATCTTGCAGCTGAAAATAGTTTTCAGCTCATTAAGCTACATCTTTGAGTGACTTCCGGCTTTGATTATTATTAACTCTAATACTAATAAAAAATAATGCAATAATACATTTAATCGATTTTGTTTTAAATAAATAATAGTACAATGGTTGTTTCTGTTGACTTGGTCTGGCTAGATTAAACCTCCTAGTTCATTACTGTAAATTGATTCCAAGTAGCTGTAAATATAACACAAAATTAATAAACAGTTCTCAATGTTATTAAGTCCCTGTCCAGAGAATTCATAAACGTAACCCAGAGACGATAAATGTTATTCTTTGCACTCAGCCTGACTTAGTGGGTTATTTCTCAGCAAGAACTTCCATAATACATAATTTTCACTCTGTTATTAGCTGTGTTTTTGAAAAATGATCAAGTTTGATTCTTTTCTTGAAAATCTTCGCATATTTCGTGTTCAGTATGGTTTTTGTAGTTTTTGTTCAAACGGATGATCTTTTAATTTGTGTAACTGAACGGATCTGCGAGTTTGTGGATACTTTAAGAAAGCCAGTTTCGCTTGATCTTTTTGACATAATCTGACATTCTACTATTTTATAGAAACTAAAGAAAATATGATCGTGGTAAAATTCTTGATATAATTAGGTCTAATTTTTTAACTGGACTTGCGGGTAATTCCGGTTACTCTTCTTTTTTTGTGTTTTGCTCATCAATGCTGCCTTCATCATGATAGCTCTTTTCTCAATAGTTCAGGGAACATTATTCGGAGGAGAACCATCTATGCTGATTATATAATTATCAACTCCGGTGTAGTTTCGTGTCCGGGTTTGTAGGATCGGTGAGAATATGCAGCTGATCACGAAGTTTATCTGTGTTTGCTTGTGGACCTATATAGGAAATAGTTTTGTGTAATTCTGTTAAAAGTGAGACCGAGTAGGTCGATGGTAAAGATTTCTTTTCTCTTCCTTAGATGACTCGGTTATTTTGGAGAAATCGACTTTGAAGTATTTTAGTCCTTTATTCTCATAAAATATTCTAATAGAAGTTCATATATAAGATCTATTATACTTTTTTAAAAATTTTTTTATTACATTTTCACCCCAAACAAGGCAAATTTCCACTTTGGTGTAGGGGGATACTATCAGGGGCAACAACTACTGGAGCACTATGTAGGGATTTCGGCAGCAAGGTGTCGGTTCACGTTACACTTGAACTTCTGCACGTCAGTACTGTTGGGGAAGCAGGGACCTGGAATGGAATTCCAGAGTCTAGCGGTTCTGGGGAAGAAACTATTGGAGTAAAAATATCTTTTACATCTAGGGATCTCTACAGTGTGGGGGTGGGATTTAGCAGCCTGTCGGGTTTGTTGAGGGTGCACACGTCGTGGGGGCACAAGTGATTGCAGTTCGTCAGAGCATTCACCACTAAAATACTTGTAGAAAAGGCAGAGGGATGCAGCATTTCGTCGATGGGACAGAGGCTGAAGCTTTGATGCCAGTTCAGGGCCTATCAGGTTTGCGACTCTCTTTTGAACCTTGTCAAGGAGCGAGAGACCAGTAGCAGATGCACCAGCCCAGATGTGGCAGCAATACTCCATACATGGGTGAATGGTGGCCTTATAGAGGTACAGGATACTTTCGGGTGTTAGTAGTTTTCTAGCACGGTAGAGAGAGCCCACCTTTCTTGCAGCGGCCCTGGCAATGCCTTCAATGTAATTGTTCCAACTCATGTTTCCTGTGAACGTTAGGCCAATGAGTTTGAAAGATGGACTCTCAGATAAAGAGTCGTTGGCCATTGCTATGGGTGGTAGAGAGGGTTTCTTGTAATTATTGAATGAAACTAGTTTAGTCTTGGCAGCATTGAACGCGACCAACCACTTTTGTCCCCATTCCACTACAGATTGGAGGTCTTCCTCTAGTGTTTCTGCCATTTCTTTAGAAATGTGTTCATTCGTCTTACTGTTGTGCCTGCCATAGAGTGTAGTGTCCTCAGCATATATACCCATCTCAGAGGCAATGTTGTCGCGGAGGTCATTTATGAATATCAGGAACAATGGAGGTTCAAGGATAGAACCCTGGGGCACCCCCGCATTTATATCATATTGTTTAGATGTACGACCGTCGAGGACAACCTGGATTTTTCTCTTATTTAAGAAGATTTAATTATGTTAAGTATTCTACCCGTGATACCGTATGATCTGATTTTACTGAGGAGACCCTCATGCCATACCCTGTCAGAAGCCTTAGATATATCTAGAGCTACCGCTCTGTCCTCCCCCGCGTTGTCCAGTGAATGGTATATACGTTCAGAGATCACAGTTAGGATGTCTGCTGTGGAACGGGCTTGTCTAAATCCATATTGTTTGTCAGTCAGTAGTTTAGCATCTGTAAGATGACGGACTAGACCATGGTTAATTATGGTCTCAAATATTTTGGCAAAAAGTGGGAGGAGGCTAATGGAGCGATAATTTGATGGGTCTGTCCTTTCGCCAGAATTCTTGAATACTGGTACAACAGAAGCAGTTTTCCAACAGACCGGAACTTCCCGTTTCTCAATCTCGCTCAAAAACCCTTCGCAAACCTGCAAATTCACTATCACGTAATATGTAGAGTATGGATACAATACTTATGCCGGTGAATATCTGTCTGATTTGCCAGTATTTAAACAGTTGAGAACCATAAATTCAATTTTATTGGCTCTATTTTCACCTCTGTATTCACTTCACAGAATGTTTTGCAAGTTCCAATCCTTTCAATAAATATTATTATGACAGGTTCTCGTAATAGTAATGTTCTTAAAATTGTCTGATCTGCTCTCGTTAGCGTAACAGTTTCATATCAATTCGCTCTTTTAATACACAATTTTAATGAAGTTTAATATTTCTGCAGCTTTTTCACTATATATATATATATATATATATATATATATATATATATATATATATATATATATATATACTAGAAAAGTACCCGCCGTTGACTGGGTTCAAAACAGCCTACAGAAATTGAATCTGAGTTATTAAAGTATGATAGGTTATGAAAAAGAAGGGTTGTAAAGAGATAGCTTCGAATTCGGGGGTATGAAAACCAAAGCAAAATATGATGAAAATAAAAATAAAATAGATAAACCCCATAATTTATTATACAATACCTGTTCACACTGAAACACTTATCACAATATTCTGTGGATCTATATTAAAAAAACCTTGTTAAACTTTATGACATATTTCCATTCTATGGAGGTCAGGTGCGAACGAACACCCCATAATTTTATTATACCATATTTCTTCAAACTGAAACATAATTATCAAAGTATACTTACAAAGATAGATATGAAAAGTCTTTATTAAAGTTTGTGCCTATTTCCATTCTATGGAGGCCAGGCGCGAACACAGACCCCACAATTTTATTATACCACTCCTATTTAAGTTAAAACATACTTATCAAGGTATTCTTATGTACACCTATATCACAAACGCTTGTAAATTTCTTTTTTTTGAATTTTTATTTTTTTTATTTTCATACTTTGTGGACCAGGCGCGAACGCAGACCCCACAATTTTAATGCACTACAATTCTGCAGGATCAAAGATACCCATTCCTGTGTCTCGATACATCTTCTATCATTATATGTAATCAGTTTTTTTTTTTAAATAGTCCACCATATAGGAGCCTATTCGTGACCAGGCACACACACAGGTATTCAGCTTTATATTATAGAATAAAGGGTCTGTCTGTCATTTATAGTTGCTAATTTCTCCTTAATTCTCATAGCAGTTGATGGTGGCTGAGAGGTAGCGTTACTAGCAGTTGGAGTCGAATGTTGTTGTATAGTTGAGATCGAATCTTCTGACCAGTAGAAATCGCCATTCCCTTACTGATGATTACTAAACACTAGTCTGCGGGCATAACATATATTATTTAAAATTAGTAACATCTTTAAAAAGAAAGTTTTTTCAGGTTGAGCGCTGTCTGAGAAATAACGGCGATCCACTGGTATTGCGGGAGGTCATGATTTAGAGCCGGCAAATAATCGCTTTGATTAAAAGCTGGACGATTTTATCGATTTCGGCGATAAGTCTGAGAGGTTGGAACATGTGTTAATCCTCATTCAGTCCAGAACAACCTCAGGCTTCTGGCATATATATATATATATATATATATATATATATATATATATATATATATATATATATATATATAGATAGATAGATAGATAGATAGATATTTATCAGGTTGAAAACTTGTACTTTCGATTTTTAACTTTTAACTTCAGATAAACATTCCTTGGCTCAAGCAAAATTTATTGATCGAAATGAAATAAGCACCATCATAATAAAAAAAAAAACATTTGCCAAAGCAAAACAAACGTATTCCTGCAGTAACAGAAATTATTGTGTTCTGATGGCGATAACACCCTGATTGCGTTTTTGATATCGTTTAGGTTTTTTAAGCATTTCTAGCGCAGAATGCTGGAAAATGTAGTATTCGGCAGTCGAGAATTCTGGAGAGTATTGCATATTATCCGAATTCGTTTAACTTCTGCAAAAGAATTGAACCTTTTCTGTTGACTAATGTTGGGTGTTGTCGAAGTTTCTGATGCATCTCATTCATTTGTTCACAGTACTTCGCCGTAATGGTTTGGCCTGCATTTGAAAAACTGTTATGGATGAGACTGGTCGAAGATAACCAACGAGTCAGTTTAAATTATAATTATAGATCCTCCTCGATTCTCACTTGAGATGAAACATGCATTAAAATCTTTATGGATCTGATATAGAAAATTCCGACACTAATGCGAAAATGAATTTTGAAAAAAACACAATATAATAAATAATAATATGATTTGCAGTGCGCGCACAGGTCCATTTTAATTATTTTAATGAGTCTTGTGTAGGCATCCGTTGGATTTGTGTTATGCTCTTCGTATAGGTAACCGTGTATATAATTTAGAATAAAATACATTGTAGAACACATTCCTGGGCATGTATCTGGATGATTCTACACCTCCTGTTGTGTTGAAGTATAAAAGGAATCAATCTATTTATACACAATGACATAACTGACGTTAAACTTCTTGAGTAAGTCATAATAGATATCTTATAATCGGCTTTTTTTCTGTTTTATAGTTGTGGCAGAGAATTTGCTAGCGTTCATTAAAAAATATCCAAGTGGCCTGATAAAAAAAAAAATCTATCGACATTTAACCGAGAATAAAATGTATACGTAGTGTTAATAGCGCTGATCAAATGGAAAAGTCTAATTCAAGATTTGTTGACGCATTTCGATCAGAGGTTTTCTCCGTCATTTGTCTGCTGCGATTAAGATAATCTGTATTTACTTCATGTTATATGTGGTAATGAATCTTGGTTTTTCGGGATTTCAGTCCATTTGTCGATGTGTAACATTTTCAAACGATCACATTGAATAGCCGCATCTTAAAACTGGCCGTTATTTTTTTTCCTGCTGAAATTGTGTTTTGTGCTGTGTTTTTTCTATTTAGTGTTGTGTTCGATTACAAGATAATCGAGATGCCGTGTGCTCGTGATCAACCGACCAGCCAGTAAGTAATATCATACAACGTATTTAAAGTAAAGAACGGAAAAAGAAGAGGAAATGAGAAAAAGTAAAAAAGATGATGTCCAGAAGTATAAAACACAAACAAACGCGACCGGCACCTCCGTTAGTATCCCTAAGAATAGCGACCGGTTTAATAGAAATGTTCCCCCCCCCAAAAAAAAAAAATAAAAGAGAAAAGAAAGCGAAGAAAAAAAAAGATAGCAAAGAAAAAAAAACGGATAGGAATAACCACCGTGTTGTCTTTTCCGAAAGGAGAATTTCTGTCTCCTTGCATTTATTCTAGTTCACTTATCAGAATGAACATCTTGTCTTAAGTTCTTTTATTATTTTTCTATTTCCCTGCGATCGCTAGAAACTGTCGAGGACACAAAGGATAGCAACAGCTTTTACTAATTACTATAATATTACGTTCGTAAAATAAGACAGAAAAAAGGCTTCGTCACTATCCATACTTATTTTCATATGAGGTCATAGAATTACGTCAGAATTTTAATTTTTGTACAAATAATTATCATTTCTGAAGACCTAATGAAAAATGGTTATCGTTGACTTTTTATTTGGTGTGAAGATATATTTTTTAATTTCATATTTGAAGGCAGGTGCTGTCTAATGTTCGATTTGCTTTCCAGTGTAAATCTATTCTAATGTTTTTATTAATTTATCAGGATTTAACTAATCGAGTTAAACAGAAAAAAACAAATAAAAACTAAGTGAGTCATCTCTGATAAAAAGAAATAAAAAGTACATAAACAACGCCTACTTTTAATCCTCTCCTTTTGATTATATAATGTTAGAAATGGGGCAGATAGATGTGACAAATTATGCCGTATGGATGGCATGGGGCTCAATACATTAAGAACGACATCGGATCTTAAAAAATCTACTAAATCAGTAGAAAAAACCCAATCAGCTTATGCATTAAGAAATGAAAAAGTAACAACAGATGCAAACTTTTAAGACTAGGTAGTATTTAAAAATTCAGAAAAAATATATAGAAAGCAGAACAAAAAAAATCGTTATAGTAATAGATATTCGTTTCCGATTTTTCCCGATTTATCAAGCAATTTTATACTTGTTAATTTCGTGTGACCTAGAAGATATATATTGCCACATTTGTTTATAAATAAATATATGTTTATTGTATAATAGATATGATTTCTTTTAAATAAAAGATTACGTCCAGTTTAAACCGTCTTATTTCAGGGAAAATAGACGCAATATTGGTTTATGCAGTAGCGTCTTGTACACAAATAATTATCATAGAAAATTTTTTGTTGGATACCACATTATTTTATTTCAGATTGTTTCAGTTCGTATTTTTTATATATTCTATTTCTATTTATACATTTTTGTGATTATTTTTGACGTCAACTTCCTCTTGGTTATGCACTTTCATGATTTCGTTACTTAAATTTTATCAATTATATTTTTATATCTGTCAATCGGTTGGCGTATTCGATGATTTTACTCATGATTTCAGATGTTTCAATCATTATCGTCTGTTGTAAAGGCCTAGGTTTATCTTTGCTTTCGATTTTTGTAGTATTCTTCCATTATTATTAGAATTGTGTTGGATGCTATTCTGATTATTAATATTATATTTGATTTCTTCATGTTCCATATTTTTTCAGGACTCTGGCATATATTTGCTTCGTTTTGCCATGTATGCATTCTTTAAAATGTGATATGTTAACGTGCAAACATCTACAATTAAACAGTTTTCTCTTTTTTAAACGTTTATGATATCCAGGCTACTTTTATTTGTTTGTACCGTCATATCTGTAAATATTATTTTAATTTCCTTTTTCCATTACTTTCTCCTGGTTGTTCATTTACTGTTATTCTGTATGTTATAAACGTAATTCTTTGCATGGTTTTTAGTGTCATGCTTTCACAACGCAATCATGTCTGTTACTGTTTTGTTTGGGGCTTATTTGCTGGAATCAGTGATTGTGTCAATTACCTTTCATCTTTGCTTTTTTTTGACAAAATCTACATCTATTAATTTAATTACTGTAAAATTGATTTTGTTTGCTTCCAGAACTCTCAAAGATGTGTATGTATTATATTTCTCAAGCCACTTTGTCTACGTTTACTTGGCAATTTCATGCCCTGATGTTTCCCGCAGAGCACACTCTCCATCCCGAATTCTATTTTGGCTTTAAATACTCTCGTAATTATTAGCTTGTCGAGTTTCTCTTTTGCCTTTTGCAAACAGACTAGATTAGATAAAGCGTATCTTGGAAAACGTTACTTTGTATTTGGATCAGAATTAATTTTCTCCAGCTCTTCTTATTCTCTCATATTTCCTGCTACTTTTTCCTTTTTTTTTCCACGTATGCTTCTATATATACTATATTTTTATTTCGTGTCTCTTTCAAAACGCAAACGCCTTTTCACCTGGAGAGCACCTGCCATAAAATATTTATAAAACAAATGATCAACACTAGCGACATCATGCCTGTAAGACAAAATGCCATGAAAAAGAAAGAGTTATGGGGTCGTTTGGGGGTCAGTAGTAACTTTGAGAATGTCTTACGATTTCTGGTTTTCTATTCCAACTGTTCCATCTACGCTTTTTTTAAAACGTTTTCGCGCGAAACTCGTTAATGGTCACTGGCTGAAAAGCATATAATTAAATCCAGAGAAGAGAAAAGGAAAAGAAAAGATAGAGAGAAGTATAAAGAAAAAAAGAAGGTATTCTATAGTCGTAGTAATAGCAATGTTGGTTCACTGCAAGGTCTTTCTGTATATTATTAGTGCCTTTCTGTTTTTACTTCTCTTGCTCTTTATTTCAACTCTTCTTTCTTTACTTACTCTTCCTTTTATTTTTTATCATCTTTTTATCCTCCCCCTTTTCACATCCCTCTTCTTTCTTCTTCTTTTATTCTTCTTCTTCTTCTTCTTCTTCTTCTTCTTGATTTCCTACGGATGGTTCTAAATACGTTAATTTTTCCCATTCTGTTTACAATTCTATTTCGACCTATGTCAGCAGAAACAAAATTTCTCGTTCTCGTCACACGAATGTCATAACGATGAACACAATCATCGTTATCATCTGTATCACCTCATGAAAAATATTCATATATTTCTGAAAGTCCCATTAAACCAAACTGAAATACTAAAATACCGCATAGAAAGATTCTCGTCACGCAAGAAACAAAATGGGTTCTCTCAGGCAAATTCTATATTTGTTCAGCATGTGAGCGTTTTTAAATAGAAAATAGGAGCAAACATGGTTGAATCTTTATCAATGACACATTTCGTTGTAAAGCACGCAACATTCATTTTAAACAATGCCTGCAGATGCAACTTGCAACTATTGTCTTCTTTCAAACTAGCCTTCATTTTCTGTTGCTTTTTATATTAAGAAACACATTTGTCCATTGTCGATAGATAACAACAAACCATGCAACAAAACCGATCACGTGGCCATTTTTTTTAATATCTGGTTTCTATGCGTGATGATGATTAGTATATAATGTAATGCTATTTTCCAAACATTCGATAATATTTTAACGTAACAACAATTGCTCACAGTGCATAAATGGTCGTAATAGATGAAACTTAGCAAATCAGTTAATTACAACGTAATAGTTGAAACTTAGCAAATCAGTTAATTACAACGTAATAGTTGAAACTTAGCAAATCAGTTAATTACAACGTAATCATAAAAATTACTGTTGGGGTTTGTTATCCAATCGTTTTTTGTTTTGTTTTTGTAAAATCAATTCTTTTCGGTGTATTTAATACCGAATCCGATATTTAGGTAAATATTATGCGTCAAGTCATTAATACGTTTAACAAATTGAGTAATTTTTCTACGCATCCCTACATGTTTTATCATAAGAGACTAGTTATAATATAATATTTACTATCCTAGATTTACATTTGAATTGGGTTTGCAATAAATCAATCGGTGGGTGTTTATTATATGGTAAAAGGCTATACCATTTAATACTACTGAAACTACATTTATTTTCACCAGCTACAAAAATATTCTCAGCCAAAGATTTCCATTACAAGTAATATCTCATCCGAGAGCCCATCTTTCAAAATCTTTGCCTTAATATTCACAGAGAACACACATTGGAACAATACATCGATGACTACCAAGACTGCTAAAAATATAGTTGGGCTCTAACTCCCGAGCTAGAAAGTAACTCGAAGCAGAAAGCATCTAATCTTACTTACAAGATCAAAATTCGTCTATGCGTGGAGTATTGTTGCTACATTTAGGCTGGTGAATCTACCATTAGTTTATCTCTGATACAAGCCCGAATACTGAGTCTCAAATCTAATAGGCAATGCATATCGGTCAAGCTCTTGCTGATGTTGAATTCCCGTGCTTCTTTTTAAGTACTGTAATGGAATGTGATCTGGTAAATTCATAGCACTGGTGCACCATTGACACGCATACTCCCAATACGTTCACCAAGTAGCAAAATTCCACCATTTCACCTAGATGCCAAAAAAGCTATGCATATCAATAGATTCAGACTTCTAGACTTTAGAATTCCCTCCCTGTTTTTCTGCGTCCATGGTTGTACTACATCTGCAGAAGTTTTAGTGTACTTTGAACAGACATCTCATTGCTAAACAATTCATTGTCCCGTAAGACCAAATAGTAACCCCGTATGTTTCAAGTGGCAATATGCCTTATTTTAGATGGACAACAGTAAAGAAGTTGTCTCCTTGAAATATTACTTATCAGATATGTACGTCAAAAATTAAGATTATTCCATTACTTACGGTTGCTCTCCATATCTGTGTATGTATAAACATTTTAAGCTGATCAGATTCGACTTTGTATACTTTGAAAGAAAAATCATGTAGTTTGTTAATCAGAATTGCACACATTTGTGTGTGATACCGACGCCTTACATTAAAGGCATACCGTATTTCCCCCTGTTACTGAGGTCGTTTTCAATGTTTTTAAATAAGTACAGTCGAAGTTTCAACGACTTCATATCGTAATGACGCATTAAAATGCTTCTTAAATATTTTTAATAAATAGACGCGTTGAAACGTTGATAACTGAATCTGGTTGATATAATTATGATTATTATGGTTAATATTATCGCCTTGGGTGTTACTTTTCCCTCCGTATTGTTCTACGTAACATCTTATTTTGTTCGAATTCGGTGTGATAAACTCAGAAATCCTCATGTCGACTTGGTTAGCTACAAGGAATAACCTGTTCATTAATCAAAAGAGTAGCTTACCTTGTTCTGCAAAGTAATGTTTGTGTATTCTTAATATTGCCTAGTCGGAAAATAAAACCTTTAACCCCAATTTTATTATTTATCATTTCTATTCCTTCGCTATAGACTCTTAGCAATGATCATCACCAATTCAACTATTCCACAAATCAATGATACAGGTTGAGGCAGAATGACCGGAGAAATTTGTTGGTTTAATAAAACCAAGATTAGTTAAATATTGAGTACTAGCATGGCTGCCCATCGTTGTTTGGAGGTGTGTGTTGAGCAAAAAAAAGAGGTAGTAGGGAGGCAGGCTCGAACCCGTACCGCTAAGGAGGAAAAGAACGAGAAAAAACGTGACGTCTTTGTTGTTACGACCGCCGTCAAACCGGAAGTGACGTAGGTTTAAATTAAGGCTAGACAATCGAAAAGAGGGGATGACTTTCAAAAATATCGGCGAAAACAAAACCCCTCCCTATAAAAAGTGCCAAGTTGAGAGTGAAGAAATTAATGTTTTTAGCTAATTGTTCGTAATTTGTCGTCTGAAGGGTTCAACTTCAAAACGATACTGAAATTGTGAAAAAGCCGTCGCCTCTGTCGAAAGTTTTAGGCACACATACATATATATATTTATATACTGGTAGCTCAAATTTTGTACCCAAACCGATTAAAGCTCGTCCTATCTCTGAATACCTTTTATGTAAAATTTCAAATGTTTTGACCAGAAATTGTCTGAGTAATTTGGTAGAGCCCGCAGCCGTCAAATTTAAAAAAAAATTAACCCCTATTATGACCACTTAACATGTATTGTTTTGGGCTCTAATAAAATTATTAAGTTAGATCCATGTCCAAGGAACCTATATCTAAAATTTCAATTGTTTACACCCAAAATTGGTGGAGGGGATTTTAGAGTTCTCAAAGGAAAAATCGTTGAACTTTGACCGCTTACTAGACAAATTACTGGCCGAAAACCGATTAGAAAGGTATTCCCAAATCTCAGTGCCCTGTATATCAAATCTCGAGTCTGTAAACTGAAAATTGATAGAGTCATTGTGTAGGGAAATGTACACAGACAGACAGACACACAGACAGACAGAAAGACAGACACTTTATTTTATAGATATATTGATATAGATATAGGTATTGATAGATTGGACGTAACACGTTGTAATGATTGAAAAGTAAAAAAAAAAAAAAAGACTCGTGCGACACCACCGAGAATCGAAACCAAAACGCTCAACTCACCACTTATTTTCGCCTTTGTCGTCAATGACTGGGCTATGAAGAAATTAATGACACAAGGCTATAAATTAAAACATGAATCAATAGCTACTACATTATGCATTCATAATGTCGGCGTTCGACCTTCACCTGGTGAATTTCTTTTTTTTTTTAAATTTTCACACATTTGCACCGATTTTTCCAGGGTAAAACCCAAAAATGAAGTTCCGCAAGGATTCAAATACGTTATATATTAAGTTTCCTCGCTGTAGACTAAAAACTCTAGGAGGAGTTTAGTAGGCAAAATTTGTTAAACAAAAATATATACGTACTAGCACGGGTGTATGCCGTTGCCCGGGTGTTTTGAGGTGTATGTTGAGCAAAAAAAAAAAAAAAAAAGGAGTAGCCGGAAGGCAAGCTTGAATCCGTACCGGGTAGGAGGAAACGAACAGGAAAAACGCGACGCCTTTGTTGTTACGACCACCGTCAATTAAAATTGGAAAACGAGCCTCCAACCGTTGAACGTCTACGTACAACGAACACCTCAGGAAGGCCAACTTCTCTGCGTGCTTGTGACACAGGAGATCAGGCAGTACCAAGCCTCCCTCGCTCGGATTTCGAACACATACCTCTCTACAAACATAATGCTTACCCTCTTTCCACAAGAGTGTGTCGAGGTGGTCCTGTGAACTGGTTCGTCGTTTTGCAGGGAGGGGAAGTACAGACAGAGGGTAAAGGATGAGCGGAAAGACTATGTAGCACACGCCTCAACCCGACCCTTCAAGGACAATTTCCTTCGAACCCAAGTCTTGACAGAGGATTCGACCTTGGTCTCTACTTCCAACCAGTTTTTCTTCAGCTAGAGACCCGGTCCGAACCATACACCTAGGATATAGACCGGGCCGTCGGTCCAAATGAAGATGCCTAGACGCGAATTTACTCCGGTCCAGGCACCCAACCGCAGACCCACCAACTGACTGCGATTGAAGACGGCCCCCGTAACTTCTTCGTAACGAGCGAGCGCCCTGGTGACCGCTTGAATGTCCGTGGGGCAAGACACGAACATGGTGACGTCATCGGCGAATGCGGAAACCCTGTCTCGTGTGCGTCCAGAGAGAGCTATCTCATGCAGGACTGGAGTAGTCGCCTCGTCCCTTAACTTGCGAAGGAGGGGTTCCAACGTCAGGACGTATAAGAGAGGCAACAGCGGACAACACTGTCGCACCGACCGTGAGATGGCGAATGACTCCGACAGCTTACCGTTGAACTGCACCGCTACCATCGGCCTCTCATACAGTACAGAAATCCACTTGCGAAAGTCCAGATTAGCAGCCTCCAGCACAGATCCCAGGAACCGATGGTCGACCGTATCGAAAGCCTTGGACTGATCCAAACTGATCAGCGCGGCCTCGGTGTCGTCTTCTGTCCCCTCTATAATCCTGCGTATCAGATGAAGATTGTCCTGAATCGATCTCACCTTCACAGCATAGCTCTGGTCTGGTTCGATCAAGTCAGTGATGAAAACCTGCAACTGATTCGCAACAACCTTGGCCAAAATCTTTAACTCTGTGTTTAGCAGAGTCAAGGGCCTGAAATCATCTATATCTTCCTCCCCACCATGCCGTTGACCTTTCCTCAGCAATGTGTTCACTCCCTTGGTCACCTGCCCAGGGATGGAGCCCTGAACAAACAAATGGTTAAACATATCCTTCAAAATAGGGACCAATATGGGCGACAGCCTCAAGTAGAATTCTAAGGGTAGACTATCAAGCCTCGGGGACTTGTGGCAGCGGACCTGCTTCAACGCAGTACTGATCTCATGTTCCGTGACAAGACCCTCACAGCTAGCCGCTCGAGCCGCCATGAGGCGGGGCGAGTTGGCCAAATAGCTGCTAAACTCTTCTATCCTGAGTCTGGGTAGTTGGGTGAAGCGCTCCGATAGATGCTTTCAAAACCCCTCGCAAATCTCCCGTGTCGACACGAGGGCGTGCCCTTCCATGTCGTTTACTTTTCGAATGTATCCGTCCGAGCTGCGCCTTAGAGCAGCTTTATGCTCAATAGCGTCTACATTATCAGACTCGTTCAAGATTTTCATTAGCCTAGCTCTAACTATCTGCCCCTCATACCGCTAGCTAGCCAAGCGGTTCAGGTCTTGTTTAGTGCTATCTCTAGGGGGCCCCTTCCACCGCCCAGGTCAGCCTATTCTCTATACGCTTCTTGGCCTTAACCTTATCTAGCGTGAGGCGTTGGCTGTACTGGACCGAGAAGCGTCTAATCTTAGCCTTGAGACTAACCCACCACTTACTCCCGGTAACCACCCCCACTAATGCTCGTCAGATTATCTCTGTAACTTTCTAGCCGTAGTCCTCCAGCTCCAACAAGGTGCTGTTAAACTTCCAGTATCCAGCCAGTTTAGGCCTAGAGCTAAAGATCAGACGGGCCATAACTAGTTTGTGATCCGAGTGTCCTAAAAGTGGAATGTGGGTCAAGATCTACATCGCCTCTTCTAACTAACATTTGATCCAAGTAAGTACCTGGATGGGAAGGCGCATTAGGATGCCACGTCCACATCTCCTGTCCCGGGTGATCTAGGCGAAATCTGTCGACCAGGTCGCACAAAGCCATCAGGTCAGACACACTGCTGTCACATCACACCGACTCGCTAGTCCACCCCCGACACTATCTATCTTGGAATCAAGGATGGCATCCCAATCACTCTACTACCCTCTCCTGGTCATCTGTAAAGCCCTCCACCCGTCGAAAGAAGGAAGCCCTCTCCACAGCGGAATTAGGCGCATAAACAGCGACTGCCCGAAACACACTATCGGCAACATCGACGACAATCGCCCGCCCGTCCTCGTCTGCGTGAACAACATTCACCGATGCTGATAGGGTGCGATTTACTAGCAAGGAGATTCCACGACTATAGGTATTGCCATATACTGAGTAAACATCGTAGTCGCTCACCAGCACCTGACAATCCCCGTCACAAATAAATTGGGTCTCCTGTATAGCGGCAATATCTACCTTGAGGGACTCCAGATCTCTCAGCATGCATGCGGCCTTGCTTCGACATCTGAGGGCCTTCACATTATAAGTAGCCAAGTTTAAAGCCATGGTCACCTACCTTATTCAGTGTCACACACGGGCTTGAAATCCTCGGGGGTGAGGACGTGACAGGCCTGTCCAAGGCTTCCAGTGAGTAAGTCCGGCGAGGGTAATTCATCCTTGGCCACGCCTTCCACCTCCAGGGGGAAAGTGAGTTTGAGTGCCCTGTAAAAGGAGGGGTGAGCATAAACAGGGAGTCTTCCCTCGCATTTGTGTATGGTATTGTTCAGTGAGGGATGCTCCCTATCCACCAGCTCCTGGCCTGGGATAGCATCCTTTGCTGCATCTATCATAACCCTTCAGGGCTTCAGTCCTTGCATTCTTGTTGACCCTAATGAAAGTGGTCAACCGGGGAACGTTCTTGAATTTGGTAGGTTCGACGACGTTGTCACCACCGACATATACGAAGTTTCTCAATTTGTTGTATCGGAGCTTCTGCTGGCCTTGGAGGTCAGGTATTGGTTACAGAGGGTCCAGTTCGCAAATCCTTTCCCCTGGTAGGAAAGAGAGTTTTTTTCGTCCGCTCCGTGCGGACTGGTGGCGTAGGTGTTTCCTTGGCCGGGGGAGGAGGGTAAGTGGGGGTTGGAGTGACAGGAGTTGGTGCTTTAGGTTTTTGGGGGTTGGTGTCTACACTATCCGGGGATGGGTTACGTGAAACTGTTCTGGGGGAGCTTGGGCGGAAGGGGGCCGGTTTCACTGGCTGATTGGGGGTGGGGGTGTGGTGAGTTCAGCCTTTGTTGTCTTACTATTGTCTTTGTACGTGGGGGTGTCTCCTTTAGTCTTCCTGCTCTTCCTCCTCTTGCTTGTCTTTTTGGTGACTGTTACTGTAGCTGCTTCCTCTGTGTCTGTGGTCGCCTCTACTCCGTCCGACACGATCTCTTCCTCGGAATCTTGGAGCTTCCTTTTGTTTAAGGAAGAAGATGTCTGCGTGTCCATCAGTGTGATGTCGGGTTGGGTTTTGGTCACTATTGGATTGGACAGGTTTTTGTTGGCTCTGCCTTTATTAGTGACCGTCACCCAATCTACTTCTGCTACTGGGCTGGCGTTTACTGCGGCTGGGGCTGTGGTTTGTGTTGGGCTTGGGCTTCTACTGGAGTTTTAGCCGGTGCTTTGGTGGGGGCTTTTCTGGGGGCTGTGGCTGGTTGTGTTTTGGGACAGTTCTTTTGCCATGTGTCCCATGTGCTGACAGTGTCAGCAGTGTGGCCTTCTCCCCTGCACGATCAGTGTCATGGTCCAGTCCCCAAACTTTAGCATGACCGGAAGGATGTCAAATTCGACCTTGTCCAGGACCATTCGGACTTTGTAATCCCCGGTCATCACGTTGCGTTGACTAGTTCATTATGGCACCGGGCTTCCTTCCGGTCATGTAGCATGGGAGATTTAAGACTAAGACCGAGGCGATTCTTTTATTCAAATATACCGGCTGGAGCCGAATATTTCTGGTTCTGTGGTCGGTCATAGCCAGTCTTTTTGCCTCTTCTTGACTGGGGAGCAGGATATCCCACATGACGAAACTTCTCCTGCATACATAGTTGACCGGTATGTTCAGTCCGATGAGGAGTTCCACCATGGTGTCTTTGTCGACATCTGTTAAGCTCCTGGTCTTAAGGTCGGAGGTGACCAGGGAGAGAACGCTCTTCTCCAGCTCTTCGATTTGTCTCGGAAGGGGTTGGATGTGTATTCCATCTGTGACGGGCAATAAGTTGAGTTCAAGAGCTCCCTGTACTCTTCAGGTGTCATCTACTCCTGGTTCTGTGGGACCCATGTCGCTGTTCAATCCTGTTTGGCGTTGGACGGACCGGGACGAGGGGTGGCCTCTGTTTCTTCCTTTTTCTGCTGGCCGAAAATCGATTACAAAGATTTTCTCAAATCTCAGTACCCTGTATATCAAATTTCGAGTCTGTAGACTGAAAATTGACAGTTATTGCGTAGGTAAATGTACACAGACACACAGACACACAGACACACACACAGGAAGACATACACGTTCACTTTTATAGATATACTAGCATTTCAGCCCGGTGTTGCCCGGGTGTTTTGAGGTGTGTGTTGAGCAAATAAAAAGGTAGTACGAAGGCAGGCTCGAATCCGTACGGCGAAGAGGGAAAAGAATGGGGGAAAAACTTATATCTTTGCTGTTACGACCACCGCCAACCCGGAAGTGACGTATGTTTTAATAAAGGCTAGATAATCGAAAAGAGAGGATGAATTTCCAAAATATCGGCGAAAAAAGCAGCCCTCCCTGTAGAAAAGTGTCAAGTTGAAGGTGAAGATATTAACGTTTTTAGCCAATTTTTCGATATTTGTCGTCTGAAAGGTCGAACTTCAAAACGATATGAATCTTGTAAAAATACGTCGCCTCTGTCGAAAGTTTTAGGCAGACATGCAAACATACATACATTTATATATTGGTAACTAAAAAATTTCGACCCAAACCAATTAAAAAGCTTGCCATATCTCTGAATAATATTCATGTAAAATTTCAAATGTTTAGACCAGAAATTGTCTGAGTAATTTAGTATTGACCGCAGAGGTAATTTTTTTTTAAATATTGCCCCCTATTTTTACTCCTTAACATTTATTGTTTTCGGTTATAATCAAGTTATTTTGTTAGATCCATGTCCGAAAAACCCATATCTAAAATTTCAAGTGTTTATACCCCAAATTGGCGGAGATGTTTGGTGGAGTTCTCAATGATCAAATCCTTGAACTTTGACCACTTATCAGCAAAATTTCTGGCCGAAAACGAGTTAAAAAGATTATCCCAAATCTCAGTACCCTGTATATCTAATTTTGAGCCTGTGGACTTTAAATTGACAGAGTTATTGTGTAGGGAAATTTACATAGACATACAGACACTTTCACTTTTATAGATATACTAGCATTTAAGCCTCGGGGTAGCCCGGATGTTCGGAGGTATATGTTGACCCCCCCCCCCCCAAAGCGGCCAATTTTTATAACTTTGACCCCGATTATGGCCCCTTAACATTTATTGTTTTGCGCTCAAATCAATTTATTAATTAGATCCATGCCCAAGAAGCCTATATCTTAAATTTCAAATGTTTAGAGCAAAAACCGTGGGAGCAGTTTGGTAGAGTTCTCAAAGGTAAAAACGAATAACTTTGACCTCTAAACAAATTTCTGACCGAAACTGCATTACAAAATGTTCCCAATATATACACTGTATATCAAATTTCTAGTGTGTAGACTGGAAACTTGCAGTATTATTGCGTAGGGAAATGTACACAGACACACAGACAGTTCCCTTGTATAGATAGATAGATAGATAGATAGATAGATAGATTGGATGCAATATATAGTAATCTATATCTATACGCCTATAAATTCTTTTATTTTTTGTGTATATTGATATTCATATTAAAAAAAAAATTCTAATGGTATTTATTTGCGTTCCCACCAAAGCAAAATGTGACACGAGGTCGTTTTAAATGTGGGGTTAAACCAGCTCCCCGAAAAAAAGAAAAAGGGGTACTCTGGTTGAAACCAAAATAATAATTGTCCCAGTATAGAAGGTTTCCCCTCCATTGACCGGGACAAATTACCTTAAGTGCAGCATCCGCAAAACAGATACTACACTTTGATCTCGGCTCGACCGCCAAGAACAACAGAAAAAGGCAACCCTCTTTTCTAATTTAAATATTTATTTAGAAAGAAAAATCATAGACTTTAAAGAATTTTGAAGTTAAAATTAAATAAAATATGTAACGAATCTTTTTAAATGTGGCATGAGGCCAAAAAGGGTGTGGGGGGAGAATGAGGGTCGAGGGTCGTCCACTTGGTCTATTCCCTATACCTAGTTGCAGTCACCACACTACCTCATGCACTCTAGGGGTTGGCTCTACTTAAAGCCCCAGATGACATGAACAATATATACAATTACCTTTTTTTTATATAAAACAATGGTTTTATTTACAATGAAGCAATGAAGGTGATGCGTATGATATATGAGGGATGAAATTGTGATGCGTATGATATATGCGGGTGATGGGCGGGGGTAATGAGAGCCTTAAAACACCCCAAAATGAAGAAAAATACAAGTAATAAAAAATAAATGAACCAAATAAAACGTTAAGCAATGAATGTGTTAATAAGGGCCAATATTAAATAGAGAAATAGTCAACTACCTCAGCAGGAATAACAGTGACACTCAATATGGTTTCCGCTCTGCAAGATCTACCGCAGATGTGCTGACGGTTATATCCCACAGGATAACTGAATCTCTTGACAAAGGCTTCCTTTCTAGGGCAATTGCTCTTGACATATCAAAGGCCTTCGACAAGGTATGGCATAAGGGTCTACTTCACAAGATCTCCAGCTACGGTATAACGGGAAATGTTTTCTCAATCATTAAATCATTTCTCTCCGATAGGCTCATAAGAGTAGTGGTCGATGGACAAAAATCGGAAGCCTGCAATATAAATGCTGGAGTCCCCCAGGGGTAAATCCTGGGCCCAACTCTCTTCCTGATCTACATCAATGACCTCCCTAAACACATACTTAAATCATTCGTTGACATCTATGCTGATGACATAACCATCTACGGCAACACATCAAAGGCTGTAAATGACAAAGTTCTCTCTGATTCTCTATCCTCTGATCTCGAGCGCATGGTTCAGTGGGGGAAGATGTGGCTGGTTACCTTTAATGCATCCAAAACCAAACTCCTATCCTTACATCATCAACGCTCTGATTCCGAGCTGGCATCAATTGTGATGGATGGCTCTCGTCTGGGTGAGGCTCCGTGCTTTAACAAGCTTCTGGGTTTGACCTTTACTCCTGATCTGAAATGGAACACGTACATCAAGTCTGTTGCCAAGGTCGCTGGAAAGATGGTGGGATCCTTCTACGCTCCAGAAGATATCTCACTACTGATGCAATTCTCTATCTATACGCCAAGTACGTCCAAGGATGGAATACTGTTGCCATATCTGGGCAGGAGCTGCTAAAAACAGCCTATCCTGCCTTGACAGAGTACAAAATAGACTTCGTGGCTAAGTGGGGGATGCCCTTTTCTCTACCCTGCAACATCTCTCCCACAGAAGAGACGTTGCGAGCCTGTCCTCGTTTTATCGTTATTTCCATGGCAGATGCTCGTCTGAACTCCAGTCTCTGGCCCCCCCTCGCCAATCTTTCACGAAAAAACACCCGTCTAGCTGAATCCACTGTGAAAAATTTCCCCCACTCTTTATCTGTGCCTAAATCAAAACGCGGATTCCATGAACAAAGCTTCTTTCCTAGAACTGCACGTCTGTGGAACTCTGTTCCGTCTGCCTGCTTCCCTCCGGACTACAACTTGGATGTCTTCATCCCTTAAGTAAACACTTCAGCAAATCTCCTCACTAAATTAATGTACTTGCAATAACCCTTATCCCTGAGTGGCTTCCGGGCCTTGATAAGTTGTGATCACTGTTAAAAAAAAAACCTACCTATTTAATTTTGAAATGCTTCCTGTTTTCCGGTATAATCCGAAAACAATGGAGCACTTCCTAAGAGGGAATGGGCACAACTACGGACAAAATAAAGTGGGGCATGGGGATATTCAGTGACCTCCAAGAAAATTACCTTTGGGACAGGTTTGGACTAAAATAAATTAATCAGGACTGGGCTTCTTTGGAGGTATTCTAACACCTAAAACAAAGATTGGGGACATGGAGCTTATTTATACCAACAAGCTAAGGGACTGATCCACTACGGGATAGTCTTGATTTGGTCTGGGAATTGCTTTTCCGGTCGGCGTGTGCCATGCCTAAGCAGGGAACACGTACTCAAGCCTGTTTCGCACGAACGCACATAAACTAGCGGTGTGAATCCACCTCCTACTAAACTGTGAGCGAGATAACCTCCTTCTATCGCATCTGATTTTGATTTTAAGTTTGTGTCTAAAATACAAAATCAGATCCCGATGAGAAGGCGGCTCCCCCCACGCCCTATCTCTATGCGTGCAACCCACACTACCAGTCTAGCTACGGCCAAGGTCGCTAGGAACACCATTCGTTCCTCCCTAGGCCACAAGGGATCTGCGTTATAGACAACGGATGCTAAATCCAGGATCGTCACCTTATCGGGGATGATGCGAGCCGTGACCTCGCCGACATACCCCCAGAATTCACGGAGCTTGGAACAAGTAAGAAATGCATGCTCTACAGTTTCCAAACTATCTTCCTCGCACCGTGGACAAAAAGGACTAAACGTCCTACCAATTCTGAACAGTATGCCATTGAGGGGTAAAGCGTTTCTAACCAATCGCCAGGTCAGGGAAAATTCGGAATTATTAAGATATCCCCGGCCTGGCACCCAATTCCATAGAGAGCGAACCTCCCCCTCCGACAGCTGCAGCCGCTCCCCAAGCGGGTCCGAAGCGGTCCCCACCACTAAACCCCGATACAATGCCCTTCTAGGCCGTGCAAGGTCAAGGGACCCTGGCATCGCTCTAAACGCATTTCGGCATTTGTTTAGGAATTTTGACTGCCCTCTGGGTCTTCTTTGGCATTCAATTAAGTGATTGGGGATAAGGTTGGGAAAAGCCTCATCAACCGCGGGACCCCAATCAGAATCCTCAATCAGAGTTCTACCCAGGAATGCAAACCTTTCGGCGTTTTTATGACTTGCCAGGTCAGGCATCCCCAGGCCCCCATCTACAAGACGTTGAGTACAGACCTGTCTACGGACAAGCGGCCGTCGCTCATTCCACAACAGTGAAAAAAGCGCACGCGTTACGGCCGCCAGTCGGACCGCAGGCAGAGGAAATACAGCCAATCGGTAAAGAATCAGCGGAAACACGTAACTGGCGCATACCTCCGCCCTGCCTTTAAGGGACAATCCCCTTCGAAGCCAAACCCTTACGGCGACTCGAAACGCTTTATTTGCAACGGCAACATCGGCCACGATCAGTCTACCATCAGTATCCGCGTGAACAACGCTAACCGTTGCAGAAAGGGTGCGGATAACTAACAAAGAACCCCCCCCTACTTTGACTATCACCGTATGCTGAAAAGACATCATAATGCCCCTCCAGCACCCGATGATCGTCAACTGAATTGTAGTGAGTCTCCTGTAACGCAGCCACATCTATGTTCATGGACATGAGGTCCCTCAGTACCCTAGCGGCTTTGCTTCGGCACCTCATGCCCCTTACGTTCAAACTACACAGGCTTAAGGACGTGGCCATTATACCTAAGCATCGACAACCACCGGCCTAAAGTCTTTGGTTAGAAGGGTGCCACAGGATTGAGCGAGGTTGCCCGAAAGCAACTCGGACGTTACTCGTCCGTCCCGCGCAATACCCCCGACATCCAACGGAAAGGTTAATTTCAGGGTCCTATAAAACAAGGGTGGACGTAGATAGGGACCCTCCCTTCTCACCTAGATGCCAGCTGTTTGAGGGAGTCGTGCTCATTTTCCACCAACTTTAAATTTGAAATTGCCCCCTTCGCTTCCTCGATCATGTTCCACATGACATTTATGCGTCCTGTTCTTGTTTGACTTACAAAGGTCATGACTAAGGGGGCGTCTTGGAAGTTTTTGGGATTTGTTACCTTTTTCCCATCCATATTCTTCATATCCCTCAGCGGCTTTATTCGACCCCTATGACGCTGAGTTATATACGTGTCAGCGTGAAGGGGGTCTACATCGCAGATCCGGTCTCCAGGAACGTAGGGGAGCTTTTTGGTTTTTTCTCTCCTTACAGGAGAAGCTGACTTGGCTCTTCTGCCGTTGTTGCTTTGTGTCTCCGGCCTGAACGGGACCCACCTCCTTATTCTTTCTGGTCTTTTTTTGTTTTTCTTTTTTCGGCACTTGGCCCTCTGCCACAGTAGCCGGTCTTTTTTCTTGCTCCCCTTCTGAGTCGGACGAGGAGACCGTAAGATTTCTCTTTTGGCCGCTGGCGACTTCCTTGGTGGTAATGTTGGTGGAAGAGCTCGTAGACGACCCTTTGGGAGCTGACCAACCTTGTAATTCAGGGGGCTGCTCTCTTGTGTAGGGGGTCTTCGTGTCTTCCCATTTTTCTTCTTGACCACTGTGCTCCAGCCTTCAGATATTGTTGCTGTGCCCCCTCCGGCTGGTGCCACACCCTTCTGTTGTTCCGCAGCTGTTTTGGGGGAATCCTTTTAGGGCACTCCCTTGCCATATGGCCTATTTGTTGGCAATGCCAACAGTGCGGTCTTCGCCCCTCGATGATGACGCTCATTGTCCAAACGTCACTTCTGAGCAGGGCCGGTATATTCTGAAAGCCCTCCCAGTCACAGCGCATTTTCACTGTGTAGTCCCCTACCATAAGGCTACGGGGGCCACGGGCCGGAAGGACAGCTTCGACGTCCCCATACTGGCTCATTATTGCGTCTATCTGCACAGAGTCCAGAAACCAGGGGACGCCTAAAATATTGACGGTTGTTTGGCTCCTGCTCAGATATACTGGCTTAAAGCGTATCTCCCTCCACTTCCAGTCACATTTGAACAGTTTTACTGCGTCATCGACGGCAGCAGCAGGTCCCACATGGCATAACTGCGACGACAAATGTGCGTCTCAGGTATTTGGAGATCCCCTAGCATCTCCGCCATGATGTCCTTAGAGAGAGACCCCTGCCAGAGTTTTCTTTTTCCAGTCAGTGGTGACTAACGATCTAATTTTTGTGGATAGTCTTTCCACGACACCTGGCAGGGGTTTAATAATATTACCGTCAGTATACTCCTTATATTTGGAGTTAAACAACTGACGGTAATCCTCAGGAGTAAGCTGGGACTGGGGTCCCCACACCTCTGCTGCCGAGGGCGTTGGTCTTACTGGCATTGGTGAAATTGGCGAGGGCGGTGTTCTCTGCCCCGGCGGGATCGTTGAGCAGGTTGATTTGATTGCCTGCGATATTTGTTCCTGGCAGTGAGAGCCAATCTGCCGGGCTTTCCGCGGGGGACGATGGTATTGGGGCTGGTATGGCACCAACTGCCCCACTCTTTTGGTCTGGGCGAGCAGCCCCCTTCTTCCTCCTGGGACGGGATGCTCTCGCTATGTCTTCGTTTCTTGCCGTTGGACTCTCTTATTGACCGCTCTCATCACTGCTGCACTGCAGATCCCGGCTCACTGTAAAATTAAGCTGAGAGTCCAGCAGCGAGAGCATGTTAATGGTCTCTTCCCGGTCGTCCGGCACATCGTTCTTAAACGCCTGATCCAGCCCGGTGGTTCTCAAAGTGGAGAAATCGGCAGAGGTGGAAGGTCTTAACCCCGTCCCCAGGAGTTCTGTCCTCCTATATGTGGGAGGGCTAACAGTTAAAGCCCTCTTCCTCTGCCGATCCCACCGAGCTGGATCACCTCTCCCAGCTGGCCTATACCTACCACTGCCGGGGACAGCAGTGTCAGTAATACTCCAGGAGCCGCCGCCTAGTGCGACGGACACCTCTACAGTGATGGTGCGGGGGCAGCACTGGGTCTAGTGCGGGGGGCAGCACCGACCGTACCTGTTCGTCTATCAACTGGGCCTGAAACAGCAGGCGTTTCAGGGACACGACTACCAGAACCCGGGCTAGGCAAAGATGCGGAGCCCGGACCGCGTGGCGGTGGGGGTGGCACTTTTTCCGGGCCTGATCCGGCCCCCAGATTGGGCCGAAGCCCCCTCTGGGAACTGGACCCCGGGCTAGGCATTTCTGCAATGGAGCCCGGACCAGCTACCTTCCCCCTCTGCGTCTTCTCCCTGGCTCAGACCCGCCGATTTGGCCTGGCTGAGGATTCTGTTGGATGTGACTCCAACCACCTCAGACGCAGACCGGCCAGCTGCTTAAGTTGAGCCCGGGGAAAGAGACAACCTGCAAAAAATCGAAAACAAAAAACAGTTAATGGCCTCAACAGGAGGCGAGCAAAAACAAGAAAAATAAAACAAAGCTTTAACCAAACCCAAGAGTGGTCTGGTAGGTAGTCTTTGGATGTCGGGGACAGCCAAAGGGCACATAGAAAAGACAGGAAAACCCTCTTTTCTAATTTATTTTAAAAGAAAATACAATTTTATTATATATGCGCGGTGAAATTGCATTTACTAGCAAAAGATCTAGCTAATTTGCATACTCTTCAAAACATTTATTTTAATTAATTCCCTATTAGTTGCTTCGGTTTCCTAATGGGATAATCCTCTTAAGGTAAGTATGACGTGTAATTATATTCATGGAGATATTCTACATGATTTATACTTGCATAATCTTGGCGTAAAAAGTTTATAGTAAACACAAAATTGTTTCCATATATATTTATGTATACGTATATATTTTTGTTTAACAAATTTTGCCTACCAAACTCCTCTTAGAGTTTTTGGTATACAGACATGAAACTTCATATATAATTTATTTGAACCCATGCCAAACTTTAAATTTGGGGTTTAGGTCGGAAGAATAGGTGCAACAGTGTAAAATTTAAACAAAAAATGAAATTTTCCAGGTGAAGGTCGAACGCCGACATTTCGAATGCATAACGTAGTAGCTATTGGTTCATGTTTTAATTTTTAGCCATCAGTAAACATGTTTTCACAGCCCAGTAATTAACGGCAGATGCGAAATAAATCGTGAGCTGAAAGTTTTGCTTTCGATCCTCGGTGATGGTGCATGAGTTTTTTTTTAAATCACTACCATTTCAGCCGTGCTCTATATTGCGTCGAATCTATCCATCTATCTATCTATATATATATCTATAAACGTGATGTCTGTCTGTGTGTGTCTGTGTACATTTCCCTACGCAATATCAGTCAATTTTAAGACTACAGCCTCGAAATTTGATATACAGGTACTGAAATTTGGGAAAATCTTTGTAATCCGTTTTCGGCCAGAAATCTAGCTTTTAAGGGGTCAACTTTCGACGATTTGACCTTTGAGAACTCTACCAAACTCCTCCGACAATTTTGGGTGTAAATACTTGAAATTTTAGATATAGGTATCTTAGGCATGGATCTAACTTAACTTGCTTTGAGCCCAAAACAACAAATGTTAAGCGGGCATAATAGGGGTCAAACTTTTTTTTTTGCTCGGCATACACTGCCTAACATCTGGGCAACGCCGGCTGAAATGCTAGTGATTTAAAAATTATTAAAAAAAGACTCATGTGCCACCACCGAGAATCGAAACTAAAACGTTCAGCTTACGAGTAATTTTGCTTCTGCCATCAATGAATGGGCTATGAAAACACGTTTACTGCAAGGCTAAAAATTAAAACATGAACCAATAGCTACTACGTTATGCATTCGTAATGCCGGCGTTCGACCTTCACCCGGAAAATTTCATTTTTTTTAAATGTTCTTACTTTGCACCGATTTTTTCGAGCTAAAACCCAAATATAAGGTTTGGCATGGATTCAAATACATTATACATGAATTTTCATGTCTGTAGACCAAACCCTGTAGGAGGAGTTTGGTAGGCAAAATTTGTTAAACAAAAATATATACGTATACATAAATATATATGGAAACAATTTTGTGTTTACTATAAACTCATTACGGAAATATTTTGCAAGTATAAATCATGTAGAATATCTTCATGAATATAATTACGTGTAATAGTTTACTGAAAATGATTATCCAATTAGAAAACCGGAGCAACTAATAGGGAATTAATTAAAATGAATGTTTAAAAGAATGTGCAAATTAGCTAGATATTTTGCTAGTGAATGCAATTCCACAACCTATACATGAGAAAATTGCATTTTCTTTATAAATAAATAGAAAATAGGGGTCTTAATATGAATATCAAGACGCACAAAGGAAAAACGAATTCATAGGAGTATAGAATAGATAGATTTTTATCTACATTAGATTTCGTTTTGCTTTATTTCGTTTCAGGTATGGATTGACCAAGCCAGTTTTCCGTTTTAATTATGGAAACCTCTTCGAAATGCGAGTCGATGACTGCATTTTCAAAAGCATATTATTTGTTGTTTGGGCTTAGTAGGCAATACTCCTTACCTACGCACGATAAGGGCGATATATAATTATTTAATCATGAATTTTTAAATTCGTGGGTCAGCATTTAAACCACAATAACATATGTAATTTCCAAAAGAAAATAAAACATAATCACACAATTTTTACTTATTTAAATTACTTAAATCAATCAAAATATTTTATGTATATCTAGAAAATAAAAATACGTTTATTATTTATTTTAAATTTATCTTTTAACCCTTTAAATATGACACGCAGTTTGCTCCATCATTTGCAATTATATTATTCGTTTTGTTTCTTTAGTTATTTTCAATTTGTGAAAAACAGATCTTGCTATTCTCTTCTACCAACCTTATATTATATTTTGTGAATTTTAGTCACATGAAAGCATTTGCATGGTATTCTTTGTCCGTCTGTCAAACAATATGAAACGCTTTCTTGAAACAAGATTTTCAATCTGTGAACCTAAATGTTCGTATCTAAAGTATAGCAGGTTTTTATTTTATTTGCTCAATCAAATCATAAGCAACCTTTGTCATTCGACAGCATTGGAATAGCTCTCAGTTAATTCCTCTTAGTTTATTTGTGTGCGATATAAGGAAAAAGGAAAGAGTAGTTTTGCGTTTCTTTTGCTATTGTTTTAGGAGCCGGTTCGAAACATTTGCAGGTCCATGTCCAACGTACACGAAATGAGCGCGAATATTGATGACATAGAAATAGACACAAGTTAAGCAATATTAAAAAATGCAACAATGCGGATTTCGATTTTGCCAAACGGTATTACAATGTGTTAAGTAATATAAATAAAAATTCTCAGTTTTACAATAGAAACAACTTTAAATGGTTTTCGGGATTTTGAGTAGTAATACGCTCTATTAATTGGAATATTCGGATGTCATGTTCGTTTTTTCTTTATATGAATTTTTTTGGATTGCAGTTCAGATTCCTCAAATCGATAAAGAAATATCGACGTGGATGTATCTACTAATTGTTCATCGCATTATTCTAAGTCTAATTTTATGGAGTTTATAGATTTATGTCTTATAACAATTAAAATTATGTAAGAGTAACAGAAATTCATAAGCCTCTCCGGTCATGGCTAACTGGACGATGATAATCTATCCCGTAGATCAAGTGTCGTTGTTAGTTCAGAATTAAAATTGCATATCTCAGATTCAGATTTGAAAAAAAAAATTATACATATAACAATCAAGAGTAGAATTGTAGCTCACATTTTCTAGATAAAACAAAATCAGTGTCATCAGTATAAATGCCTACGAATGATGTAAGGATGTGATTTGGAAGATCATAAATGTAGATCAGGAAGAAAGTTGGGCCCAGGATGGACCGCTTAGGGACTCCAACATTAATACGTAGAGCTTCAGATTCCTGCCCACCAACACCTACTCGATCAGAGAGAAATGATTTAATAATTGAGAAGGCATTTCAAGCTACACCGCAGCTGGAGATCTTGTGAAGTAAACCTTTACTCCATACTCTATCCATATTTATATACAATATGGTAATATATTATACCGCATTATATTTAAAGTAATAATAATTTAGCAAAACCTGATGCCAGATAATTCTATTTCGGATTCGTGGCTACAAATATAATATGTACAAAAATAATGTGTACAAATATAATGTGTATAGATATGATGTGTACAAAGATAATGTGTACAAAAATAATAGGTACAAATATAATGCGTACAAATATACTATGTATGAATATAATGTGTACAAATATAATGTGTAAAAATATGATATGTACAAAATAATGTGTACAAATATAATATGTACAGACATAATGTGTACAAAGATACGGCGTACAACATAATATGAACAAATATAATGCGTACAAATATAATATGTACGAATATAATGTGTACAAATATACTGTGTACAAATATTATGTTAACAAATATAATGTTTACAAATATAATATGTACAAATATAAAGTGCACAAATATTATGAGAACAAATATAATATGTACCAATATAATGTGTACAAATATAATGTGTACAAATATAAAGTGTACAAATATTATGAGAACAAATATAATGTGTACAAATATAATGTGTACATACATAATGTGTACAAATATAAAGTGTACAAATATAATAACTACAAATATAATATGTACAAATAAAATGTGTACAAGAAAATATGTATAAATTTAATACGTACAAATATAATGTGTACAAATATAATATGTAAAAATATAATGTGTACACATATAATATATACAAATATAATGTGTAAAAATATAATGTGAACAAATGTAATATGTGCAAATATAATATGCACAAGTATAATGTCTACTAATATATTATGTTCAAATATAATATGTACAAATATAATATGTACAAATATGTGTACAAATATAATATGTACAAATATATGTTCACATATAATGTGTACAAATATAATATGTACAAATATGTGTACAAATATAATATGTGCAAATATATGTTCACATATAATGTGTACAAATATAATATGTACAAATATAATATGTACAAATATATGTACAAATATAATATGTACAAATATATGTTCACATATAATGTGTACAAATATATGTACACATATAATATGCACAAATATAATATGTTAAAAATAATATTTATAAATATATGTACAAATATAATATGTACAAATATAATATGTACAAATATAATGTGTACAACATAATATGTTTGTAGTTATCGACATAGATTCCTGTTTCGTTGTATAACGACTCATCAGTTTCGCTAGACTAGCAGCTCTTCCAAGCCAGGGATTGAACTTAGAACCGTCGTTTTGACAGTCGGCAGTTCTCCAACTCGACCACAGAAGCGACGCCAGCAAGTAACTCGTCGGAATATCTATTTAAATAGACATCCGCCACCACTTTTACAGTGCTCAAACCGCCTGTTTTTACACAAAAAAAACAACGAGCTTCGCATTTTTCAGCCAATTAACTAGCAGGTGAGATTCTTTATGACAGTGCTCTACCTAAAGAGGGACGCTTAAAATATATTTGTAGTCATCCACATACAGTCTAGTTTCGTTGTATCACAACTCAACAGTGGCGCTAGGCTAGCATTTCCCCCAAGCCCAGGATTGGACCTAGAACCCTCATCTTAATATAATATGTATAATATTATGTGTACAAAAACATATGTACAAACATAATATGTACACATATAAGGTGTACAAATATAATGTGTACAAAAATAATATGTACAAATATAATGTGTACAAATATAATATGTACGAATATAATTTGTAAAAATATAATGTGCACAAATATAATATGTACAAATATAATGTGTATAAATATAATCTGAACAAATATAATGTGTACAAATATAATATGTACAAATATAATATGTAAAAATATGTGTATAAATATAATCTGAACAAATATAATGTGTACAAATATAATATGTACAAATATAATTTGTACAAATATAATGTGTACAAATATAATATGTACAAATATAATGTGCATAAATATAATCTGAACAAATATAATGTGTACAAATATAATATGTACAAATATAATATGTACAAATATAATGTGTACAAATATAATATGTACAAATATAATGTGTACAAATATAATATGTGCAAATATAATGTGTACAAATATAATTTGTACAAATATAATGTGTACAAATATAATATGTACAAATATAATGTGCATAAATATAATCTGAACAAATATAATGTGTACAAATATAATATGTACAAATATAATGTGTATAAATATAATCTGAACAAATATAATGTGTACAAATATACTATGTACAAATATAATTTGTACAAATATAATGTTACGAATATAATGTGTATAAATAAAATGTGTACAAATATAATGTGTACAAATATACTGTGTACACATATAATATGTACAAATATAATTTTTTCCATCTTCAATAATTTTGTACTGTTTACAAATTTAGCCATTACATGTAAAAACTTACTAATGTTTTTACCTGTAATGCCTCAGTTTGAATGATTGATTTTAACACAAGCACCCTATGGTTTTCCTGTAAGTATTTTTTATGTATTCAATTTCCATAATTTATGAGTTTTAAGTATTTTCACCATAGAACGCACTAAAATGCATTGATTTTAAAGACCCCTTATCTTCCCCTGTCTAATGCTTTCTTGTACCAAATTTCTTTTCGTAGAATACTTTTACATATTTTTTTAAAATTTATATAAATTTTTACATTACACAAAAGTACTTAATACTTTTTCTCTTTTAAATGATTCCTAGCCCACATAAGCATAATCTGTTTGTCTTTTAATTAAGCTCATCTGCGACGTCGCGGTGGACGTATTTTTCGTGAATTACGTCTGCGGCTGGGAGGGGGGTGACGGTCCGTTCGCTATGAGAGCTCTTAAAGGGCAATAATTTCCACCGCTCCTGGGCTGGTATCGTTTGTAGAAACTGCAACAACAAATTGATTAGCGATGGTGGACATAGCTGGAGTGTGATGGTAGTTATCGGCAACGAAGTCAGTGATTATCGTTAGCTGAGCGAGGTCCTTATCACCGACCAACACAGACAGTGTGTCGAGTAATTACTGCGGCAATTTGTCCAACCATAGCTGCTGAAGAATGGCGTTGTCCATCGTGCGGTTTCTCCATAAGCCCCTCATTTGTGATGGCTTTCGGTTAGTGACGAGTAGCTTCAACCAGCCTGTTTCCGAAGTGCTGGCCTGTTTCAGAATGGCTTGCTTCAATGTCTGGTAGAGTGTCTGCTTTACCACTAAAAATATTTAGGGACTGAAGAAAGAACTTTTCTATTCGCATAAATGGTCATCTTCTGTAAAAACAAGGTCTTCGACCTTTGTGCGTTGTGGGAAAGCATTTGAAAATTGATTTGTGCCTTCCAGGGTCGCGGAATCAGGTTTATATCTGGTTATAATGAGCAGAAAAAAGCCAACAAAATCCAAGTTATACAGTTAGTGAAAAAATTGTATGAGGAGAAAAAAATATTTGTCTGTCACTTTTTATATATAAAGATTAATACTTCTTTCTTTTTTAAATTAAACTGGAAAATATTATTTGCTATCGATGACGTCATAAGTGTTGTTTATTTTCGCCAGAGAAAAATGGCGGACGGAGGATTGAAATGTAACACTAGAATTGGACAAGAGGAGTTGGTTACAAGAGACGCGACGAAAACATATACTTTCCTTTCTTTTTGTTTCTGTATATAATTTTCTTTTTAAGATTCGGCTGTGTATTATTATTAGCGAGAGTAAATAGTGTTCGTTTCGACGATAGCTAGACAGTTGAAACGTCGAGTAATTGAGAGGTCGTTTGATCATCAAATCAGGAATGATTACACAGAATTGCCGAGAAATATGGTACAATCAAATTATTTACAGTAATGTTACATTTGTAAGAAAAGTTCCATGCCATAACCAGGTAGAAAGAAGCTACTTGCGTGTGTGTAGCATTAGGGTCGTTGCAGAAAATACGGGAACGTTATTTTCGTGGGTTCGTATTGATCTGTGTCCAGGAAAGAAGAAAAAACAGAAGATAAATCGGAAACGGATATAAGAGTTCCGTTAAAGTTCGGTAGACTGAGAGTTCCTTCATGGAATCAGTTGCGAACTCGAGAGGCAAACTCAAATTGGCAGTGGCCGATTCAGTTCTACAAAAATATTGGCATTTCGTGAATTAGCGGCGGAGAGGGGAGGAAACCGGTTGAACAAACGGCATATTAATACGAAACAGCAAGATATCCTCGACATTGATAAAAAAAAAGAGAAAATGAGGTTAAGTAAGAGTAAAAGAAATAAATCGATTTTTAAACAACGTCAGCATAAAATGACGAGAGACAAAATATAAAGAGAAAAAGCAATGGCGCCCGCTGCAATTTCTTGTTCACACATTTTTTTTACTATTTCTTTTCTCAATTTTTCTCTATCGTTTTAACTATACTCAGATTTGAATTATAGAAATGGATTTTTAGTTCATACGCTTGAAAATTAAACTACAATTTAGTTCCTTTTTTACGATTGCGAACGTGTCTGCTGTTATTTGCTTCTGATTGACAACATGTCGTCCAGTTGTATTTTCCCGGCGAGAATATTTAGGAACAACTATAATTTTTTCTCCTTTTTCTATGTACTTGTCACATCCCCCAGCGCCTTATTAATTGTCAGGTTTTGTCAGCAGTTATTATTGCTATTGGTGTGATGTGTAAGGTCGAGTGAATGAGCCTGGAGAAGTATATACTTGCGGTAAAAGACAGAAGGAGAGAAATAATCTCTACGGAGCTAGAGGTTAGAGATGGAGGAAGAAATTGAGTAAGATGAACGGAGTTCTGAGTTGAGAGAGAAAGATGGAGAAAGGGAGAGAGAGAGAGAGAGGGAGAGAGAGAGAACTTGGCGACGCGCGTGTTTCCGGAAAAATCAGGGCGGGAGACCTGGGCGATCTAGGCGCCGCTGGTGGAAGTGTTGTGCGAGGCCGTCGTCGACCAGGATATAGGGGAAAAGTTCCTGGGAAGTAAACCGAAGAAAGTGTGTAAAGCCCGGAATTTGGCCAATAAGCTTGCGCGGGTGTGGGATCGTATGAAAAAATCTCCTGAGAAAAAAACTGTCGCCAGTGATGAGTGAAATGCGGGAAGGTTCAGAGGATCGAGTTAGCCGTATAGCATCAGTATATGCGAGACCCCTTCGATATTGGACATGTGGCAAGTTTAGTCATTTCGCCAATCATTGTCGGAGAAACAAGCCACTGTGGACCACTTAGGGAGACCGTGAAAATGTCCATCCTGATTGAAGTGAGGAGGGAGAGTTGGCCCGGTAATGGTTACCTAGAGGGTGCATCGGTCGTACAGCAAATGTGGGCAATCGTCAGTTTTGAAGGTGCTGGCATTGAGAAAGATTTCGGGTTGACGTTTTGCTTTTGTGATGGTGGAGTAAGCCGTGCCGGAATTATCTCTCTTCAAAGGCAAGCGGTAAATAGATGTGTTGTGGTTAAGTTGGTTGGTTGGTTGGTTGTTTTACGGCATATCAACCCTTTTCGGGTTTAGTTAATGCCGAATCCAAAGATTCGGAAGAAATTTTTTTTAATAGAACATATTTGTTGTTTTTACGTCGGTTTCTATTTAACCCATAGTTGGGACCCTAACAGGTACTACCACTCCGGGTCAGAGTGGACCTGGGAGCAATGGTAATTAAAGGGTGGCTCCACACTCCCCAAAGCCCACAAGCTGGGGCCTCACCACTGGATATAGTTTAAGGTCATATCCAGGACCTCCATTGAGGGACTTTTACCCTCTGCAGGGGGGCAGTCGGCGTATTCTAATGCCCCATCGACAGGGCCGTTGTGGTTAGGAAGAGAATTTAAAGTGTTGAAACTGTCAACACGTCGTTGATTAGCAAGCAATTACCATTGTTTTTGAGTTATTATTGTTAACTAAAACGAACTGTGAAGTACAAACGTTAGTTATTGAGAAAAGATGTTTTTTTTACGAGTGTTGTTTTGACCAACAGCTTAGAGTTGCGTAAAAGATGAATGCCTTTAAACGTAAACTGCGACTTCACGTTCAGATACTTTCGTGACCGAGTACTCTGCGGGAGTTGTGGCTATTACGGATAATGTGCTAGCTCGTACTAACCTGTAACCGGCAATCTTACAAGGTATTCCGAGTTGAATATAATACCGGATAAGTTTGAGAGGAAAAGCGAAATAAGTGTGGACAACGCCGTACGTAACGGAAAACATTAAAATCACCAGAATACCACATTTACTTAGTATCCAGCTGTGTGGTTTTAGACATCCATATAGTGGTTAAGTAGAATGAGTTTTTATTTGGTTCCCTTGTGAATAATGAGAGAGATGTTTACCGCAAATCCTTTTATCGGTGCACCGGAAACTGGAATGGGTAAAATTAGAGTTGTCTGTTGACGCTGTTTAAAGAAGTTCAGACCACGGACAAGGCAATAATCCACCAATCCGAAAAATGATAAAGCTTGTTATTCATCTCTCCGTGAAAGAGGAATGGAGAAATGTCTCTGTGGTAGAGTCTGTCCTTTTCTGGTGACTGATGTAGCTGGTTGTGGTGTTATTAATCGAAAGTGCCAACGTAATTAAAATAAAATGGAGCAATTAGGGAAAATAAAGTAAGAGGAATAACGAACTCATTCTTTTTTAAATTGTAAACCTGTAACAACGAGATATGAAAACTAGAAAGAGAAAAACAATGATGTATGTCACTAAAGTTTGTTGACAATAACGTTGCTATGCACATTTTTTTTTCCTTTGTGGACTATATGTTTTACTCTTAGTTTTTCATTGTTGTTTAAATTATAATCTGATTATAACAAATGCCATTGTGAATATGTCATTTGTTATAACTGTGAGTGTGGCTGTTGTTATTTGCTTTTGATTAACGACAAATCAGCCAATTGTATGAATCTATTGCATTTTCATAGCTAAGGTGGTTCTGGAACCACTTGACCATTTTCTTCTATTTTTTTTTGTTTTTATTTTACATGAAACTTTGCGCGGCTAGTTGTCCGTTTGATATAACGGCTCTGTCACTCATTGGAGTGGAAAAGAAGTATTTGCTAAATACATCACTGATATATATATATATAATATAAAGCTGAACGTATGTGTGTGTGTGTGTGTGTGGGTGTGTGTGTGTGTGTGTGTGGTCACGAATAGGCTCCTATATGGTTGACTATTATAGAAAACTGATCACATATAATGATAGAAAATGTATCGAGACACAGGAATAGGTATATTTGATCTGTCATAATGATGATTCATTTACATTGTGGGGTCTGCGTACGCGTCGGGTTCACAACGTATGGAAATAAAAAAAAATTAGAAAACGTTTACAAGTGTTTTTGATATAGATGTACATAATAATACTTTGATAAGTATGTTTTAACTTAAATAGGGATAGTATAATAAAATTGTGGGGTCTGCGTTCGCGCATGGCCTCCATAGAATGGAAATGGGCACAAACTTTAATAAATACTTTTTATATCTATCTGCGTAAGTATACTTTTATAATTATTTTTCAGTTTGAAGAAATATGGTATAATAAAATTATGGGGTGTTCATTCGCGCCTGACCTCCATAGAATTGAAATATGTCACAAAGTATAACAAGGTTTTTTTTAATATATATCCACAGAATATTGTGATAAGTGTTTCAGTGTGAACAGGTATGGTATAATAAATTATGGGGTTTATCTATTTTATTTTTACTTTCATCATATTTTGCTTTGGATGTGTTACCCCCAAATTCGAAGCTATCTCTTTACAACCCTTCAGTTTCATAAGCTATCATACTTTCATAAATACGACTCCATTTTCTGTAGGCTGTTTTTGAACCCAGTCAACGACGGGCACTTCTTTTAGTATACATACATATATATATATATATATATATATATATATATATATATATATATATATATATATATATATATATATATATGAGAGAGTATTAGAAGCCTATAGCAATTGGGTTACCAATGTGACACATGGTGTAGAAAATTAACAAAAATAGACAAACAGGTGAAAATCTTGTATACTAGTGAAATGCCGTCCGTCTATTCAATTTTTAAAAGCCGATTATGATATCACATGAAATACCATTAAATGGGGATTTACTGGGTTCTTTTCTGTAAACCGGGATGGGTAATGTCTTTGATATTTCGGGATTTCATCCTTTTGTCAAAAAGAAATAAGATGATAAAAAACCGATGACTGTTGTAAAAGAAAGAAATCGTCATGGTAATGGAACACAGATATTAGTTGGAACTACCACGATGAAATAATGTCGAATCAATAGCGATTAGTTTTAGCTTCTTATTCAATCTGGTGTGTGATAATATATATGTTTTACTTTATAAATTTATCAGTACTTTATTTTTAATTTTTTTGTTTATTTACTTGTTTACTTGTTCCTCTCTATTCATAGATTAATTTATTTTTTTATTTTTATTTACTTTTTATTACGGACGATTCGACTATACAACTTACCAAAATCTTCCGCCGAATGACCTGACACAATCCTGAACAACTTTAACAATATGACCCGACACGATCCAGAACAATTCGGGCGATGCGACCCGACACGGTCTCAGACAACTACGCAGACTACCCGACAGGATCCAAACAATAAGGTCGACACAACTCGAAACTCTACCAGAGCAATCTCGGATGTTACTTCCTGAACGATCTGGCATCATCTTTTGAAATCCTTGGACTAACTCATTTTTCGCCGCAGGTAAAACCGACTAAAGCATTGATCACACAGATGGCAATGTGGGGCAAGCTACTTTTATCCAGTATATCGTCTTAACTGCTCGGTCACAGGAACTTCCTCGGTGGTGCTTTCGTTTGTTGATTCATTGACCTTTTTTTGCCCTAGATCGGGGGTGCATTACTCTCTGCGGAGCTTTCTTCATGTAGTTGTTCAACTACCAGTAAAGCTTCGTCATCTGAAAAACACATATCACAAATAGGGCAATAATGTCAGCACGCTGAACGCACATCATTTATGTGGCGTGGTATCCCATAAACTGAAATTAAGTGTGTGCTATTGGTTTTGTCACTGTACTCGTGCTTAACTGCGTCGTATATCTTCCTTGCGGATTCTTCATTCAATCAGAATCCCCCTCTTGGTGCGGACTAGCAACTGCATTGTCGGCGTCACAACTTCGTCCATACACTTATCGCGTACCCTATAGTTGTATTTGTAGTTCGCAGGTGCGATCTCAGCCGTCTTGTCGTCCTTGGGTCTAATGTTGTATCAGTAAACTGCTTTCAAGATTGTTCACCATGTTCTTGCCCCAGTTATCTTTATTGTGCGATGGGAACTCGATTAATATGTTTTAAGAGGGTATGTCGGCACACCGAAATTATACGTGCAAACTCCACACCCGTTCAAACAGAAAATATTTCTCCTCAAAGAGTCGCATCATTGTCAGATAGCAACTGCATAAACGGTCACCTTTCACAGAACATAATTGTACACTGCTTGATGATGCTAGCAGATTATTTTCAGTTCAACTGCATGCAAATGGCAAAACGGCTAGGACCACAGTCTATCACCGTTAGGTACAACTGAGCGCCGAAATTATTTGCATCTATAGCAGCCCTCCTTCAATTTTTCGTATCATCAAGCTTACCTGGCTTTCAATACGCTGAGGGTTGATCTATAGATTGGCATTCATTGCAATTCCCAACCACCATCTGCACCTCCGGTTCAATTATTTCTGGGTTGATTATCTTCACAGAGTACAACGTCCTCCTCACACATGGATGTCCGCTGGACTAAAGGATTGTCTCACATAAATCTTTACTGTATATTCCGAGGATAACTCTCGGAGCGGAGAGAGGTAACGCTAATTAACGTTTCAGAGGCTGCTTTAGTGCGCATTTTTGTCTGTCAGAAGGTAGTGTCAGTCATACACCGATATACACATGCAGAGTCCGCTCGTAAATGACTTGTTTTGGTTTTCCACTGAAATCCAAGATTAACGCTGGGCAGCACAGCATCAACTTCTGCCAAGTTTATATGCTTGTATCTATGCATCGCTCGGGATCAACTTGCCTTTTTCCTCACGGACGATATTTTCCGCAATCACGCCCCTGGCTGCAGAATTAGCGGCTAGCCACACTGTACATCTTGTCCTCAGACACACCAGTAACCTTCTACTCAATGGTGCTGAGCCATTCGCTTACAAATGTTTTTGATTATTTGTGTCAGAAGAGGGTCTTGCATTTTATCATTCCACCCAGTTGTTAGACTGTTTGCTCCTCGTTCTAAAAACGCCATGGAAATACGTAACCAGCCATAACCCGAGAAATGTCCAGTTAATTTCCTGCACACGAAAAATAGAATTCGACAGGTAAGTCGATCGAGGACTATTTGAAGGTTAATTTCATGTTGCTGTAGCAGTTTTCCTTTCACCTCCTGGACAGATAATACAAACGCGCGTGATCCCAGTCTCAGTTGCGTTAACTGTTGACACCATATCGAACACAACCGGACATGATCTCGAACAACTCCGTCGATACGACCCCAAACAGTTCCCAAAATCTCAGTTGATACGACAAGGCATGACCTCGAACATCTCAGTCAAAACAACTCGATACAGGAGCAACTTCGCCAGTTACTCCTTGAACGCTTCTGGCGTGTTTTTTTTAACCTTTAGAAGAACTCATGTTTCGCCATAGGGAAGCCCGACTAATGCACTGACACACAAGTTATGAGCGCTTCTATACACGTTCATCACATTTCTTATAATATAATTTTCATTATTAAAATTTTATTAAAATATTAATTTATTAATTTTTTACTAACGTTTAATATGTCAGTTATAATTTTGCTGTCAGACAAAATTGGAATCTTAAAATTATTGTTCTTAATATTAAGTGCAATAAATTTTTAGTATTTAAAAAAACTATGTATATGTACATATATATATGTGTGTGTGTGTTGTGTGTGTGTGTGTATGCCGTGTATAACATTGAGTCGGCTTATTGTGTTGTTTCTTTGCCTGTTTCGGTACACTGTAAGTCGAAGATAAAAAAGTACGTGTGACGATATCTGAAAAACTTGAGCTGACTGAGCAAAACCAATGTGATTTCTAGATTCAGCCCATCAGATTCACCCTATATCAGCTGAAAAAAACGCAACCAACACATTTGTTGTTGACCAGTGTATCAGTGTTAAACACATTTCAAATATCGTCAAGTTCCAAATCATTATTTATAGTATTTTCATCTGTTTCTGTGCTGTGAAGTTCCACTACTGTCGGTGTTTTATTGTTCTTCTTTACAAGATAAAAGACAGTAGAAATCCACCAGAAAGTTTAGAAAGTTTATCAACGTTGCACACGTTTTGCATTTTCCTACATTTGATCACAGCGTAAATGTCCATTCTTTCTCAACATTCTTAAGTCTGTTTTATTAGCTGTTTTATAGCTTATTAATTTATGATGCATTTCTTTCCTATTATACTCATTTACACGCATCCCTTTAAGTCGAAAATTTACTCCCATCTTTACTTTAGGTCGAAAATTTACACACATCCCTTTAGGTCGAAGTTTACTCCCATCCCTTTAGGTCGAAAATTTACTCACATCTTTACTTTAGGTCAAAAATTTACACCCATCCCTTTAGGTCGAAAATTTACACCCATCCCTTTAGGTCGAAAATTTACACCCATCCCTTTAGGTCGAAATTTACTCCCATCTTTACTTTAGGTCGAAAATTTACACCCATCCCTTTAGGTCGAAAATTTACACTCATCCCTTTAGGCCGAAAATTTACTTCCATCTTTACTTTAGGTCGAAAATTTACACCCATCTTTACTTTAGGTCAAAAATTTACTCCCATCTTTACTTTAGGTGGAAAATTTTGGTTGGCTCCATATTGTTTGAATTCAATAAATCTTTTTAAAATCCATATTAGGTTTTGCTACTTTTTTGTTCTTTATATTTTTTGTTTTACATCTTCATCCTTCTCATCATCCCCTTGAATTCTAGGCATCTATTCATATATTTTCTCTCTTTTCATGTTATTTACTCGTATATGAATTAGATTTCGTAACAGTCTAACCGTTCATCTTCTTCACCTTGCTTTCATCTTCTTTTTTTTCTCTTCTTCATTCTTCAAATTCCTTTGTGTCTTTTCTTTCTCTTCTATTTCTTTTCCTTGTTTCTCAGTACATACGTCATTCGTATCTTCTTATATTTCGCTTCTTTTTCATATAGCTATTTTTGTTTGAATGCATTCTTGCAACAGCAGCAGAAACAACGAGAACAACAACAACAACGAAAACATACTTATACTACTACTATCGGTAATAATAATAATAATAATAATAATAATAATAATAATAATAATAATAGAACACGCTAAAAGAAATCATACGCAACAACAGAACGTTAACAATAGTTTCGTATTACTTTCGTTGTGCATTGTCACATCTACATTGCTCTATGCATCCAGTTTTTGCCCATTTCTAAGTATTTCTTTTTCTTAGATATGGCAGACATTTTTCATTCAAATGCTTTTCCACTTTCATTTCTAGTTCTTTTCTATCCTTGTGTTCGCCTATTTCATATTTTGTTCTGTCGATTCTCGTCTCATTCTTCGTCAAGTTTACGTCTTCAAGCCATGTTTCCTTTTATCCGTTTTTGTATGTCGATGCATCTGCAGAAGTGGTTTTATCTATCCGTCGGTCAGTCTGTTCAATTTAGTTTCATATAGCATTTTTATCACTCAACGCTGTTTAATTTGTCTCTTTTGTACTACTTTAGTTTTTCACACACAATATGTCAAATAAAGTTTATTCGATTAGTCCGCTTTAATTAAACTTAAAATTAGTACTTTTGTTTTCCGGTCCATCTGATTTGAAAGAAGCAGAGCGTGTTAACTTTAATGTGAAAGGCGATATGAGCGTGGACGTAATGTTTTTGCTTAGAATATACGTTAGTTTATTCTGTCAAACTAAGGTTTTGTATGGAATTTTCTTTTGATCTTTTAGGCTTAGTTTATAAAGAGTATTTTTTCAATCTGCTATATTAAAGGCTGTATCCAAAGTTTGACTGACCTGTCAGTCCTCAATTGGCTCCGTACGAAATCTCTGCGGGTTGTGCATTGCAACTGGTTCACCTACATTTTTTATTCCACAGCATTTAAATCATCATCCTCTACATCGACCACGTGCCTTACATCTTAAACATACCGTGACATTTCATTACACTACAGTTATTAAACTTCGCACCTTAGTAAGTCCATCTCTTACCGATTTCGTCGTAATTGTGATCTTGTTGTGTCACACAGAAGTCTTATATTTTTATTCTGGGGGTTCTTTGCTCATCGTTTTCTGAGGATGCCTCATTCCATAATAAAAACAAAACTGATTTATATGGGGTTGTATCCTTTCTCTGTCCGACCTTGATGCTTATGTTGCACCAGAGTGTTGTCTCTTCAGGTGATATCCTTCTTGTGTCTTCTATCGCTTTCACCACCCGATGATATCGTTCCACTATTCCATTTCCTCCTTATGGGCTGTTCTGTAGTTGTTTCTTATATTCCATTTTTACATTAGAAATTTCAGAGCTAAAAACAGTGCCATTTTACATTATCACCTTTTACATTATCACCTTTTACATTATCACATCGTCCAAGCATCACCTTTTTCAATTATTCTGCAATTGTAAATTCCGGATGTAATTACCTCATTATTGACAGTCTACTAATCCACAATCAATCATTGGCAATAATTCTCCTCCATAATAGCGTGTCTATAGCTCATATTGTCCAATTATTCGAAGTTCCATTTCTACCAGGATTATGCATATTATACGCGGGATCAATCAACTGATATCGAACGCAATTTTAACCATTTTTGGAACTTCTTTCCGTGTTATCTGTTGATCACCTTTCTGCACTAAATATAATGTTATTTTTACTATCATGTGGTGTATGTTATGAAACATTTCATACCGGAACATTTTCCATATCTGTTTGTTTCTCTTTGAAACACTGCCTTTGTTCGCAGCATAAATTCAGATACTAACTCTCCACGCACAAGTAAAATCTTTTTTACAATAACTTTTCCAGTTTACTTTCTTCATAAACTTACAGGCTCTTCCATTATTGACTTCACTCAACGTTTTACCGTGGCTTAATCGGTTCTTATTCCTATTTCCCATAACCCTCATTTTATTGCAAATTAATGCCTTTCAGGGCAACGTATAATTAAGCCCGTTAATATGATTGAAATCATTCTTTTTTCTAACTATCATCTTCTGCAATCATTCACCCAAACTCCACGATCCGCATGTTTCAATATTGCTTGCATCACACCACACCACTTCTATTTTTGTTTCAGATATGTGCCAAGTTCCATTAACTTTATACTTTTTCTACATCAGTTAGAATTTCTTGTATTCCTTTAACAGTTTTACCATTAACTCTATCCTCCCAGTTTACCCAAAATGCGCTTCTTTTAACTGAAATATTGCCATACAGCAACTGGATAGTGTACCAAAAATTTGCCACAGATAGAAAATAACTCTCGTCTTCTAATTTCTCCTTCTATCTCTCGGATATCCTTGCCTTACTTTCTCATCCTATGCTTGGAATCTCTTTGCTTCGTCTGAATATCAGCTCCCCCATATTGCTTTTTATTAGCTTAAGGCCCAGTGTTGCTGTTTCCTTAAGAAATTCTGACGATTTTCTTTTCAGCCAAAATCCTTTCAAATGTCCAACAACTTCTTTTGTTGATATATTCGTTACATCTACGATTATATCGAGTTACTAATCGGCAGCCTTTTTTGGTTGATTTTTTTTATTCAACACTGATTTTAACACAGCTGGTATAATATTTGACGCAACATTCAGTCCGAATTCAAACCCTTAGGCATTAGGTTTTTCATTTTAGGTATTAGGTATTTCCTTTTATAGAAGACCAGCTGGTACTACCATAGTGTCTTCTATAAAAGAAAATACCTATTGCCTAAAAGTCTATACTTGCATTCTCTCCTACGAGCCGTCTCCACTGCCTTCTCTTTTCATTACACACATTTATTATATTGTTCCCTGTGTGACGGGCAATGAAAAAGTTCTAATTACGGAATTCTTACACTAGTCTTACTTTCCCTTTGAAACACTGTCAACAATGCTATCCAAGAGTTTCCTTCTCCATTTCATGGTAAAATTATACTGCTATCCGCTTTTTTTTTTACTCACTTTACAAACTCTGATGTTGTATTATTTTCTACGAAAACTTTATATGTTACTCTATTCCGTAACACAAGAGAATCTCCCTTACATTTCCAGTTTACTGTCAATTTCTCTTCATCGAAATTTGTCTCAAAGTATTTACCTTCAATTTTACAAACATTCAATTGATGTGCAGATAAGGCAGACAGTGTACATCTTGAAAATTTACCTTATCTTTCTTTATAGTTACCCATCCCATCTCATTGATTAGACCCATTCTAATGTTGGCGTAAATCCCGTCCATAATGTGACTCATTTCGCCTTCAGTTTTACTCGTACGTATTTTATCTCCACTTGCCGGGTGCCTTTACTTCCACCAACTTCGTCTCCAGTACCATTTCTACGGTGTCCACATATGAGTTTAGCATTAATTAATGAGGTTGTGTATCCAGTATCGACAAGTGCAGTTATTATCATATTATTCACCACCAATTCTATTATTGATAGATGCCACGACTGCGCCTTTATTCTGCTGTTGGTGTAGTTACTGTCATAAACAGTTCTCCCTTACTCGTTTCTCTGACTTTGAGGACAATATATTGCAATGCGGCCAAAGCTTTCACAAATGGGCACCTCACTCCTTACAATCTTTTATAAAGTACAGCTCGACATCTGAAACACTGAACTGTTATCTCATTTTTCTGTGTATTGCTTTGTGCTTTCAGTTTTACTCAATCTCTCAAATTATTTTGCGAACTAAAAGCCGTGCAGTTCGTTTTAGTTTTCTAGCGTCTATTTTCTATACGTAATGTAAGTGTTGTAGTGCTACACTATCTGGAAAACCGATGATTAAAGCAAGTAATGCGTGATGATCCATCCCTATCCCTTGGTGTCATGCAAGTCTAGCTCATCTTTTAATTGTATTAGCGTAAACGACTCTTTTATTTCGCTTGAATAGTTTTAGCTGTTCATATGCTTCAAAACATCTAAATGCTATCACTTGTCTCATTTCTATCTGTTCTGCATCAGATATATCTTTTTTTGATCATATCAATGTAGAGAGCCAGCGCATATTCATTGAGAAATTGTAGGAAATAAACTGTAGGGAAATTGTAGTGTGAATGATTAGCGAGTGTCATTCGCTTAAGAAAAGAAAGAGAAAGTCACGAAATCTTAACGACACGAGACAAAAACGTGCCTTATACTAATTGAGCCGGGGTCGGGTTGACAATATTAAACGCCTGCATTTATTCAGTTGAGAACGATTCCTTTCTGGTCGGCTCAACGCCGTTACGGTGTACTCTGCAATCTGGTGTCAGTTAGAGAGAGCTTGTTTGCGATAACGTCGAAAAAGGGAAGAGGACAGATTTTAGTTTCATGTGCTTCGATGCGGTGAACTTGGCGATATGAAAATCATTCTTATTTTTCTTTAACTTAAACATTCAAGCATTAGAAACTTTTTCAATCTTTTATTACCTGTTCGATGATGAAGAGCACGATGTTCGATGCCCGGTTTATCTCGGAGTTTATTGGTGCTGCGGCTGATATGCTTGTTGCCTAGTAGATCGAAAATGTGGTAGTTGTGTATGGGCTTTTCACTATGCGGGATGTCGAGCGCGCCCTGCCATTGAAGATTCGAGTGAAGCCCTGGCCATATACAGGCTACTTAGTACTGAGCAGGAACCAGATGTAAAATAGGTCAAGCAAGCCATTATAAGCGCATATACTACGAATGCATTTAATGCATATGATCAGTTTGTCACTCGACAACTTCGCCCCGATGAGACGGAGAACGAGTTTGTTCAGGGACCGTTTCCCAATGTTGGTTACCGTTCGCATTCGTTTATGAACTATCGCAACAAGTCGATCATATATTACGTGCTTCATACAGGAGTGAAATGATGAGTGCAGAACAACTGCTTACCCGAACGAGAGCTGTCATAACTGACAATGAAGGCCCTGAAGGATTGACTGCCGTTATCTCCGCCAGCCAGACACCTTTAGAATCAACAATACGATTCGCATAAGATTTGAGAAATGGCAGCCTCAAGTTTTGGAGAACAGTAAAGTGCAATTCAATTCGGAATATTTTTTTTAAGTCGTCGCTTTTAACATAACTTAAAATGCGATTTGATCAATTTGTATGTAAAAAAAAAAAAAAAAATCCTCGCTCTTAAATGAATAATTTAAAATGAAATTCGGTTGCATTTGCTATAAAAACACACGCAAAAAAAAAACCAACAAAAAAACAATGTCGCTTTTGAATGAAAAAGTGAATATGGGATTGTTTGGAGTTTCTTAATAAAATCCGTCGTCGCTTTCAAAGGAACTAAGCATACTTTCTGGTCGACTTTTAGTCGTCGCTTTTAAATAGATCATTTAAAATTAAATTCGGCTGTATAGGCTGAAAAGAAAAAAAACCTGTTTTTTAACGAAAAAGTTAAAATTCGATTCTGTCGATTTTATAGGAAAAAGTCGACGTAGAATGAAGAAGTTTAAATAAGGATTCGGTTGAATTTTCAAGAAAAAAACGTCGTTTTAAAATAAAGAATTTAAAACGCGAGCCATTTGCTTTTTTTTTTTTTTTTTCGAAAAAGTCCTCGCTTTTAAATGAAGAACTGAAAATGCGATTTGCTTGTATTATATAAAAAAGAGTCGCCACTTTTAAGTGAGTGCTAGCTGTGTCTAGCTGTGTAGTGTGGGCTAGCTGTGTTTGGTCGTGTAGCGTGGGCTAGCTGGGTCTGGTCATGTATCGTGGGCTAGCTGTATTTGGTTGTGTCGCGTGGGCTGGCTGTGTTTGGTCGTGTCGCGTGGGCTGGCTGTGTTTGGTCGTGAACCATGGACTAGCTGTGTCTAACCGCGTAGCGTGGGCTAGCTGTGTCTGGCCATGTAGCGTGGGCTAGCCGTGTCTGACTGTGTAGCTTGGGCTAGCTGTGTCTGGCCGTATTGCGTGGGTAATGGAAACATTGCAGTGTGCATGATTAACGCGAGTGTCATTCGCTTAGGAAAAGAAAGAGAAAAGGTCTAAACTCGAAATTTGACCGACCCTAGAGAAACACGTGTCTTATACAAAATGAGGCACGGTCGGGGTTGACAAGATTAATATTGTGAACGATATTTTTTGTCGGCTCGACATTGGTACGGTGTACTTTGCAATCTGAAGTCAGTTAAAAAAGGTTGTTTAAAATAACGTCGTAAAGGGAACTAAACAGATTTTAGTTACGTGTGCTTCGACGCGGTGAACTTGGCGATTTGAAAATCATTCTAGTTTTTGTTAACTCAAATATTCAACGATTAGAAAAACGTTTTGATGCACGCGACCACATTAGTTTCTCCACTAATATGTGCTATTTCATCCTCTCCAAATTTCAGAAATTCTTATTCCATATTTTTTTCTGTCGAAATAGCGCGGGATTAAACCATTAAGTCTTTACTGCTTGCTTGATTATTAACTATGTTTTTTAGTAACAATTCCTTGGGTGAAATATTCCGTAAATTGCTTTCAAAATTCACTAATCAAAATTTGACACACTGCTTCCCAAAACTCGCTGTTCCAAGTTTCGGTGCTCTGTAGTCAGAATTCGCAATTAAAAAAACTCGATAATCTGCTGCCAATAACTCTCTACTATAACACACAACGCACTTCTGACAAAACTTCCTAATCTTTCATCTAAATCTAAAACAATTCGGTCTCTGAAAAATCAGGTTTTAATTTCCATATTAGGTGACAATATCGCAAGCATATAAAAAGAATAGATGATATTTTTTTCGCTTTGGGATTGCAGCAGACCGTACAGGCTTCACAAAATTTGTATGTACCCATTTTGAAAGGGTTACATTACAGAGGAGTAACTTATCTTATCTTTATTAACATTTCTGACCACACTGTTGTTTTTCGATGATTTTCTTCCGATTTCGAGTAGGGATCACCCTAACACGGAATGAGTTGACAGTTTCAAGCATTGAATCGGTTTCCTCGCCGAAGTTATGAGTCTAAAAAAGGCTGGTTGTTGCTTTAACTTAGAGATATGTAAGAATATTTCCTTCCCAACATAGGGCGAGAAATCGGACTGTTCACCCTGAAATTGTAGGCCTAGGAGGCTAGTTACGGTTATGAACATTAATCAACATAGAATACCTTCCAACATAGTGTAAGAGACAGGCGCTTATAATGGCAGACCGCGCCGTTATGTTATGAATCATTTTAGGCGAGAAGAGAAAAGAAAGGCTCGAATAAAAAAAAAAAGGTCGCCAATAATCGGTAACAATTCCATAAATGAAATGTAGTCATGCACAGGAATTATAGTTAAAATAAAATACCGTATTAAGTCTTTTTGTGGAGTATGCATTTAAAATGATCCTAGTTTCGTATTCTGTAGCTCTCCGACGGGGTTGTTGGAAAAAATCGCACATGCCGTCCTAAAACGATAGTTAAGAGTTAAGAAGCGATTATCTTATTCAGCGCAGTGGGTCTATCAAGTAAGGGTTATAGTTGAGGAAGTGTAACGCTTTTCGAGCATCTATGCCCGAGTTCCTGTGATACCAGGGCTTGGAAGTCTGAGTTAATCATAATGATAGAGGCTTGTGTTATTGAGGTGTACTGATTACTGCAGACAATGAAAATATGACTTCTATATTTGATCCCCAAACGGCAAGTTTATAAATTAATTGTAAGATATGATGGAAGGAATCTAAATGTTAGTGATGGGTCGTCAAATGATGGGGCGGCAAAAGAAGTATTTGTTGACTATTGAAAAAAGTTGTCTGAAAAAAACTCAACCGACAACGGTCATACAAAGTATAACTTACAAGCAAGGGAGATGTCATGAGACCGGGAAGGCAATCTGCTCTAAATAAAATAAGAAAGCAGTCATTAGCTGATGGCTTACTAAAAAAATGAGAAAAAAGATGGGGTCTAAACGTGTCCTCGTCCGGAAAAGTGTGGAAAATGTAGGCAGTAAAAATTCTTGCTAAAGAAAATAGGATAACGGGGCATAGAAAAATGTCATATATTTTTGGTAAATGTTAAAAGAAAGTGTTATATCATGTTCTTGCGGATTTATAAATTTCGATTTCAAATGATGTATTTTAAAATAATTTTTCATTATAATACCTGTACATCACACATCATTTAAAAGATATATATATATATATGCATATATATATATATATATTATCGTTTTAATTACAATAGTGTAAATACAATTATACCTCCCTTTCAAAACATTCAATACAAAATAGAAAAAAAAACAAATTTCGCACAATTTTCTCATTTCAATTAAAGCTAGGCCCAAAACTACTTGAAACAGCTCGCGATATCAACGAAGCGTTTGTTCCAGAAACTACTACTGAACGCACCGCACAATGTTTGTTTGAGAGATTTCGTCACGGCGACGATAGTATTAAAGGTGATAAGCTTTGTGGTCGGCTATCGGATGTTGAAAACGATTAATTAAGAGCCTTAGTCGAATCCAATCCACACATTGCTTCTGAATTAGACGTAACGTATACAACGATTTCCAGTCACTTGAGAGAGATTGGAAAGACAAAAATATTGATAAATTTTTCTAAAGAATTAAACTACAACAAAAAATAACGCAGTTATGGAGTGTTATCCTCTTATCTTTTACAGAACCAGAACGACTTGTTTTCCAACCGGGTTGTGACTTGCGATGAAAATTGGGTTCTTTACGATAACCAGCGACGCTTAGCTCATTGGTTAGACGCCGATGAAACTCCACAGTACTTCACGAAGCCAAATTGCTCCAACGGATAGTCTTACTCACTGTTCAGTTGTCTGTAATATAGGGGAAACCATTACAGCGAAGAGATACTGTTAACAAATGAATGAAATATACTCTGTATATAACATTATCACACTTTAATCCCACCCGTAAATATACACACGCGTTATATACACTAGCTATATCGCAGTAATGCCTGGAGGTTACATCTTAATTCCAAACAAAAGAGGATCTGCTGCACGATAGGCAATCTAGTTGAATTATTAGGTGAAATTAAAGCCACAACTAAGTATATTACATCACATACAGTTTTTACTCGTTCATTTTCTAAGGTTCAAAGAATGACAAGATATTTTTCCAACACTTCTCATTGCTTTTATACTTGTTGTTATTTCTCACATTTTAATATAGAAAACCAGTCCAGATATACAAATGTGTCACAAACTTAAACTGATCAATGTGTGTACGAAATGCCAACTCTGTTTCATATTTATGTATGGTCACTTAAATAGGTAGTGATTGAATACTTTACACATAAGAACATAAACGTAGAGATCTCTAAGACGTGTAGTTTTATCTAGTTATTGCCTTATTAATTATGAAATATTTTGATGAGCTGTTCCTGTCCTCGACAAACTTTTAAATAAATTCTTAGCCAAGTTTTGCTTGTCCGATAATTGGAAAATTACGGGATCGATAATTTAATTTTGGCTAATTGAAGGATCGATTATTTCATTCTAGCGAATGAAATAATCGATCCCATATCCTTTTATCAGTCTTTTGTAAAACATTAAAAATCTTTAATCAATGAAATCCACAATCTACTTTTTACTTTTTAACAAACGGTACGCAATTAGACAAGCCACTTCCACTGTAAATATTATTAAAACTTCTGAACGCATACACTATGGACTAGATAAGGCAGGGGAAACTTAAGTTTTAGTCCTATAAATAGCAAACTCGTTTTATGAGGTATGTCACCAAGTGCCTCTTATTAAAATTAAAGCATATGTTATTTCCGGACGAATATTCCAAACAAGTGAAAAAACTAGGTTTCGTGCGATTGCTGTACGTCTAAACAAAATGGTATTCATTCATGTGCATCATAGGAATCTATTATTTGAGAATATTTCCAAGGCCGCTGTATAGAAGGTCAGTTTCCTGTATCTTTCTAGAAAAGTATTCACGACAGAAAGCACTCTATATATTTATATAGACACTATATATTTATATAGGCACTATATATTTATATAGACTCCATATATTTATATAGACACTATATAATTATATAGACGCTATATATTTATATACACTCTATATATTTATATAGACACTATATATTTATATAGACATAATATATTTATATAGACACTATTCACCCACGCATAAAATATTGTTGCTCTATTCTAACGATCGTCAATCATCATCTCATCAGCGTCAGACAAAGGCAAACTCTTTGCCAAGGTCTTTGCAACTAAGACTGCCCCACCCTCGTATTTTTTCCTGTATCAGAAAACACGCTATGCGATATCTAAATATCTGTTTGTGGTGTTGTCAAGCTAATCAAAACCCTGGATTCCAATTATAGTGCTAAAAAATTTCAACCAGAACTAGCTCCCGTACTTACAAAGCCTTCTTAGCGTTTCCTTAAAAATAATTGCTTCCAACCACCCTCGAAAATCTCATCACCGTGCACTGTACTCAAGAATTCAGGTGTCATTCCTCTCTCTCTCTCTCTCTCTCTCTCTCTCTCTCTCTCAGTACAGACCAATAAGTCTCCTGTGCCCAACGAGTAATTTACTTTCATCTATGTTAAAGAGAGAAATAGTCAACTAAATTAGCAAAAATAACCTTTTTAATGACACGCAATATGATTTCCATCTGCTATATTTACAGCATGTGTGCTTACGGTTATATATCATCTGGTTAACGAATATCTCGAATTGCTCTTGGCATATCAACAACCTTTGAAAGGGTATGGCACAAAGGTCTACCTCACAAGATCTCCAGCTATACAATAGCTGGAAATACCTTCTCAATTATTAAATCATTTTTCTCTGATAGGTTTAAAAAAGTAGTTGTTGATGAGTAGAAATGAGAAGCACATAGTATTAATCCTGGATCCAACTCTCTTCCTAATGTACATCAATAATCTTCCAAATAACATCCTTAGATCATTTGTAGATATTTATGCTGATTAGATTACCATATACGGCAGCGCATAAAACGCTGTAAACGACAAAATTCTCTCTGATTCTCTCTCTTCTGATATTTAGTGAGTACAATCGGGAAATAAGTGGTGGGTTAATTTGAATGAATCTAAAACCGAGCTTCTATTTTTACATCATCAACGCTCTGATATACAGCTGGTATCAATTGAAATGAATGGCTTTCGTCTTGGAGAGGCTCCATGTTATGACAAGTTTCTTGGCTTGCCCATTACTCCTGAGCTGAAATGGAACACATACATCTAATCCGTTGCCAATGTTGTTGGAAAAATAGTGGGATCCTTTTATTGATTCAGTAGATATCTAACTGCTGATGCAATTCTCTACCTGTGTAAGAGCCAGGTACGTCCAAGGATGGAGTATTGTTGCCGCATCTGGCAGGAGCTGCTAGAAATACCTTATACTGCCTTGTGTATGTGTGCGTGTGTGTGCAACGCAAATACTTCGGATATTATTAGATGATTTTGAAACACAATGATTTAATGGAAATAGAAAGGATACGGAGAAAGAAAGTAACGGTATTAGTTCTAGATTTTTAGACCGTGTGATGGGTATGATGCAACGTCTGAAAACACGTCTATTTCCCTTTTTCCTTACCATGACTCTCTCTTTCATTTCGCTGGCAGACATTGTATTCAGGTGGAATGTATCTCGCGTGAAATCAGTGAACTCTGATTGATCAATAAGGAGACTTCCGGTCGGCTGCAGTGAGATTATATTTTCTTATTTGAATTAGCCTGGAAGCGGAAGGAGTTGGCGGCAATGTTTGGGCTTTTCCACTTGGCTAAAGTCAATTAACAAAAGGAACGTGCTGTACAGAGAAGCAGATTCAAAGCGAAAGACTATTTTTCTTATTTGAACAAGGACGATAAGGAAACGAGTGAATGAAAGCAGAAAAACAGTTCAAGGAAAATAATGGAACACATTTGTCGAAAACGGACGTGAAAAGAAATTTAAATCTGCTCTTATCTCTGTTTTATTTCTTATATATATATATATATATGTATATATATATATATATCTGTGTGTGTGCGTGTGTGTATATGTGTGTGAGAGACAAAGTCAGAACAGGTTGATAAATTCCGCCCTGCAAATGAATTAAATTACGGTTGTCAGCTTTAGAAGATAGCAGGGATTGGAGGTTGTGGCCAAAAGTAAATCATCTGCCATGAATTGTCTGTAAGTTGCAGCTAGCGAAAGCCATTGGTGGTCATTGGTTGACGATTACTGCTAATGTGGGTTGTCTTTTCTCTGGTAATTCTTAGCAATGGCTGCTTTTGCAACGGTTAGTCACTTGTAACCATACTCAGTGTCAGAGTTCATTTACTGTTTTGAACTTAAATCGTCTGTCGTCAAATATTGGGTATTGTTGCCCATTATCATCCATTACATGTCATTTGGTGCTTGTGGCGGGCATTGATGGTTACTAGCGGTGTGTGCTATTTTGTGAGCAGTTACTTGCATTTACTTACGCTTACTGTTTGCTACTGGTAGCATTTTCAACTGTCAATGTGATCTCTTGGCGTTTACTTTCAACCATGACCAATATCGGCCTCTATTAATCTGCTTCGAAAATCAAATTATTGATTTTAATGGCGAGCACTGGTGGGCATTGGCGATTACCTGCGTTTACTAATTGTCAGTCACTATCGATCATGAACAGTGTCAATCCCCATTGGAATGCTCCGAAATGAAATTGCCTTTAATCAATATTCGTGCACTTTCATTGATTGTCTGGTACTATTTTTTACTTTTCGAAATCGGCTGAAATCGATATTGCCTTATTCCGATAAATGTATGCAGTCGTAGCTGTGGTCGCCGCTGACGAAAAGTACTTGTTTGTTGTAAACTTTTTAATTATAGATGTGTAAAAAAAGGAGTTGAATAAAATGTAGGTTGAGGTCAGAGTGTGTTGTTTTGTTAAATTATTCGTAGTCGACAGTACAATGTTTTTTCTAGGCTTAGTTATAAAAAAATGTTGATATGGTTAGGTTTAGCTTCGTAAAAAACATATCTTCATTTTAATCATTTTCGAAAAGGGATACGTGAATCTTTCTTTTAACTGGAAATGCAGAAAGTGAAGTTAAGGTTTATTTTGAAAAAAGAAACGTAGATTTCTTTTGTCCTGTTTATCAGATTGTTTGTTGATAAATGACGTGATATGTGTTTCAATCGTTCCAAATACTTTTATTCTGATATTTCCATAATCTGATAAAATTATATGAACAATCATTGAAATATACCTGAACTTAGGAAACGAGATGTTGTTATTTTAAACATGGTCGACGAGAAAAAAAAAACTAATATTAAATGTATTGAAATAAAGTGTATACACGTACGGTGCTGGTACAACACATGTGAAAAATATAGAAAAAGTTGCTTATTCCCATTGGGGGCGTGAGAGAAGATAATAATTAGTGAGTAAATATCGTGCTATTACCGATAAGTATAACTTTTTTGGAATGTGACTCTCCTAGGAATTATTATAAGAACTTCTGATAACGGGTGAAATAAGATTGACAGCATTCGCAAAGCTATTGTATAGTAGTGATTATATTGAATGTGACGTGTGCGTTTGCCTTTTTATGCCTTTTTTAGACAGATATAATCGTGTCTATTGTATTATACATACATATATGTGTGTGTGTGTGTGTGTGCATATATACAGGGGCAGAGAGAGAAAGAGAGAGAGAGAAAGAAAGCGAAATAGAATGAAAGGAGAGTGGACGCAGAAAGCAACATACAAATAGATATAGATATATACATCTATCCAACCACAGAAATTAGAAAACATTTTTTGATAGTTATCCACAGTTATTAATAGAAAACTTGATAACCTCTAAAAATCATTTGGACAAAAGAAACCGAAAAGGGAGATTTCCCGTGATTCACTGCTCTCATTTTGCGTTCAGGTTTCGTATCATATCGGTTCAGGCAGCAACAACGACCTCACTCTGGAGGCTTCAGATCGTACCATAGAACGTGATCAGTAACATGTGTCGACCTTGCAAACAAATCGATTTCAGATAATCTTCCTGTTACGTTAGTTTGCCTAAGTACAGTGTAGTTGTGACGGCCACTAACAATTAAAACTTATTATTTAGTTTGTCCTTAGCCTAATTTCCTACAAAGTTCTGCTCCATACCTCTGATCTTCATAACATATCCTTTTGTTTCTTCATCTCATTTAAGAAACATGTCTCAACTGCTTCCATTCGATTAATTTTTAATCTTATACCAGTGTAAGTTCTTTGTTTAGTTGTGTAACGGTGTACATATTTTTCAACAATTATCCACATACAGTCAAATATAAATAACAAAATAGCACAAATATTACAATGCCTTTCGTCAGAACAAAGTTTAATTCAGAACTCAAGTAATATATTTTTACATAAGAAACAATTATCAAGACAAGCACCACACACGGCACCCACACACACAGACACCCACACGTATATCTATAAATACATATATATATATATATATATATATATATATATATATATATATATTTATAGATGCAAAATATTTCCATTGAAAAATAAATATATGCACATATATCGTAGCGCGACAAAATGATTCTTAAAAATACTTCTGTGAGTAGCTTACTTACTATAAAAACCTCTAAATAATTTATTCAAATACATATTTTTTGCAATAATAACTCGCTTAATAATTACAGTAAACTACTGACTGATGAATAGATGACATTTATCCCCTAACGAACCGAATAAACTACCGATTTAAAATAGTTTGTGTAACTCAACGGTTCATAATTATTTATTACGATAGGTTATATATATATATATATATATATATATATATATATATATATATATATATATTCGCAGTTCAGTCCGGCTTTACTCGGTCCCTGTGTACTTTTTACTATTTGCCCTACGTGTGAATACACTTTATGTAAGATTTCAAATGTTTAGACCAAAAATTGTCTGAGTACTTTTGTAGAAACCGCAGAAGTAATTTTTTAAAACATTTTGATCTCTTATCATTTATTATTTTACTCACAAATAAAAATAAAAAGTTTTACTCATATTATGTTCAAGTTACCTACATTTTAAATTTCAAGCGTTTAGATCCAAAATTAGCCGGAAAATATTTGTTCAAATCTGCAAAGTTCAGCTCTTTAAACTTTGACATTTTGACAGCCTAATATTCCCCTCGATACTGATTAGAATGCTTGCCGTATGTCTGAATACCCATTTAGCATATATTTCAAATGTTTGGACCCAAAATTGGCTGAGTAGTTTGCTAGATACAGCAAATGTCAAATCCTTTGAACTTTGACCCCTTGACAGCTCAAGTATTCGACTCAAATCGATCAAAAAAGTTTGTCCTTATGTCTGAATCCCCTGTATGTTAAATTTCAAATGTTTAGACGAGAAATCGGCTGAGTAATTTGATGGAGACTGCATAGGTCAATTTTATTTATTTTGACTCCAATTTTGACTCCTTAACATTTATTTTATTGGGCTCAAATAATTTTTTTTTTAATTGCTAGTAACCGACATCTCAAGTTTCAAGTGTTTTGATCAAAAATTGGCAGACGAGTTTGATAGAGTTTTCAAAAGAAAACTCGTTGAAGCCAAATTTCTGGTCGAGAACCGATTAAAAAGACACATCTCGAGTATCCAGACCGAAAATTAAGAAAGTTATTTGGTAGGGGAATGTACACACACAGACACACATACATACAGACAGACGGACAGACACTTTCACTTATATATATATATATATATATATATATATATATATGTGTGTGTGTGTGTGTGTGTGTATATGGCTGATGTTTATATGCAATATTTCTAATTGGGGAAATGATTGCATAAAGTTGTTGTTTTGATAGTTCAATAGTGCTACTATGACTATAAGTATGTTTAAATATACGACGTTAATAAGGATAAGTACAGAGGAATTTAGGCATTTTATTTTGTTGGTCGCAATATTACGTAAAATTGTTTAATCCTCTGGGGTTGACATATAATAATACTTGCAGAACCCGTTAAGCGGCATTGCCCAGTGGACGCATACTCAACCCTCGTAAACATTTTGTGTACGAATGCTGTTGAATATTGCCAAACACTCAACCCCAACCCCTCATGTTAAGAACGGCTTTTGGAATAGATACTCTCAACATCCTCATGGTCAGAATGGCTTTTGTAATGGATACCCACACCTGCCCCTGTTAAGAATGGATGTCGGAATAGACACCCATATTTTGTGTGTTGGGGGGGTGTTAAAATAGCTGCCTTAAATTTAATCTTGATAATCGTTGTCATGATCCCTACGCGCAAATACTATAAACAACCCGTGTAATTTTGGGTATGCAGTGTAGATCGGAAAAAAATGTAAATGTTTGGTACTTATGTAATTTTTCTTACCGTGCTGAAATAATGTTATTATTTTGAAAGCCATTCTGAACATGTAAGCGGTAAGTGTTTTGTTGGTATCCCATGTTTGTAAGAAATCCGTGTTTTTTTTTTGTTTTTTTTACACAGTGATCACCCCTTATAAAGGCCCGGAAGCCACTCAGGGATAAGGGTTATTGCAAGTACATTACGTTAGTGAGGATATTTGCTGAAATGTTTACTTAAGGGGGCGGTTCATTAGGAATTTGTTAACATTGGACTTGAAGACAACCAAGTTTTAGTCGGAGGGAAGCAGGCAGACGGAACAGAGTTCCACAGGCGTGCAGTTCTAAGAAAGAAGCTTTGTTCATGGAATCCGCGTTTTGATTTAGGCTCAGATATAGAGTGGGGGAAATTTTTCACAGTGGATTCAGCTAGACGGGTGTTTTTCGTGAAATATTGGCGAGGTGGGGACCAGAGATTGGAGTTCAGACGAGCATCTGCCATGGAAATAACGATAAAACAAGGACAGGCTCACAACGTCTCTCCTGTGGGAGAGAGGTTGCAGGGTAGAGAAAAAGGCATCCCTCACTAAGCCACGAAGTCTATTTTGTACTGTTTTTAGCAGCTCCTGCCCAGATATGGCAACAGTATTCCATCCTTGGACGTACTTGGCTTTTATATAGATAGAGAATTGCATCAGTAGTGAGATATCTTCTGGCGCGGTAGAAGGATCCCACCATCTTTCCAGCGACCTTGGCAACAGCCTTGATGTACGTGTTCCATTTCAGATCAGGAGTAAAGGACAAACCCAGAAGCTTGTCAAAACACGAGGCCTCTCCCAGACGAGAGCCATCCATCCCAATTGATGCCAGATGGGGATCAGAGCGTTGATGATGTAAGGATAGGAGTTTGGTCTTAAATGCATTAAAGGTAACCAGCCACGTCTTCCCTCACTGAACCACGCGCTGGAGATCAGAGGAGAGAGAATCAGAGAGAACTTTGTCATTTACAACCTTTGATGTTTTGCCGTAGATGGTCGTGTCATCAGCATAGGTGTCAACGAATGATTTAAGTGTGTGTTTAGGGAGGTCATTGATGTAGATCAGGAAGAGAGTTGGGCCCAGGATTGACCCCTATATATATGCAAGCTTCGTGTCTTCATGCAGTAAATAGCCCCAACCAAATCGCAAATAGCCATTCGACTCTACCCACCTTTTACCAAGCACGAAAATTCCAGTTACACCGTATGATGTAGATGTCGCAACTCAGTTTTTTCCCCGTTTTTTTTCATTATCTACCTGCAACCAACATCGCTCAAAACTATTATTTTCAATAAATTAATAGTACTCGATATTCCAGTCAGAAAATTAATAAGAAATAAACTATTTTTCCACAATATAGAAGCGTCAACACACCGTTTTACGGTGCGTTTCTTCAAAATAATTTCATCTAGTTGGCAGCACTAGTGACAAACCCAGGGATGCTCCCAACCATTTTATGATGTTTTTTTATAAGTGTGATACTACGTTGTTTCATTGGCTCTGGCTTATTGTCTTTGAGTCTGTCGTCGGAAAGTAAGCAATTGCTTTAAAAAATTATCGCGATTGACACGGTCATCACCATTTACTAGTATCTGTAGCAGTGCTTCCAAGACATTCGTACATCACCGTATATAAATATACTATCAGACGAATCACCGGAAAAACTTATTAGAAATCGATGTTTGACAAATTAAATCCTAAACATTCAAATCAAGTAAGATGCTAGTTTATCTCAGATCAGAATATCCGGTTTAAAATTTTTAGTAAGGATATGTCATACTTGGAGAATAGTAATATCATTAGCAGAATCAGCGAGATGGTGTATATAATCCAAGGCAATAACATACTCATAAAAGATATATTACCTAAATAAAAAATGCATGAAATGGATCCTATTACCACACATGATCGAGATCATATACGGTTTCCTGACCTCGCCCCCGTCAACATACACCTGAAAAACGAATGAATAAGGAAAGTGGTCATAGAGTGACCGAATGAGTCAGAGCAACGGCGTGAGAAAGTACTTTCGCTGCCGGATTTATCAATCTACACACCACGAATACATATTCACCATAAATACAAGAATCGATTTGTATGTTCGCGTGCGAACATTTCTTTCTAAATAATCCACTATAACACGTAGCATACTTAAAACTACAAACGAAACAATATTTATTATATTTAATATCGTACTCAACATTTTATTCATACCTAGAATTTTTAATTTGTGTTAATTTAGATAGTTTTTTAAAATGCAAATTAATAAAAATAATATATGTCATCTAGATGCATAAAACAGTATATAAACAAAACATCATATTTACACAAGTATACAAATTAACTCTAAAATTCAACAAGGCAAACTACATCATAAAACCAATATATTGGTACCTACTAGCGTGCCGATATGGTAAAAAGCAGGCAAGTATTATTTCATCTATATTAATACCAATGTAATTTTCCGTCTAATTACAAATTCACAATATAGTTCCATTCACTTACACATTTTGACAGTGCACATAATATTTCACTGCATTTGGATTAATTTAGTTCATTGATTAAACAATTTAAAATGATAGCAATTTGATAATAAACTGGGAATGTTTAAATTGTTATGTCATACCCAAAAGTAAAATATTATTATAGAAAGTTATCGATTATTTGCTAGATTGTAACAATATTTATCTAGAGTGAACTGTTGAATGCGTCCATCATTAATACATAATTCATTTCGTTGATTCGTATACGGGAATATAATGGTAACATTCTATTCGAAGAAAACGGGTGAGATTGTTTAGTGAAGTTGTTCAAAAATTCTCCACTATACTGCAGGAACATTATTTTCCCCTTACTGATCATATGTGTATGCACAGTGAGGTGTCTATTCTTTTTATTTTTCTAATTATTTTTTTCTTTTTCATCAGAGACTTTATCCGTTATGAAAATTATTTTACACTATGATTTTTTTCGACAAAACATATTCCCCTCAAACTATACTTTTCTATTAAACATGGTATTCCTTAGGGGGCATTTATACTTATCTCTACAATTACATCCATTGTTTTTATTGTTTTCATGTGTAGCATTAATTGTATTATTATTTCTGCGGTCCTGGTTGATGTCATTTGTTGCTTTAGTCTGAAAGGGGAACGTTCAATGAGCATAGGATGTTAGCATCTTATTTTCCCAGACCTTTAGTACTTTCCGCAAAATGCTAGCAGTTCTCAATAAGGCAGATTGCTGAAGCAATCAAACATTGTGATGGATCAAATTCTTTTGTCATATTCTCCACGGCTCCCATCAGAACAATTAACCTTTCATTATTTTCAACTTTTACAATCTCTTATTCCGTTTATGAAAATGTTGGTAGTTTCAACTTTTCTTTTTCATCGCGATTCCTCTAAGCTAATACCGCTATATTAATAATTATTGCCTTGTGTTCCTATTTTTCTAACACGATTTCATCTGACCCTTTATGTAATAATAACATTGACTCGGTGGACGTTTATATTTTACACTAATGGTATATCATCACTCTTCACCACAACTAATGAAACATATTCGTATTATTTTTCGCTGCATTTCGCATCCTTTTTACTTAGATCTATCACAAAGGTCGATTTTCGAGAAATTTTCATGGCGAATTTTCGATTCCAATTCTCACAGTTACTGACGATGTATTTTACATTCTCACTTTTCTACCAAAGAGTTGACACTTGTGACAGGCAGGCGTTTGATCAATGTGCACACACACACACACACACACACACACACACACACACACACACACACACACACATATATATATATATATATATATATATATATATATATATATATATATATATGTTAATCCAGGAAACGAAAACTATAATGGTAATCTTTTTTATCAGTACTTTAAATAAATTAACCATTTATTATCCTTCTATACTATTAATAAAATTCTAAATGGTTATTTATTTATCTATGTGTGTGTGTATATATATATACCAATAACACATTCAAACTAATACACCGAATTGAAAAATTATTTTTTCCCTGAACGGTTTGAGTCCCTAGATTGTCATTATCTATATATGGTTCGTAACCTTAATATATCATTCTCTATATACTATAATTTCTTATACGTTCATATATTATTTTCAGGCATTCTACCTTTATACGTTAACTTTTATATTTTAACTTTATCACATCTTCATGTATTATATGGTCATGTACTTAGATATATTATACTTTCAGATAGGATATATACACACACATATATATATATATATATGTTACATATAAAATACCATCATATATTTCATATATTATGCATCTATATATATATATATATATATTACACTATTTTATATTATACTTATTTATATATAAGTATACTTCATATATTATATTTTCATATATAATACTTTCATATATAATACTTTCATATATAACACATTCATAAATTATATATCTATATATGTTATACATTAACATATAATTTTATAAATTATATCACCATATATTATATAATCATATATATATGCAAATGTTATACTTTTATATATTACACCTTCATATTTTATAGCTTCATATATTTTACCTGTCTATCGTTTACGTTCATATATATATATATATATATATATATATATATATATATATATATATATATTCTGCAGAAAAAAGCAGGCACCTCATTGGTCGGTTTGACTGCTGAAAATGTTGTTTGAACCAATCAGATTGATTATTGTTACTTCTTGTCGCTGATTTTTTATGGTTTCCATGTGAAGCATGGAGCCACAATCCGTTTCGTCTCGTGGAGCCGTATTAATGCCCCAATGTGGGGCAAAATTTCATTATCATTTGCAAAGACCAATGCCCTTATGTTGGGAGAATATAATTCATCACACACTGTTCTGTTGAACGAACAAATTGACTTACTTCTTTACTTTAAAAATGTCTATCTGAGATGAAATTAAGGTCTACACTTTGACTTGCCTTCTCTCCGCCATTCGGAATGTTATTCTCAGTGAACTCCATGATGCCTATCGGACTCAAAGTATTCAGTCTTGGACGGTATCACTAACTCATCGACTTGTTGCGATATTCCTCCAACGAAATCTTCTTAGGATTATACTTCGAACGAAATCTTGAATCCTGCAAACTCGAAGGTAAATAATGAGCGAGTAACGTCCATAAGTGTGTTACTCACTCCCTTACAGGAGAATCTGAAAATGGTATATTTTTTGCAACTTGCGTCTTTTTACTTTAATAAAATTTACGTTGAAGTTGTTGTGATTGCTGTTTGTTTTCTTTCATTCTGCCAAGGGCTAAATCGAGGTGAGTGAATATCTGACAATATATATATATATATATATATATATATATATATATATATATGTATATATATATACTGCATTTTTCTATATTATACTTTCATACATTATATATTCTTGGATATAGATGACATATTTGACATTCATATTACAATAGAATACTATTTAAAAAATTGTGTAAAATAAATTATATAGAAGATTAAAGTTATATATTAAATGCCAGTATTAAAATAAATTGAATATCGGCGCTAGATTATATTGATATTATATTCGTCGTTATCTATATGTAAGGTCCAAAACTTAAATGATGTGCTATAAAATACTTAACTACATATATCGAGAAAAAGTATATATATATATATATATATATATATATAAAGAGAAATATATAAGTGTATATATATATACACTCATATAAATACTATATAAAAATACACACATATGTGTATATATCAGAAAATTAAATAAAAAACAAGCAAATTTGCCCACTCAACAATTTAATGTCATGTAACAACAAGCAAATTGCCCACTCAATAATGATTGCATCCATAGAGAGGTTTTGTATTTATGCAATGATCAGATATCTTTTCCGTACTTCCAACATAACACTAATATTCTGCCGGTGATTCTCTCTCTCCCCATCAACTATCATATAAAATCACTGATTCAATCTGCGAATTAAACAACCTGTCTATTAACAATGCTGCTACTACTACAACAACTATTACTACTACTGATAATAATAATAGCTGTAATAATAATAATAATAATAATTACGATTATTATTATCATTATATATTTCTTTAAACAATCATCCTATTTCAAACTCATGAGCCCCTCCAAAATAATAATACAACACTAATGTTTCCGACCATTGCTCACCACAATGAACAATATTGAAACCATCCCCCTATATTAAACCAAGTACAAATGAACAAATTAATAAAAGGTCCCGTTCACCTTGTACAACACACACATACATCGGCACTACGTTAACTTTAATAAAGACAAGAATATCTAACCACAAACCCTTTTTAAGAACTAAAATTTTAATTATAACCATGGAACTTCGGTAACCGCTTTAATTAAAACACTCAAGCCTAACAAAACTCCTTTCTGAATGAAATAGGCTATCCTGAAAAGGTGAAGTATTACACTCGAGGATCTACGTCATGTGACTTTGTGCAGCCGAACTATAACAATAATTACTTAACAAAAAGTCGCAATATAATAAACTTTAAATGCAGACTAATATCCCATTGCAAACATAAGAACAAATTTAAATATGGCTTATTTGAAATTACATAGCTCTAACATGAACGCATTAGATATACAATTCCATCAAATTATAGATATTTTTTACACACTTCCTCAGCACTTTTATAAATTCTTATCTCCTTCTTATTTGGCCGGCTTTGCACATGTAGATTTCATTGGGGTGTATATGCATGCTCGCATATTTTTGTATGTATGCACATATGCATACTTTTTCGTATATGTGTTTGCGTATATGCTGTGCATTTATACGCAGTTTTTTAGTTTATGAGTTATAACGGAACCTGTGAATGCCGGACAATTCCACCGTAGCTATCGCTTTACCACCCTTTAACTTTAAAAAATCTATCAGAACATTCCCATCAATTAAATAGATACATCTCCATTATAAGCTTATATCCTCTACTTTAGAAGCAATTATAATTATGGCTTTCCATTCTTTTCAATAATTAACTTCAATTCTGCGTGTCCTGCTGATGACTTCGTCATAACGTCATTACCTGTCTAGTTTAATTTTACCCTTTTTCTCCCTATAATTTTGTATTACTATATTGTCTGGGTCATTGGGACATTGTCTTTTCTGTTCTAAAAATAATCTTACTACCAATGATCGTTATTGACTTACATTTGTAGAGTTTAATCAGCCTTGGCGCCAGTGTGTTTAAAACTCTCCATTTCCTTATTCTCAACAATGAATCTTTCTTTTATATTACTATATCAGGCTAACTTTTTCTTCTTGTGCCCATTCGTGATAATTTCAGGAAATGTAGTCTTTTGGATGACCTCGAATTATATTCAACTTACGGGATGATTTTACATGTTTTACCACTGGAAAAACCTTCAATTTTACCAGCATTTTGGATTTTACCGTCATCGGTCCTTCCACTCGTCATTCGAACATTCACGTGAAATCATTTTTCATTTTTCCCCTTTTCCTCTGCAGTTTTTATTTTACTTTCCAAGTATGTTCTACAGCTTATTGTCAATTTCATAAAATACTGGAAAAATCTGATTCCGTTTTTTTTGCTTACTCCTCTCCTCTGATGAGAATGACAGTTTTTTTTTTCAAATCACCGTAATCCACTTCTTTTGTGTTTCCATTTTGAAAAAATAATACGTTTGTAACTCTTGATAAAGTGTTTCAACATTATTCTTATATATATATATATATATATATATATATATATATATATATATTCAATTTATATATCACCTGGGATATATCGTAGATGTGAGATGTGAGATATTATTAAGGAATAGAAACTTTACTTGCTGTCACCTGATACTTCTAAATAAGCTATTGATTGATGAAAAAAGAAAATGCTTTGATGCTGTGCAATATTAATGTCTTCATTTATTTCCATTAAACTCGCCGAATAAAACATCCCCAGGCTGTAACATTATTATTTGTATTTGATTTTCAGATTTTTTAAAAAGTTCCTTCCATTTTAAAATACAGTTCCGGTTTAACATAAAAATTTAAGAAAAACTTTAAGATTGTATGTTTATTTAACTTTTTCTTATAATGTTTAAAGCTGTGAGCTGTAAACAATACTTAGCAACTTTGGAAATTTTGTTTTATTGTTTTTTAATAAGATTTTCTAAATTTATTCTTGTTCTCCCACTTGCTTCTTGCCTGTCATGACTTGAAGCAAATTCAAGAATTAGCACAAAACACAAAAAAAATACTTGAAAATATCGAAGTGAAAAGGTGGCAAGGAGAAATGTGGAGGTTTGATAAAGAAACAGCAAATATACGCATGAAGATGTATACGCAGGTCGAAGAGAAACAGATTGAAATCGAGGATGGTAAGCTGATACTGACAAAATAACGTGCGTTGTGCAAATATGAGCCTTGTAGATTATAGTGTGATTTCCCGATTCGATTACACAAAGTTCTTCGAAACGTAGATGCTGAATATTTCCCTAGATATTCTGCAATTTGCCGATAAAATATCTCTTAAAATAATTTGTTAAAGAGAAACTGAGTGTAGCACTGGAATATTAAAATACAGGCAATACCTTTGTACACACACACACACACACACACACACACACACACACACATATATATATACACATATATATATGTTTATATATAAATAAACTATCACTTATATATATATATATATATATATATATAGAATGAAAATTACAATTGAATTTACCAAAATGATCCAAGATGGTAAAATTAAAGTAAATTATAAATATTAAAGAATTAATATTTATAAAATTATCTCAGCCAGATATAAAAGCTCAATAAAACCAAATAGGAAATAGAGCTTATAATATGAGCAAACAGTTAATAAAATATGTTAAAAACACTTTGAAATGAGTTAAAAACATATTTAATCTGAAAAGGAAACACTAGATAAATGGATAGTTCTTAATCCGCGGAGTTTCAAAGAAATACTCTACTTCTCATCACAGGATAGGAATTAGCAAAATGCGGGATCGGATTTTGCATGCAGAAGTATTTGATGAAACAACAAGTAAGATCTTACTTGAAAACAAAATAAGTTAAGTAGAGGGAATATGGTGAAGAAAAAAGTGATTACACATGAATGGATAGTCTGGTGGAAGATAAACAATCCAGTGACGGTAAAATCCAAATGTAAAACTTCAAGAAAGTTAAAAGAATTTCCATTTGTAAATTGTAAGTTAAATTCTTTTTCTTTACCATATTCCCTCTGCTTAACTTATTTTGTTTTCCAGTAAGATCTTTGACTTACTTGTTGTTTCATCAAATACTTCTGCATGCCAAATCCGATCCCGCATTTTGCTAATTCCTACCTTCTGATGAGAAGGAGAGTATTTCTTCGAAACTCCGCGGATTAAGGACTATCCATTTATCTAGTGTTTCCTTTTCATATTAAATATGTTTTTAACTCATTTCAAAGTGTTTTTTAACATATTTTATTAACTGTTTGCTCACACACACACACACACATATATATATATATATATATACATATATATATATATATATATATATATATATATGCATACACATATATAGGCACTATGTCTCTCTCTGTGTAAGAGAGAACGTTCTCTATAGAGTCCAAAAAACTGCGCTAGTAAATTTCATTAAAGAAGGAACAATCCAATTTTGAACAAAGTTAACAATTTTATGATGCCTTACATCAGACGTGCATTGTATATGTTTAATCACTTTCCAAGCAGAAAGGTCACGCATATAAAAACAATAGTAGGATTTTTTTTTTGTAAAACAGGTTCAAAATGAAATGTTTCGTTTGGGGCACAGTTGAACTAATGTACTTGACTTTCCATTTATAATTTGAATGGAAGTCATTATATAATTTTAAAAACATCAAATCAACAGAAAGTTCTCTAACGTGCGATGTAGACTGCAATAAAGTGTGGCTTAATTTACTGTAGGAATAGATTCGAAGCATACTTGCGATGCACTGCGATGGGTTCCTGACTAGAGGAAGCAATTGATTGATTTGTTTGACGAATGTACGATTTCTTCACTTTCGATGACAACTGGAATTGTGGAACATTCATTAATCCTGAACAACGCCATCTCTTTCTGTTAATATATATCTATTCAATATGCCTATAAAGTTGAATTTATCTCGTTCTAACATTGATGTTAAAGCCTACGTTTATTTGAAAGTCATAAAAACTTCTTAATATACTCAGTAATTAATATGCAACCAACTGCATGGATATAAGTAAATTTTCATATTCCTTTGAAAAATAAGCGTGTGTTTATGATTTATTAATGTTTGTAGGTTTTTAATAGATAATTAGTTTCATTTCACTATTACATTGGAGTGTATTACTGCATAGTTTCTACCTTCTGCATAATTGCGTAGAATTCTACATAAAAATATATATAGGCGAAAATTAATAATTCACACTGTTTTTGTTTGATGAAACATTTTTCTTTTTAATATTTCATCTAGTACTCCAAGTAAATTAATGTATATGCGTTTTGTGTTTCTTATCCTTTATTTTTACGCGAGTGCGTTTAATTGAATTCATCAAATAAGCAGCTTCAGTTAAACTTTGCACACGATTTTACTTCCAAATTGTATATCGATACAGTGACTAGCTTATCTTTCAGGGGTATTTGCTCATTAAAATGAAACAAATATTTCATTGCTACGCAACAAAGTTACATATTTCAAATCTCAAAATAAAATAATTGCTCTTGAATGATGTAAAATGTGAATGTTTTGAACACCTTTATGAATATCTGCTTTCTCTTTGTATAGAAATAAAAATCTAGATCTCTCAACATCTTTCTAAGCTCGTTGAAATATCTGTCAAGATCTATTTGTTGATTCCCAAAACACAAGAACTGTGTGTGTGTGTGAGAGAGAGAGAGAGAGAGAGAGAGAGAGAGAGTGAGATCAGGGAAAGAGAGAGAGAGCGGGGGAGAACAGTTTATAGGTATTTAAAGCAATTATGAGTTGAAAGCAAAGTTCAAGGAAAGCGAGCATTCAATATTTTAAAGACTGTTCAGAAATTGCAGCCCATCAATTTTTGATGCGCTTCCCAAAGCTTATTTTCATGAGAAAATATTCTCCTTGTATGTAGCTAATAAAACTAAATATAGGAATAGGTTGAATGCAGAATATGATACGAAACTAAAAGTTACTTCGATCAGGTCTGACTTTGAAAAACTGTGCAATGCTAAACAGCAGTACTTTGACCATTATATTTTTTCATTCTAAATTAGTTATATTTCCATATCGAATTCGATTGCTTTATTTTCTTACTTCTGTTAGTTTGTTTTATATTTTGTACTGAACAGCTCTTTCTGTTATGAACTGGTATGAAATGATGCTATTAATATAAGAGGAACAATAATAAAGACCATTCTGTGCTATGCTTCGACCTATTTATTTTCATTGGCAACATCATTCGAAGTTTATTCTCAAATATACTAACCATGAGCATTCTTTACCTAGTATATATTTTCATAACTCCTGTCTCAAACATCCCAATAGAAGCAAATTGCCAAAGCTTTTTAAGTCAAGAAATTAAAAAAAAATCATTTATAGTTAATATTCATGTTTTTCCTGAAGTATAAGAAACCCTGGTATAGATATTTAGTTGTGTATTTTAAACATTGTTTTAGTTTCTAATCATCAAGTTTCATTTTTCGTCTAAAATGCATTTATAAAATTAATTGTTAATTGTTTAACATTGTTTAATCTGTTAAATTATATTTTAGTGGAAAATACATGTTTGCGTTGTGTGATCATCAAGTTGTGTCTGCACCATTTCGACACTAACTACCTTGAAGTGCTCTATATTGTTTTCATGTACATTCGTGGTCAGTATTTCTAAAGTGTAGAAGAGTTTATCTTTAGGTACGTCTTCTCTGTATTAGAGAAAACGTACCTCACCTCCGGCATCACACTGTGATTTTATTCATTCTTATGATAAAACCTTACCTACTTAAATTCAAATTTACAACTGCGAGTTTAATTGGATCAAATGAAGTAAAACCAATTTCTGTTTTACCTTATTATTGTTTATATTTAGATTAAACTTCATCCTTTCAATGTATATTTACATACGTGAGCATATGTATGCAGCACATTGAAATATATACTTCTACAACCACAATATATACTTCTAATATTGTTGCAAGTATGAAATTTACTAACGAGAAATATTGCGATTGGCGCTAAGAAACCATTACCAATCAATACATTAATTATGAATGTGTTCATTACTGGTTGTGATGGTTTATTTGCGCTTTCGTTTTACCTTTCTTTCTACTTCTTTTACTGGTCCTCTTTTACGTATCACTTTTGAAATTATGACATTTAACTTGGGGTGACGAGTTCTTTTTACATAGGCATACGGGAATATATGAAAATGTAACATTTTTTCTCTCTTACGTTTTCCATATATAGTATTAAAGAAACATGGTTCATATTATGATGTGGATCGTCAATATTATTGAACTTTATAACAGTAATAATCTATAAAATGGGGCAATATAGATACACGGCATTAAAACAATATATTCCGCGCTTATATGTGTTGAGAATTAAGAAAATATAAAATATAAGTAACCAAATAAGGGATCTAAATTGGTATATCACAAAAGCGTGCATTAAGCATTCTCGTATTTTAATCAAAAGAAATAATTTTGTTTTAATTACATATATAATGATGTTTAAGAAAATTAAATACTACATATTTCACATGGCATAAGAACGAGGGGTCGAATTGAAATATTTGTACACATATTTTGTCTCGAGTAATATCAAAGCAATTGCAATTTTAAACGGTTATTATTATATTTTAATTGTTGCAACGTCCGAAAATTGCATTTAACAAAACTATTCCAGAGTCTTCTTTGTATAGGCCTAACTATAGTGTATTTAATCAGACAATAACGCCTTATACCGTCGTTACTAAAGTAATACTCATACTGAAATTGCTTACAGTCTAAATGCTTTACGGATCCTGTGTATTCATATGCATACATATCATATATGAGAGAATATGTCGATCTAAGTTATATTTACTAAAAATTGGCAGAGCCCAAAATGATTCCAGAATGTATCAAATGTGAATTCCAAAAAACAAACTCAATATATAGAAATATATTGAACTTATTCATATGTATTCTTATTTTGCAAATTTATGAGTACAATGCTTTAAATAATGTATACAATGTTTTAAATAATGTATGAAATGTTTTAAATAATGTATAAAATGTTTTAAATAATGTATACAATGTTTTAAATAATGTATACAATGTTTTAAATAATGTATACAATGTTTTAAATAATGTATAAAATGTTTTAAATAATGTATACAATGTTTTAAATAATGTATAAAATGTTTTAAATAATGTATAAAATGTTTTAAATAATATATACAATGTTTTAAATAATGTATAAACTGTTTTAAATAATGTATAAAATGTTTTAAATAATGTATACTTTCAATAAATTATGGTTGCCATTTTTTATTTTTATTCGAGTAGTAAAATCTTTCTCTAATACTATAATATCTATTGCTAGGTTAATATGTTAGTTCTAGGGGTTGGGTTTTTAGACTACCGACATTTAAAAGGGTGCATGAATAGCATATATTTATTCATATTTGTTGAGTGTTTTGTTCATTTGGTTGCCTGATTAGATTGTGAAGTTATCATTGACGGTTACTTATGTGGTTGGTTTCCTAATACAGCGTAATGTTTCGATAATATTTCTGAATTTGGGACTCCATTGGAACATGTATTCATATATGTAACCGATAATATTTGTATAAACTACAGACTATATATATATATATATATATATATATATATATATATATATATATATATATATATATATTCGGCTGTGCATCTATGTAAAGAGATAGATTTCGACAGGGTGAGTGTCCACCGTTCACCTGAAGATAATCACAAGATTATAAACGAAAATTATATTTTATAGCTTGTGTGTAGTGGGTTGGCTGCATCATTGAACTCATGCTACATTATATAAACAAATCTCTTTTATAGAACAAGTAACGTATTCTATTTCAAATTAAAACTTGATAGACTAGCGAAAATGATATTGCAAACTTATTTGTAATAGATAAAATAAATTGCTATTTTAGATTTAATTATCGCACATATTGCAACAGAAACAGTACATACTAGCATTGCGAGGGTGTTTGGAGATGCTTGTTGAGCAAAAAAAAAATATCGTAGTAGGGAGGCAGGCTCGAACCCGTATCGCGACGGAGGAAGAGAACGGAGAAAAAACGTAACGTCTTTGCGGTTACGACCACCGCCAAACCGGAAGTGACTTAGGTTTAAATTAAGGCTAGACAATTGTAAAGAGGGGATGACTTCGGAAATATCGGCGAAAAAAGCGACCCCTCCCTGTTGAAAAGTGCCCAGTAAGGGGTGAAGAAATTAATCTTTTTGCCAATTTTTCGGTATTTACGTCTGAAGGATAGAGCTTTAACACGATACTTATCTTGTAAAAATCCGTCGCATCTGTCGAAAGTTTTAGGGAGACATGCAAACATATATGCATACATTTATATATTGGTAGCTCAACTTTTCGACCTAAACCGATTAAAAATCTTGTCTTATCTCTGAATACCCTTTATGTAAAATTTCAAATGTTTAGACCAGAAATTGTCTAAGTAATTTGGTAGAGACCGCAAAGGTCATTTTTTAAAAACTTTGATGCCTATTATGACCCCTTAACATTTATTGTTTTGGGCTCAAATCAAATTATTAAGTTAGATCCATATCCAAGGACCCTATATCTAAAATTTCAATCGTTTCTACCGAAAATTGGTGGAAGAGTTTGGTAGAGTTCTCAAAGGTCAAATCGTTGAACATTGACCCACTTAACAGCATAATTTCTGGCCACAAACGGATTACAAAGAATTCCCAAATCTCACCACCCTGTATATCAAACTTCGAGTCGGTAGACTGGAAACTGACAGAGTTATTGTGTAGGGAAATGTACACAGACAGATAGACACTTTCACTTTTATAGATATATCGATTGAAGTTATTTTATTTCTTGGTTTCCATCATAAATGCGAAAATATGTCGACAAAACCTTCCCATCATTTAATACTTCGTATTTGATTTACTGTTATAAGTTAAGCCATGACAAGAGACTATTCATTTCATTATTTTGACTCTCGAGTATGTGTCTATTAAAATCTTATATTTTTTTTTTAGATATAATAATGTGGTTTTAGATTGATTAACTGTGTCTAACCGTCTCGGATATATACAGAGTCAAAACAATGATAAGAATATTCTCTTGATATAGCTTCAGTTATAAGTTTCCACAGATTTGAACAAAGCAATTTGATTTGTATTCCCTTTTTCCTTTGTTTGGTAGGGTCGTTCTTATAGATTACAGAAGTATTTTAAAATAATTTTAATATCTCAAATAGCTGCTTTATTAACGTGTGAAATGAAAGAAAACGAAAATTAAGTTTACCCCAAAATCAGAAAACCTTAATCCGTTCGTTATCAATTTAATCGTATTAAATCGCATTCAGTGCTTAATCAAATAAGAGTTCATTTAACGATGGAAGGAAATGGAAATTTCATCTTACATTAACGACGGCTTCAATAACTTAAACAAGACTATCTCATCATCTCATTTTTCTTTGAATAGTTTGAAAAGAAAGCTCTTGGAGACTATAGCACCCCACCAAAGACTAAAACGATATTTCATCGAGTAACACAAATACATTGGAAATTAATGCCGAAACTTTCACAAGAATACTATTTGTTCGCTGCATCATTGCTGTATGAGTATGTGAAAGATCATACATTGATGTGTTTTTTGCTAGAGTAGAAATTAGTTTATGTGAAGTTTTTTAATTTAAGAGGAATATCAATCGGATGAAATATCGGCTCATCGTGGTCTAATTGAAGTTGGCAGCATAATTTCTTGGTTTAACTATGATGATATTTTTCGTCATAATATCGCTTTGCTTCTTAAACTATATCAAATAATTTTCCTTTTAAAAGGAGTAGTGAGTATTGGCTGTCATATTATATAATCTGTTCTTGTATGAGATATAGACTATGTCACATTTGGAAATTCTTAATAAGGTTCAGAATGTATATTTAATTTAGTTGCCTATACCTTTCTTATTTTCTGTACTCTTAGTATTTTGTAGAAATATATGCATCAGATTTGTTCTTGGGAATTGTCTAATTTAGCTTCCGTTTCCTTTGTTTCAGCTCAGTCGATTTGTTTGTTTTTTCACAAATTTGCTGTTTTGATGATTAAAGATATACAACTTTCTATTTCATTACCTCCTTCCCAGGAACTGCATGTATTTGTGGAACTCTTTTATTGCTGATTGTTTCCCTCCTACCTTGATGTTTTCAAGCGTTATGTTAATAGGCGTATTTTACGATAACAAGATTTGCCTCTTTTAAGATCTAGTGGTTATAAGCGTTGTCTCAAGCGATTTAAAACATACCTAATCTAGTTCCTGCTATGTTCTAAAATCACACCTAAAAATCTTAAATCTAAAAACAATACCATGTTCTCACTGTTGGTATTTTATCACGAGCAATCCAAATTATGAATAAATATTTTTTTTCATTCAACAATTCCATATAGAGAATCAGGCCATTCGGCAGTGAAGATAACTATATAAAACGTAATGCTCAAATAACAATTTTTTATATTTAAGTTGTGTTCACAAACAACCTTTGCATTTATCGGTTTATTCAATGATATTTGATATTACTTCATCAAAACGTTTAAAAAGGGTGTGTCCTCTATAGTATCAGACGTGACTGAATGGTTAATTGTAGGCATATCATAAAAAAATGCCAGCAAAAACCTAACAGCCAGCCATCGTTCTCCCCTGAATGTGCTGCTGCCATCACGCACAGAAATCACTTTTTCCATAACTACCAACGTAATAGATGTATTGTCACTAAAGATTCTTTCAGGACTGCCAGCAACCACTGTAAAAGAGTAATAAAACATGCAAGAGAGCTATATGCTCAGTCTGTTAAATCCAAAGTAGCTGAGCAGCGGCTTGGTTCCCACCAGTTCTGGCAAATAGCAAACAGGATCTTGAACAGAAGAGTGCGTTCTATCACGAGTATCATCAATGGACCTGAGGTCATCTCGTCAGCATCAGACAAGGCCAGACTATTTGCCAAGAACTTTGCAGCTAATTCTACCCTATGTGACAATGGCCATCACCTCCCTGTATTTCCTCCTATAACAGACAACACGCTATGCAACATACAAATATCTGTGCGTGAGGTCGCCAAGCTAATCAAGAACCTTGATTCCAGTAAAGCAATTGACCCTGATGGCATTCCAGTTATAGTGCTGAAAAAGCTCCAACCAGAACTTGCCCCCATACTTACAAAACTGTTTAAGCGTTGCCTTAAGGAGAAGTGCTTTCCAACACCCTGGAAAACCTCATCAGTTTGCCCTGTATTTAAGAATTTAGGTAAAAAGTCATCTCCCTCTCAGTACAGACCAATAAGTCTCTTGTGTGTCATGAGTAAGTTGTTGGAATCAATATTAAATAGAGAAGTAGTCAACCACCTCAACAGAAACAACCTTCTTAGTGACACACAATATGGTTTCCGCTCTGCAAGATCTACAGCAGATGTGCTAACGGTTATATCACATAGGATTAGTGAATCTCTCGACAAAGGTTTCCTTTCCAGGGCAATTGCTCTTGACATATCGAAGGCCTTCGATAAGGTATGGCATAAGGGCCTACTTACGGTATTACAGGAAATGTTTTCTCAATCATTAAATCATTTCTCTCTCATTCAAAAAGTAGTGGTTGATGGGCAGAAATCAGAGGCCCACAGTATTAATGCTGGAGTCCCCTAGGGGTCAATCCTAGGTCCAACTCTCTTCCTGATCTACATCAATGATCTCCCAAAACACATACTTAAATCAGTCGTTGACATCTATGCTGATGACACGACCATCTATGGCAACACATCAAATGTCATAAATTACAAAGTTCTCTCTAATTCTCTCTCCTCTGATCTTGAGCGCATGGCACATGGGGGAAGAGGCGGCTGGTCACTTTTAATGCATCCAAAACTTAGCTTCTATCTTTACACACTCGACGCTATGATCCCCCTCTGGCATCAATTGAAATGGATGACTCTCGTATTGGGAAGGCTCCATGTTTTGACAAACTTCTGTGGTTGACCTTTACTCCTGATCTGAAATGGAACACGTACATCAAATCTGTTGCCAGGGACGCTGGGAAAATGTTAGGATCCTTCTACAACTCCAGAAGATATCTCACTACTAATACAATTCTCTATCTATATAAAAGCCAAGTACGTCCAAGTATGGAGTACTGCTGCCACATATGGGCAGGAGCTGCTAAAATAACCTATCCTGCCTTGGCAGAGTACAAAATAGACTTCGTGGTTTAGTGGGGGATGCCCTTTTCTCTTCCCTGCAACCTCTCTCCCACAGAAGAGACGTTGCGAGCCCGTTCTGGCTTTATCGTTATTTCCATGGCAAGTTCTCGTCTGAGCTCCAACCCATCGTCCCCCCTCGTCAATCTTTCACGAGAAACACTCATCTAGCTGAAACTACTGTCAATAATTTTCCCCTCTCTCTATCTGTGCCTAAATCCAAACGTAGATTCCATGAGCAAAGTTTCTTTCTTAGAACTGCACGCCAGTGGAACTCTCTTCCGCTTGCCTGTTTCCCACCTGACTACAACTTTGACGTCTTCAAGTCCAACATAAACAAAATCCTGACAAACCGGCCCCTTAAGTAAGCCACCCTATCAAAACCCCCAATACTAATGATTACTACAATACTATCTCATTGATTACTGTACACGCAATAACCCTTATCCCTTAGTGCCCTTCGGGCCTTGATAATAGGAAAATAAATATTTAAAATAAAGTGGCACTTATACACTAATGTTACTGTGCTATTTTTTAAAATAGTATTTTCAAGTTCAATTCATGTTTTACAATATATTTTTATTTATTAAATTTTTAGGTGAAAGTACAGATAATCTGGTCGGTTTCGAATCTAGCTCCCGAAAGAAAGGTATATTGGATAGTAACAAAAATAAAACATTGCCTCAGTCGCGAAGGATTTCATTGTACTGATCGAGAAAAAACGGTGAAGTGTAGTTCACTCTCTGTTTCTCTCACCTCTCTCTCTCTCTCTCTCTCTCTCTCTCTGTTCCTCACTTAATATCTCTCTCCATCCATCTTTCCCTCTCAAATCTATCTTTCTCTCTATATCACTCTCTTTATCTCTCTTTGAGTCCCCTTCTCTCTTTAGCCCCCTCTATCTCCGCCTTCTCTCTTTTTTTCTGTCTCGCTTCCTCACGGTTTCTAACTTTTCCCTCTCTCTGCCTCTCTCTCAATTCCGCTATCCATCTCTCTCCTTCTCTTTCTCTATTTCCCTTTCACTTTCTCTTTTCTATCTCTGTCTCTCTATCTTCCTCTCCATCTATTCATCTCCAATCCCGCATCTTATTTTAGTCTCCTAAATTAATTTCAGTGAAAAAGGCATTGTCCACACATGGATAAATCCTATTTTAGTCACCTAATTAACTTACTGTGAGACTAGAAGTTATTTTGAAAGTACTGCTACCTTGAGCAGCACCAGTATTACTGGTAAAACCTTTCTAATGAAATTGATTTTTGTATCCATTTACTGACAAAAATATATGGCCTTAGCCCTTGCTGCATACGGAATACCTGCGACTTCGCTACCAAGTAGAAGAACTACGCATTCGACCTTGAAACTACTATTAAACATTAATTTTTCCAAAAGCTCATGCTTAACATCTCCAAAACATCCAGTATGGGGAAAAATATTGCAGAAATGCAAACTTATTCTTTGTGATAAATGCACAATGACACGCAAAAAAACTCAGTTGAGGCTCTTGGTCGATCCTTGCAAGATTTGCGTGGCAATATCAGACCATTTGGGAATGCCGTAATATTGTTTGCAGCAGATTTCAAACAAATGTTACGTGTAATTCCCCAATCAACACCAGCAGATGAAATAAATGCTTGCCTCAAATACTCTACCTTTCGGCGCCATGTGAAGGAATTAAACTTAATTCAAAATATGTGTGTCCAGTTGAATAATGCTCGATCCGCACAGAAATTTTTGCATCACTTGTGGGAAATTGGGTACGGAAAATTGCCGACTGATCCGAGTTAAAGGTGATATTCTTTGTCTCTGTAACTTACGTAATTTTATTACATTTCATCAAAAGAAAAGTTGGTAAAAAAGTTTTTTCCAAATATTTAAATACACATTCCACTTAGCTGAGTGAATGAGCTATTCATGCAGCTTATTACAAAAGCGTCCATGAACTTAACGCTATTATTCAACGTAACATTCCAAGTGAGGTAGTCTCATAAAAATCCATTGCCACTATAGTGGATACCTGAGGCGACATTTCATGTGCTGAAACTGAAAATTGGCGTAATAATTACCATGTTGGGAAATATAAACCAACCCAAGCTTTACAATGGCACATGGCTTGCAGTAAAAAAAAAATGATAAACAACAATATCATAGAAATAATAATTTTAACAAAAACTTTCACATGTGAATATATTTTTATTCCACGCATTCCTATAATTCCACCGGATACGCCACTACACTCTACGAATTGCACTTTCTAATTTATTGTCGTTTGCAACAACCATCAACAAAGCTGAGGGATCAATCTTTACAATTGTGTCACTTACAGCTACACACAGGCTATTTTTTCACATGGATAATTTATATTCCGTGTTCAAGAGTCAGCAAACCAGAAAATCTCTATATACGCTTAGAAAATTGCACAACAATCCATACAGAATGTGAAATTAAACCTATACGAAATATGCATTTTCTCATTTTGGATTTTTCCATTGCGCTAATTTGAGCCAGAACAACGCGTGGAGGGTACGGCTAGTATTATATAATTATGATGATATAAATAATTATGTGGATGTTTAAAATTATGCAGATATTAAATATTATGTGGACATAACATACCTGAATAGTAAAAAAATGTCATCACACAATATATGTGACCATTAAGAATTATCTGTTTTACATTTAACTGATGATGATGATGATGATGATGATGATGATGATGATGATGATGGGTAAATCGTCAATTTTGTTTAAGTCTGTTAAGTTCATAAATAACAATATTTTGTCATTGCTGTGACTAAAACACTCAACTGTGAAAATAGAAAACACCCACGTCTGAATATAAAAATATGCCATTGTTATTAAGGTGTTAATGACAGATTAAAAAGTCTAATTACTGCATGACGGAGATGTAGTGTGCAGAAGACAATGCTTTTAGCCTCACTTGCTGTTGTGTCAATTACTCTTGTCGCTATCTTTGTTTCGCAAAAATGTAGTCACTTGCTGCCAAGCCGATTTTGCGTTTTAAAATTTAACATTGCTTGGAAGTCATCTCCCGGGCCTTACGAGACTTGTAACCGACTTTTTATTGTGCCGTCACCCAACCACTTGAACATTTTGCGTTTTCAAATTTAACCTTGCTTGGAAGTCATCTCCCGGGCCTTACGAGACTTGTAACCGACTTTTTATTGTGCCGTCACCCAACCATCTGAACATTTTGCGTTTTAAAATTTAACCTTGCTTGGAAGTCATCTCCTGGGCCTTACGAGATTGTAACCGACTTTTTATTGTGCCGTCACTCAACCATCTGAACATGTTGCGTTTTAAAATTTAACCTTGCTTGGAAGTCATCTCCCGGGCCTTACGAGACTTGTAACCGACTTTTTATTTTGCCGTCACTCAACCCTCTGAACATTTTGCGTTTTAAAATTTAACATTGCTTGGAAGTAATCTCGCGGGCCTTACGAGACTTGTAACCGACTTTTTTTATTTTGCCATCACTCAACCCTCTGCACATTTTGCGTATAAAAATTTTACCTTGCTTGGAAGTCATCTCCCGGGCCTTACGAGTCTCGTAACTGACTTTCTATTGTGCCGTCACTCGACCATCTGAACATTTTGCGTTTTAAAATTTAACCTTGCTTGGAAGTCATCTCCCGGGCCTTACGAGACTTGTAACCAACTTTTTATTTTGCCGTCACTAAACCATCTGAACATTTTGCATTTTAAAATTTAACCTTGCTTGGAAGTCATCTCCCGGGGCTTACGAGACTTGTAACCGACTTTTTATTTTGCCGTAACTCAACAATCTGAACATTTTGCATTTTAAAATTTAACCTTGCTTGGAAGTTATCTCGCGGGCCTTACGACACTTGTGACCAGCTTTTTATTGTGCCGTCACTCAACCCTCTGAACATTTTGCGTTTTAAAATTTAACCTTGCTTGGAAGTCATCTCCCGGGCCTTACGAGCCTTGTGACCAGCTTTTTAGTGTGCCGTCACTCAACCCTCTGAACATTTTGCATTTTAAAATTAAACCTTGCTTGGAAGTCATCTCCCGGGCCTTACGAGACTTGTAACCAACTTTTTATTTTGCCGTCACTCAACCATCTAAAAATTTAGCACGTTACCCTTGATCACGTTTGCTCGCAATATTTATTGCTTGATTCAGAAAACAATATAATTAAATGTACAAAGGAAAGAAAAAATCGTGTCGTTGGTACACAAAAGTAACTAATAGTTATCAATAAAATAATGTCTTTTAGTCGATTGTGCACAATTTTGTGTTCATGAATCATTTTCCTTTACTTTTCTATACTTTAAAGGCCTAAGCACATTTTTCCAAAGCACCAAAAACGGAAAGCTTCAAATAATCGATTTTAATTGCCCCTTTTTCCAAAACACAAAACTCGAAAGTTTAAAACCTTCAACAGGAAACAAATGCAGTTCGACAACATTTTTTAAGTTTAAACTAATGCAGTTCAAAACATGTTTACCTTACGCAAAACAAACCTCAAGTTTAGCTTTTTACAGTAAAAATAATTTGATTGACAGGTTACCAAAACACACATAAAAACAATTTGGCAACAATTTTCACAATAACGATACATTTACGCTGGGTAACTTTTAGCATCCCATTTTTGCTTTCTTTCTTTTATGTTGTGACTCTGTGTGTTTGTTGAATTGTTATTTTTTGCACATTGTTTCTGTGTGTGAATAATATTTTTTTTTTCATTTCCCAACTAATTACAACTACAGCATATCATCCTTCTTTTTAATTCTTTTGTAAATACTTTTTTGTTCGATTACGGAGTGTTTGTTTTTCTTTTCTTTTTTTCTGAAGACACCTCGATGCATGTTTATAAAACATCGAGGGTAACTGCGTCGTAATTATTAAATTGATATTGGGCAAATGACATACATGCTTCTGCTCGAGTTAATTTCTTTCAATCTTTACTTCTTACCTTTACATACTCTTTTCAAACAAGAGCAGTTACTATCTTTCAAAATGTCATCCGTCAATAAAAATACCTACCCATACTAAACAACTCCCTCTCTTCGAATCATTGATAACTCTCCCCCTTTCAGTGCTAATCATATTTATTTCTAGCTGAACCCTTCTTATGGATCCATAGATGACGCAAATGGAGTCGATAGTTTCTTGCGTCGTCAAGCTAAACAAACGTACTTTTCTCTTACACAACGGTACGTCATCTTCCTCATCCAACCTTTCCCGTCGATGTCAACACTTCCGCATTGGAAAATCAGTCTTTTCCTCGACTGATTCGCTGTTAAGTTCACTTGGAGCAGCCGACGCAATTTTTCCTAACGGTCTCTCTTTAGTGGGGATCCATCATTTCTCCATAGACGCTGCACTGAGGTGTTCAGGATGTGCCTTCGTTACAGAAGCTGTTAATTGATCCGTAATTCTATACGAAACAGGAGTTGTTTTTTTCTATTACTACATACTACCGCTTCCAGCGTACATCTAATTCACCTCTATTTTCGTGCTTTTTCTAGTAACTTAAGTTATGGCACAAAAAATTGACTTATGAAGTTCATTTAATAATAATTAATTAAATCCTTATAATAATTGCTTTATTGAGCAGTCGAAAATTCGTTTGGGTAGCCAACATTTTTTAAGAATCAAGTGTAATAAACTGTCATTGAGTGCAAAAAGATGGTGGCCCGAGCAAGAAAAGGACTTACCTATAAAACTGTCAATAAAACAAAAACCATCTGAACCTTTCAAAATTATAAACAAATTATATAAGTAAAATAAATTCGTTTTTGGAATCCAAAATTTTAAGTGCAACGAAATTGTGGCTCGATCATTGACATATAAAACTGAAACAAACTGCAGGTGTTTGTACTTGCTAAAAATCATAATTTCAAAATTATAAACAATAAATTTATTTCTAAGTTAGCAAACATTTTGGTTCGGCCTAACTTGGAATTGAGTACAACTTTGGCACAAGGACTGGGGGGTTTACACCATTCATCAACTAATCACAGAATTGCTCCGTATAGTACTTCCCAATGACTGCAACTAATTGGCCGATTATCTAAACCGAATCAGAGGCTAAACAGTGTTATTGTTACGACGATAGCGATTAATCGGCAATCTCTATTGGCTGACCAATCAGACACTGATTGTTCAATGATGTGGGACAATGAATAGAGGATACCAAAAGCTAAAATTGAGTTAGTTCGTTTTTTGTCACCGCTTAAAGAACCAAATCCGTTGCCACTTCGTTCCGCATCATTTACGCTGCCTAATTGCAGTTAAGATTTTTATTCCGCTAGTCAACAAAAAGCACTCCCATTCCCTGGTTGAAGATTGTGTTAATAAACGCTGTTATTATTTATAACAAGCGCTTTCTGACATTTTCTTTTTATTGCTTGGAAAATGTTCTCCCCCCCCCAACACCAAATTCAACCTTCGTCTTAAGGCAACGTTGGCGTGGAAGGAAACAAAGAAAGACCAGTTAAAATAAGTGATGATTACGAAACCATCGGCCAACTCGGTTTTGTGAAGATATTGTACCACAAAATCACCAATCTTGAATTCTACGGTTTTGTCTTTTCCTCCGAATTTTCTATCATTTTTTCGAGCCTTTCTAATATTACTCTTAACCAAAGTAAAGGTACGATGCTTCCATTCTAGAGCACTGCCCTCATGTTCATCACATAGTATGCTCTACATTGGACTCGATATACTATCACAAGACAGAATAACGTCTGCTCTAGAGCAAGTAATATAGTGGAATCTTTATCTTTTCGCTTACATGAAACTTAACAACCGCTAACACCTGATTGATGTAAACATCCCACGACTGTTTAGTATTACCACCCATCTTTGCTAAGACGTCATGCATCGTTCTATGGAATCTTCATGTTTTACCATTAATTTGAGGTTGATAAAATAATGTTGTCACGTGATGTATATTTAGTTCCTCTTACGCCTTTTTCAATACATTGTTTATATTTTCAGACGTATTCTCTGTTAATAACTGAAGTTGTGCCCAACATCTGGAAAATAATTTCCTTAATCAACACATGCACAAATGTTTCTGCTTTCTTATTCGAAACTGCAAACGCCTCCGGCCAATCAGTGTACATATCTATAAACGTCATCATGTATTGGTTGTCTGAAAAAAAAACTTTGCGCAGAGTCCGGAAATATCTAACGCCAATTTCGCAAAAAGAAATGGAGCCGAATCGCAATTTTTCATTTAAGGTTATTGTTCTCTCAAGTTTATCTTTTGGCAGGGAATACATTTACCGATGTATTTGCTTTTTTTCTGTAAATAAGCAAAGCCAGTGATACTTCTGTTTCATTGCGTGAACCGTTTTTTTACTACTCTAATGTGACCATTATATTCGTGATATTGGATTAACACAATTTCTCGTAGATGCGACGGTACATATAATCTAATTAATGGTTCATCGTCGGGTTACAGCATATAATACACTACTTGATATATTAATCTAAACTTCTTTTCTTCTACTTTCGACGCTTTACCGCTTTTATCCGCAACTTTAAAACTAATATCTCTTTATCAGCTTATTATTCCTTAATTAAACATATTCCCGATAACGTAGATCGTTCGTTCTTTAGCGATGAGTCCTCTGCATTCTTATAAATTCCAAAATCTTTCGGCTTCAAAAGATTTGAGTTTATTGCGCTTAGCCTACAATCTATAGCTCCCGAATTTTCAACGCGTGATAAGAGATCTGCACAAACATTGCCTTTATCTTTCAGGTATTGTATCGTAGCCATATTTAACGCCCTCGTCTGTATTTTCTTATTTATATCGGTTAGTTCAACAAATAGCCTATGATCTGTATAGATGATGACGTTGCACTATGCAAGTAGTTGTTTCATTTATAAAGGCCAAAGTATCACATATGCTCCCTTTTCTATTGTTGACCATCTCGTGTTAGTCTTCCTCGATTTATGAGACAAAATGGATTGGCTTTTATTTCATCTTTATCATGTCTCTGACCATATACCATTTGTGAAAAACATGCCCCAATTGAATGATCGGGGCATCTGTATACAGTCTGTAGTCTGTACCAGGATCGGTGTATGCCAGTATAACCATGTCTGCCAGATTCGTTTTTAAGCTGTCAAGGCAGACTGGTGTCCGTCGTCCCATTGAAAACGCGCATACTTCCAGTAACACAAACTCTTCTTGTCCCTGTAAAAATATGGACATAAATACCTGGAAGACTCCGTGGGCGCTTGTGAATTCAAACAGCATCACTTTAAACTGAAATAAACTCCAAATGGCAAGTGAACGCTGTTTTCTCTTTACCTTTCTCATTTTATTTTACAATAACGTGACTTTAAAGTTAATTTCGAGAAGTATTTTTCTGACTATAGCGAGGCTAATATGTCCTCAATAAATGGTAATGCTCAAGCATAATTCTTTGTGACTTTATTCAATGCTTGAAAATCTAAACTAAATCTCTTGCTAACATTTTCCTTTCTACTAATACTATAATGAAACTACACGGGTTGTTTGATATTTCAATTACTCCTACCCGCATCATTTCATCTACTGCTGAATATACCATTTTACATTTCTTTAGCGGTGATCGATACTGGCATTTACGTGTCGGCTCATGCGTTCCTATATCAATACGCATCTCTACTGTATCGGTTATGCGCAAGTCGTTAGACTTCGTAACGAACAAATATCTATTCCGTTCTAGCTACCTATTGATCTCCAACTTGAATTCTTCGGGTCCCTATGCTCCTTCTAAGTGTTTATCATAGATATTATTATGCAGTTTATCTTGCATGGTTATCTTAGTGATGCTACCATCCCCACTGCACTTAGCTACCTGACAACCTCTTTTAATGTGAGCGTTTGATTGGTATTATTCATGATAAGCTGCAGAAAGTTACTAGACTTATTAATTTTTACCACCGCATACGCCACTACAATTCCACTAAGATTACTAACAAATCCGCTATTTATTTACTCTATCTCATATTTCAATGCTTACCCGTTACTAAATCTCGCAGGGCATTACATGTATGTAGATATTGGGATTTTAACGTTATTTTCTCGGTCAGTCTAACTATTGTTGAAATATGAACATCTTCTACTAATGCTATATATTCATATTTCGTATCTTATTGCTCCTAAATCAAAGTAATTTCTACCTCTTTCTGGCTAAGCTAATCACGACTTTGTATTACACTTCTAGTAAGATTTTTCACAACAAAAACAACAACAAAGAATTTATGCTGTGTTGACTAACTTCTTATTCTTAACCTTAATCGCGCGATCCACATTTAGTAGAGCCAAATTTGCTGTCCTTGAATTTTCTGCCTTTTTTCTTAGCTCAGGCCCGTTTCGCAGTGCACTAAGACGCTACTATTTATTATCGAAATCTCTGTTCCTAGAGCTTGTATATTTTTTCCGTCAAACCTAATGCTAATGGAATTTGCTGTGCTCTAGTACGTGCGTCGGTAGCTTCTTGGTCCGTTCGTCGGGCGTCGTACGAACGGGGCTCTCCCGTTTCCCTGTGTACGTCGCTTACAGTTTATTTTATGTGGCCCTCTTTACCACAATAGAAACACCTTATGAGCTGCTTACCTTTCCCTTCTCCCTATTTTTATATACCAACCCCTTTTCTCTACTTGGTTTTCTTTTTTTTCGTTTATCGTCATATCTGGAGGGGGGCTGGCTAAACCCTCGGCTGCAACTTGAATGCATCGTCTAGTATGACAAACCTCAATGAGTTCGTCTTTATGTTCATGACTTGTGTCAAGCAGGATCTTCCGTCTTCCATCTGCTAAGGCTTTTTGATAAGTTGCTTGAAGATCTGGAAGGCATTACCGTCATGTATCGCACTATATGTTCCCTCTGCTAGCCGCACTATTCTTTACATAAAGTCTTGTATTCCTTCTTCTTTTACCCTGCCTCACATCTGTTAACTCTACTATACAGGGTGGCCGAAAAGTCCCAGGACACTATACATGTATTTTTAATAAAACACAGTATTTTTTAATGAAACACACAGAAAACGTATATATTCAACAGTCCTGGGACTTTTCGGACACCCTGTATATTTGTTGGGATTTGCGACTATTCTGTAATAGTTTTCTATTGACAGTTTTAATTCTAACCATCTTAAACTTTTCTTATTTAACATTACGAATAGCCATACAACACCCCTAGTGGTCAAACGTGCTTCCTGGCATTTTTCTTCATCCGCAGTGCTGACTATTCTAAAGTACTTTTTTATATCTTCAATTAAAATAAAATGTTGGCATAAAACTTATGTAGAAGTAAAACTTATGCAGTGATCAACATGCTGATATTTAAAAAACGTATTTGAATATAAAAATTATGTGAATATTTAAAAATTATGTGAATATTAAAAGTTATGTAGGTAATACAAATTACGCAGATACAAATATTATGTTTTTATAAAAAAATGTCTGGATATTAAGAAGTATTCTTTTTCTCTTGGTAGTACTTCGCAAACGAAGATTCTATGAAGGGGGTTTTCAACCTCGACTGCAGGACGCTTGTGGCTGACGAACACGATGCGAGACAAGCAAGTTTGGCGACAGCGGCTGCAGTCAAAAGTCGCGTCAGGTGTGGCTGTTGAGGCTTCGCGAATCTTCTTCCTGCAGTGCTTGTCCCGCAGATTCTCTATGCAGGAGATCTCAAAGGAGGCGACAGTCTGGTTGACAGTATGTCGCCAGGTAACACGGTCAGCAGCGAGGGCAAACCACTGGATGTGGTCAATGTGACAGTGGTCACTTTTTCAGTGAGTCTTTATATCTTTTTTTCGGTACCCCTCTGTCACGACGGGCAGAAGAGAGTTCGCAATATAGGACTGCCACATTAATAAGTATATGTATATCTAAAATATGTGAGTATTAAAGATGATATAGATTTTGAAAAAAAATATGTAGATAATAAAAATGTGAATATAAAAATATAAGGATATTAAATAAAAGATATAGATATTACAAATATGTAAATAATTAAACATTATGTTAATATAAAAATAAGTGGATATTCAAACATTAAATAGATATTTTAAAAATATTGTAGATATTAAAAACATCATAAAACATTATTTATGACTTCCTCTTTTGAAGAGCATTCTGTAAGGGAAATATAAAAACTTTCAACTTAACTTATATTAAAAAAGGTGATTTCCCAAGTTGTGTTGAACAGTTTACGAAGAACAAATGCGTAATGTAAATGGATATTATTATTTTTTGTCGTATAAGTGTTTTGACATGTTTGCGGGCAATAACATCGCATTGAAATCAAAGGAGACTTCAGTACAGGATTCGAATACAACGACGCCTCCTATAGTCATATCTAATCACATATATTAGTTTTGATAATCTATAATATAGATGCTGATGCTGAAAAGGATTTTTTTTTAAATAAGTATATATAAAAACAATTTGGATTGAACCTCATCAACGTGGAATTATTTAAAAAAATACTTGCTTAAATCCAACTAAAAACATTCATCTCAGCCTAAATTAAGTTACTAAAACTAAATACGTTGTTCTTGCGCATCTATTTTCTTATGAATATAACTCAATCATTAAAATCATACTCAGTGACTGCTTACCAAGTATAACTGGTGAAGGTCCATCGAGGTTGAGTGACAATAATTCCCCAAGATTTTATATACTTTTCATATCTTTTTTAACGCTTGCAAATTATTTTGTGTTATCGCAAACTCAGTTTACCATTAGTTTCCGTTTGCATAAGCCATATGTGTGTTTCTGGGAGGTTTGCGGTAATGAGGAGGCTAGTTTATATTTCGTCTAATTTATGACAATTCTCATTCTATGATTATCCTTTATTTCTATAGCACCTGCCATGTGACTTGCTTATCCTTATAATTTGTGTGGGTTAATTTTCGCATCCTTCAAGTTTCATCATTACAGTCTGTGTTATCATGTTATTTCTCATTTTATTATTATTATTATTATTATTATTATTATTATTATTATTATTATTATTATTATTAATGTAATTGTTGTTGTTGTCTTTGTTGTTAGTGTTAATTTATGACGATGATCATTTAGTTGCTGTTAAGTTTAATATTAATAGAATATATAAACATATAGAATTAAAATAAACTTTTATTAGAAAAAAATCAAATCATAAGAAATTAGCAATTATACACGATCTGCATTTTTCGTTGAACATGATGTATGCTCATAATTACTACTTGTGACTAAATTTACTTAATTTTGCATGAATTAATCTTTTCATTGCAAGTCTTCGAGTGAGCGTACATCTCGCTATTATGTAAAGTTCACAACATATGTATTTCACATTGTTTCTGATTTAGCCATTTTTTTTTACATTAATACAACTAAATAACCAGTTACATGTAAAATATTTCTCCAATTCTGATGTAAAAGCGACTGCACGTGTTATTTGAAATTAGCTTTCTGCAGGTATTCACTTACTCTCGCTTTCATATCCGTCACTACAAGATCTCCAAAGAATTGTTCTCGACATATTTATTACGGAAACATATAATTTACGTAGCGATGTTAATTATAGGTAAACGAAAGTAGAAAATACACATTGCTTGATGAACACCCGCCTTTAACAACTATTATATATTGTATGTTTATATATAATTTGATGTTTAGCTCAGCAATAGACGAGATTCCTTCCAAGCAATGTTTGATTCTGAAGCACACTACTATATATGTTAAGATTAGATAACAATTCGAGTATATTTCGGAATCGATATTTTAGAGGCAGAAATTTTGTTCATTAGTTCACCATACCAACGACCATAATACCCACATGTTGGCTTTGTGTCATAAAGAGATTAGGTAAGTAATGAAATATGATTCTCAAGCACATGATCGACTTTGGTATTTTATTTACATAGGCAGTCAGCAAGGTTCATAGACCACTCGAGGATAAGGGATAAAGAGTGTACAGTAGAAATTGGACAATATAGTAATCGTTAGTAATGGAGATTCGGTAAATTTGTAAACTTATATGGAACGACTCATCAAAAACTTGTTTACATTAGACTTGAAGACAACCATATTGTAGTCAGCTGGAAAGCATAAAAACGGAAGACAATTCCACAGGCGTGCAGTTCTAAGAAATAAGCTTTGTTCATGGAATCTACGTTCAGGTTTATACAAAGATAAAGAATAGGGGAAATTAGTGATAGTGTTTTCTGTTGGACGGGTGTTACTTGTGAAAGTTTGGCGAGAGGGGGCCATAGACTTAAGCTCAGCCGATCACTTTCCATAAAAATAACGATAAAGTAGAGACAAACTCACAACATCTCTTCTGTGAGAAAGAGGTTGCAGAGAAGGGAAAAGGACATCGCCCACAAGGCTACGAAGTCTATTTTGAACTCTATCAAGGCAGGATAAGTCCTTTCTAGCAGCTTCTGCCTATAGATGTTGCAACAGTACGCCATCATTGGACATAGCTGGCTCTTATATAAATAGAGAATTGCATCAGCATTGAAATATCTACTGGATCGATAGAAGGATCCCATCATTTTTCCAGCGGCCTTGTATGTGTTTAATTTAAGATCAGGAGTAAAGTTCAAGCCCAGAAGCTTGTTAAATCATGAGGCACCCTCAAGACGAGAGCCATTCATTTCAATTGATGACAGATGGGGAATAGCGCGTTGATGATGTAAAGATAAAGGCTTGGTTTTAGATGCATTAAAAGTAACAATCCACCTCTTTCCCCATTGTACCACTAGCTCAAGATCAGAGGAGAGAGAATCAGAGAAAACTTGGTCATTTACGGTCTTAGATGTCCTACCATAGATAGTAGTGTCATCAGCATAGTATTCGACTAATTTTTATCCTTGTAGTTTTGACATTTAGAATAATCGGTAGCGACTCCAAAATTGTAGTTGATACTTCTGCATGATGGCTACGTTACCTTACTTTAAAATTATTCATCATTTCCATGGAGTTCTTGTTTAAACGTTGTGCCCCTTGAAACAAGGGCCACCTCCTTTAATCGAATGAAAACACGAGGCTCAAAGACAAAGCTAATTTCTTTTGTTTTGTTTGTTTTTCTGTTAACCAAACGGAATATATTTGTTAAGTGCTAGTCCTCTACTACGAATTCCCTGCGTCCACTGTTTTGTGCAACTTTTTTACATCATTATATTCATACGCATTCTGTGGTTGTAAAACGTGTTTTAATCATGCCTATTTTTCGTCTATTGTGTTTGTCATTAGGAATTATTAATACATGTGTTTTAACTTTCAAATGGTTCATTTTTGTCCTTTTGGAGATTCTATTATAAGCACGCCTTCCCTATCATGGATGAATGAGAATGTAAAATATTATAATTACCCATATCCTCTCAAAGCACTCCGCGTATAAATGAGCATTTATCGTAATACAGTTACGCTTATAATTTTAGTTGAAGTGTAATCAATCTCTGAGAAGATGGCCGACTTTCGATACATACAAATGAACTGATATTAAGCATTCAGACAAAACCAAGATTCTATTTATGCTTATTATATATCACCACTTCACGTGGCTTATCACGTTCTTCTGCACAATATGCGTCACATCTCTTGCGTCTTCCTTTTCTGGTTTCCACGCATCAGTGGCAGAAAGTGCGCATCTTCTGACCATTCGAGGTAATGTTGTTTGTGATCTTGTTACAACCCTCTACCTGATATTATGATAACACATGGAACATTCGGGAGGCTTTCATTATGGCAATATACTACTTGGCCTCCATCAGAAGTCTCATTAGACATGGAATCATCTGCATTTAAGCTCGGTACTTGCATTGTCTCTCACAAAATATCACAATCTTTTACTAGCATTCTCTGACATTATGTCAGAACAGACCTCGTCGGGCCTGGTCCCACTATGTCTCGCAAATCTTTCATACGACGTGGCATTTTCTCTACCGATATGTTCTGTTCATTGGTAATTCTTCTTACATGTCCACCTCCAAATTTTGTGGTACGTCGCCTATGTGGAGCTTTACCAAATTCGTTCACCAGTCTTTTAGACAGTCGTCTATTAATTGTGTATCGGCGCTGATGTTCTCTCGATTCCTTTAAGCTGTATGCAGTTAAGGGGTCAAAGTTCAACGATGTGACATTTGAAAACTCTGCCAAACTCCACCGCCAATTTTATGTCTAAGCACTTGACATTTTAGATATAGGTTCCTTGAACATGGATCTAACTTAATAACTTGATTTGAGCACAAAACAATAAATGTTAAGAGGTCATAATAGGGGTCAAAATTTTACAAAAAAAATCTCTACCAAATTACTCAGACAATTTCTAGTCTAAACATTTGAAATTTTACATAAAGTGTATTTAGAGATAGGGCAAGCTTTTTAATCGATTTGGGCCGAACATTTCAGTTACCAATATATAAATATATGTATGTATGTATGCATGTACGTTTGCATGTCTGCCTAAAACTTTCGACAGAGGCGACGGATTTTTAAAAGATCAGTATCGTTTTAGAGTTCCACCTTTCAGACGGCAAATACCGAAAAATTGGCTAAAAACAGTAATATCTTCACCCCCAACTGGGCACTTTTCTACAGGGGGGTCGCCTTTTTCGCGGATATTTTTGAAAGTAATCCTCTCCTTTCGATTGTTTAACCTTAATTAAAACCTACGTCACTTCCAGAGTGGCGGTAGTCGTAACAACAGACACGTCTGTATTCTTCCCGTTCTTTTCCTTCTTTACGTACAGGTTCAAGCTTGCCTTCCTACTGCCACATTTTTGTGCTCAAAACACACCTCCAAACACCCGGGCAACGTCGGGCATCCATGCTAGTATATCTTTCTCTCTCTCTCTCTCTCTCTCTCTCTCTCTATATATATATATATATATATATATATACTTATTTTTTACTATAATAATTAAATGCCTACATACACTAGTGTTTCATCCTTTCGGGAATCTTCAGTGCAGGGTGTCACGATTAATACCATTCGAACGATTTGAACCCCGCAACACTAGACATCTCTGGCTCGATTAGCGAAGACATAATCCATTCAGCTACCATTAACCGCGTGAAATAACGTTGAATTTTAAATATAATATGAATTTATATATATATATATATATATATATATATATATATATATATATATATATATATATATATATATATATATATATACTGTGTGTCAAATTATTAACGAGATAACATTTTTCTACCAGTTTCAGAAATTTACCGGTAGTTTCGTGTCAAAAGCTTTGGAAACGTTGGTGATGCTAAGCTGCGCGTTCTGTGAAATTATAGTACTGTTCTGCGCAATGTCAACAGCTTGCCATCGTAATTGCTTAATTCACGATCTTTGAGGTGTGTCAAATTATTAACTAGGCAGTTTGTTTTGTCAATAAAATGGGTTCTAAATGCGATTTGAATAGTTCTGAAAAGAGTACTATTACAGAACAGGTAGCAAAAAGTAAAACTAGCCGTCAAAATATCGAAAATCATAAGAAGGTACCATCAAACTACAAAGGTACGTAAGGGAGCTGATAAACGTAAATCTAGAGTTGTTTCATGCCGTTCTCTACTCTAAATTACACCTGAAGTTTTTAAGAACCCTCGGCAGACAGGTCGAGAAGTTGTTGCCCAAATCGGATTGAAATATGTCTCAAAAAGTACTCGATGTCGCCTTCTGAAAGAAGTGACACAGTCTGTTTAGCCTGTGACAAAGCCTCCATTAAAGCAACATCACATACAAAACCGATTGAAATAGGCAGAGGACAGCATTAAAATGGATTTTTCCAATGTCTTTTTACGCATGGCCCAGATGGCTGGAGCAAGGGATGGGCCCTAGATGAACGACATCTTCATCAGCGTTTAAGGCGCCAACAAGGTATGGTGGGATAATGATATGGGCTGGGATTAATGAAGGCACTTTAGTTGGCACATAGAAAATCCCAGAAGACATAAAAATGACGTAAAAATTCTTACATAGCTTTTCTGAAGAATCACTTTGAACCATGGCTGAAGAAGCAAATGTTGACGTAATAAAGAACTAATATTTTATGCAGAATAATAGTTATTTCGCATGCAGCAAACAAAGGCAAAGAGTATTTGCAACTACTGAGGTTCTCTGGCGCATTCGACAGGTTTGAAACAATTGAAAATATTTATATATTGGTAACTCAAATGCAAGTGGACGCCAATTTAAGAGCAAAGATTAGTTGTGGGATGTTCTCCAAGAAGTATCGCGAGGAATAACTGCCGAAATCACAAATTTGAGTAATACTGTGGACCAACGTTTTTCATAAAAGTCACAACGTCTTTCACAAGTCATTTATAAAAGAAAGATCGCATATCCCTACTAATTATGGCTAACGTAGAAATTGCTGTGTAGTTATTGTGTTCTAAGCATTTTTCCTAGTTCATTTAATGTTTGAAAATCATTTCAATAAACAAGTTATGCGTATATTGTGTTTTTTCTCAACCTCGTAAATAACTTGACACGCAGAGCAGCTTCTGCCATAGTTTCGCTAATACTGCTTTAAATAATTTTATTTTTTGACTGGAATAGCTGAATAGTATAGTAATCACTTCCTGCAAGTTTCATGGATCTTAATTCCCTCGTTCTTTAAGTATTAAGGAAAATGTAAACTTGTTAATAATTTGATACGCAGTATATATATATATATATATATATATATATATATATATATATATATATATATATACATGTTAATAAAACATATTAAAAACAGTTTGAAAAAGAGTTTAAAACATATTTAATCTGAAAAGGAAACAGGAAACACTTGATAAGTGGATAGTCCTTAATCCGCGGAGTTTTGAAAAAATACTTTCCTATTCATCAGAGGGTAGGAATAAGCAAAATGCAAGATCGGATTTTGCATACAAAGTAGTTATGAAACAACAAGTAAGTCAAAGACCTTACTTGATAACAAAAAGTGAAGCAGAGGGGATATGGTGAACAAAAGGGTGATTACACGTGAATGGATAGTCTGGTGAAAGGTAATTAATCCAATGACGGTAAGATCCAAAAATATAACTCCAAGAAAGTTAATTGAGTTTCCATTTGCACAAGTAAAATCTGAGGAAATCACGTAATTGGAACATGGTCCAAAATAAGCCAAAAGGCCGAACTCCATGGAATAATTCATAATTTTATTCATAATTTATTTTATATATATATATATATATATATATATATGTGTGTGTGTGTGTGTGTGTGTGTGTGTATATATATACATATATAAAGTTTCTTTTATATGTTTGTACTTTACAACTTTCAACATTTCAAAACTCTGAGGATGGCTAGGACTTAATTAAATCGTCAATTGAATAATGAATAATATCAGAGTGTTTAAACCTGTGAGAATAATGAATACTTAAAACGTCATCTGGAAATTACTTTGGACATCGAAATTGAGAAACATTTTTTTTTTTAAATATTTTGCCTTCGGAAGAGAACCAAATATTAGAACCAACTTATTTATAAATAATATATACCAAAAAATTATATAGAAGATAAGACATTCTCGGTAAGAAGAATTTTAGAAGCAAAATAAAAAAAAAATCATCCACGGGAAGTCGATTTTGTACTCTTTCAACGTAGAACAAGATGTTTTAAGTAACATCACCTCAAATGTGGCAGCAGTATTCTAATATCTTAGAACGTATCATACTTTTAAAAAGATACAAGATAAATAAGCAATCAGGTTGAAGCGCTAGAATGGCAAAACTATTTTCTTTGCGACAAAATGAATGTATGTCTTCCATTTTGGGTTTGATGTGAAATTTTGTCCACCCCCACATTCATTCCACTTGAAGCAAAAGAACTGTATTAACATTGCCTGTTGAAGGAGAAATCCTTGGTTAAAATGTTTAAAAGTAACTTATCATTGCACCAAAATATCAACGCCGAAACAGAAACGGTCCGAACATAATTTGATCATCAATGTTTTTTACAGTTATACGGATATTGAATATTCTGCATTGCTTTCAACGAATTATCACAGAATAATTTTTTTTGGTTATCATAGATTACATTACAGAGAATGGTTCAAACCAATGCATTTGTTTCAAACCATATTAAAAGCTTCTACTTTCTCCAAAAGACCGCTGCCCTATACATGAAGCCGCCTGTCAACAAATTCATCGAACTTGTGGGACATGACACCCGCCGTGTCAACTGTTTATATGTCGAAGTCTATATTTTTGTATCTATGTAGATTGCCTGTGCTGAGATGGTGAGAACTAATTCTAAAACCCCTTAAATAAAATCATCGAGAATTTTCTGAGAAGGTAATGGAACACTCTCATCACAAGAAATGATTTTCACAAGTCATATTTGATTTGCTTTTCGGAAATGATGTTTATCATATTTTTTCCTCTTTTATTTTCCTGCTGATTTCACGTTTAATAAATACTCCCGCGTGTCCAATCACCATGAAAACCTTATGCGAACACTTGATTTCCCACGAGATATGAATTAGAGCATCATCGAACAAACCTATGAGTTAAAGTCATCATATCATTTTCCCATAACATTTTATACAGACAAAATTATTCGCACATAAAAATCAATCTAACATTAATAACAACTTTTCATCCAATTAAAGTAAAATCGATTATATCGTTAACTTCTCATTACAGTTGCTTTCAAACTAATTAAAATAATGATTAACAATTTTAGAAAATTTCGATAATAGTGCTAGACTTTTATCACTAGTGCAAAGTACGATAGCCCAACTGCACATACCAACACATACACACAGACACACAGACACACAGACACACACACACACACACCCACACCCACACACACACACATATATATATATATATATATATATATATATATACATATATATAACACCATGAATTATACTTTACAACAATTTGTTGTTCGACAAAATACTCAAATAAGAAATTTAAGATTTACTTAATCCGCGGGATTTCAACGAAATGTTCATCGGAGGAGAGATATTAGCATATAAATAATATAACGAAGCATAAATTTGCATAAATTTAACTGCAGTACATTAATACTACTCGAATATGAAAAAAATAAATTAATGGAAAATGTTCATGAAATAGGAAAAAGAAATGAAAAACAAAAAAAAACATAACTTAAAACTTTACGATTAAAAATTAAGAAAAGAAGATATGGCGTGGTTAGGTATTTCTAAGCCGAAATTGTTATAAAAGTCAATGTTCTTATGAGAAGTTGTCTTTTATAATGTTAACAAATATATCCAATTTAAATATTCGAAATATACATAATCTCAATAGTAGAAAGATGTTGTTCGCAAGAATTCTAGTAAGAAAGATTATTTCCAACCCGAATCGTATTTTTTTTCACTTCGGAATAACGCAACCGGCGTTACGAATACTTCCATGGCCCCCCCCAAAAAAAATTAATGACGATACACTTGATTTCCAGAATATAAAGGAAGTAAAAAAAATGTGTTATCTAAACTCAGGCAGATTGTACTTCAAAAACTTAAACACCAGTGTCTTTTAATTAACAAAGAAACAAAACAACAAATTTTACAGAATCTTAGACCCAATATAAACGTAAGCTAGGCAAGGAGTGTGAATATCTGGACGCATTAATTATTTATAAAGATATTGCACACTCCTTTTTTCTTGGATTTGTCATTTGCTCTTGTTACGTAAAATTAGTAAATCACCTCACAGATCGCATGTAAAGCTTTTAAGACTTCATGTACCATATTTTCTACTCTTGTTCAATAATCACTTTATGCATATGATGTGAATCGCATAACTTACTCGAAGAATAACATGCCGGATAATGTGAATCATTTTTGCATACACATGTTGAATAATGGGTCTCACAGTATGGGTTCGACTACATTTACCTTTGTATTTACATTTGTATAAAAAAAACAAATACATTTGTTGAAGGCTATAGATTGTATGTAGTGAATCTTCTTATATAGTTTTATGATTTTATTTCGCGAATCGTTGTAAATAAACGTATTGTACAATCTGGTGTCTTTTAGTCATTTAGAAAAGCAGCTGTTGGCACCACCTGATACCTGTAGAAAAACTTAGATATTTGTGTAAGATGTCTGTGTATTTTAATTTGTAATCTGCTTGTAAGACATGGTCCACTTACAGAACTCCTATTCGTTCTCGAGAGCGTCACTATCAGAATTGCTTTAGACACTTGGTTGAACTAGCTTTATCTCTGACACCGCAGTGTTAAAGTGTGTTACTATTCCAAACATTTATGATATACATAGACAATATTAGGCTAGTTAGTCTGTTCATCTTATTGCTGAGAGAGTGTCAAACCTGTGTATTTTTGGAAAACTAATTACCACTACTCCTCCATAGCAAGAAGATATTTCAAGATGGTGTCAAAGATGATTTGAAGTGATTTCTAACTGATGTTGGCTTTTGCGATAGATTGATTGTAGCAATGTGTAGATGAAGAAAAAAAAGCGATATTTAAAAAGCAAACACATATAACATTTAAACAGATTAAGATAAAAAGGTTAAGAGAGCAGCGTGTCATATGCACAAGGTTCATTGGGGGATTTTTACCAATATCATTTCGGTATGTAACGAAATGGTTATACTTGAAATCGAATAAACAGTCGGCACACACACATACGCACGCGCATATATATATATATATATATATATATATATATATATATAATATAATATAAAAATTATAACACGGAAATTACATAATTGTCGATGCAATAATTTATTTCAACCTTATGGTATTTTCAAGCATCTAAATCAGACAATTACATTTTTGATACTGAAAAAGAAAAGAAAAATCGTGCTTCGACCCTCAAAAAAACAAAAGTGGTGGTAGTAGCAATCCACTTAATACATTTATAGAGAGGGTGGTAGGGATTCAAAAAAATAACAATTAAAAATTAAAAATAACAAATAAAAAAATTAGATTAGACACTTATAAGCGGCAGCTCGATGTAACCATAGATACACACACACACACACACACACTCACACACACGCAACACATACACATACACACACACACGCCTCTAAGATGTACGTTCTGACATGTAAATGCCTTGACACGCGTTTACTAACCTAGGAAGGGGGGGGCGAAAGTATACGGATATATAGTGAAAGAAATAGAACAGCGCGTAATGGAAAAAAGAAGAAAAAAAAAGAGGAAGAAAAGAAGAGGATACAGTGATTGAGTCATGGAAAGTAGGTCTATTAAAAGATAAATAAATTAATAAAAAATATAACTAAAAAAATAAATAAATAAAAATAAGAAAATAAAAATAAAAAGAATATTATATATAAAGTTTTAAAACTATCTGTATGTTATTATGTAAAAATTAATATTATCTTATAATTCATTTAAATATTTTATATGTAATATAATACTATGAATTTAAAAATTGAGTCTATATATTTAATATTTTATATATTTTCATGTAAATAATTTTATTGGTGATTATAGCGGTCGTTGTAATTAATATTTCAATTCTTAATTGATTAAGAAGTGGGAAAATGTAATATTGATCGCCCCCAATTCGATAGGACGTATCTAGTTTCGGTTAATATATACTTTTATTCCCTCCGTACAACAAAATTATTCTCATGCACGCATAAAGAAATAAGTAAAATAATTAAATTTTTGTGTTGATTTGTATCAAATCTAATAATATCTAGTTTTAGTATTTGGTCTTTTTGACTTAACTCAGTTTAATAACTAATGTATTATCTGCAGAGAAAAATTATTATCTTAAGGCTATCTCATTTATTTATAAGTAATTTGGACAAGCCAGGTACTTCGGGGAAAATATATATATATATATATATATATATATATATATATATATATATATATATATATATATATATGCCTAGCTTAGATTTCGGACAACAAAACGTAAAGTAGTTATTATCGAGTATATACCGGACAACACTATAATTGCCGGTGGGGTGGGGTAGGATTGTTTATCGTAATTAATCTAGTGGTGTTAGATTCGGTGTCTTTACCATTATAGAATTCTCTGTTCGTCGGATCTAGAGTTATTGGTTATTTTAAATTTACATTTATGTCTACATCTGGCCATCAGTTCACCTCGTTTGTTTAGGAGATTACTGTGTTGGTACTTCAGGATTCTTATTTTTTCCTCAAGGCATAAACTGCATCTCTGCCTAAAGCCGTTTGGAACGTCCGAATGACATAGGATTGACCATGAAATCATTGGGGATCGATTCTCATTTTTTAATAACCACCATTGTTTAGCTAACTCGGTTTTATTCTTAAGTTCTGGGTTATTGAAAGAATGTTTGTGGTCATAAAAACGTTGTTTCCAGCTTCCGGCGGAGATACCGAAGTAAACTTTTTTGTCCCTGTTATTATCTTCTGGGTGGATAGTGGCCTTATAAACCACGCACTCAACTTTACAATTACCGTCCAGTGGGCAGTTATTTTTCGCTGTTCTATTTCTTTCACTATATATCCGTATACTTTCGCCCCCCCTTCCTAGGTTAGTAAACGCGTGTCAAGGCATTTACATGTCAGAACGTACATCTTAGAGGCGTGTGTGTGTGTATGTGTATGTGTTGCGTGTGTGTGAGTGTGTGTGTGTGTGTGTGTGTATCTATGGTTACATCGAGCTGCCGCTTATAAGTGTCTAATCTAATTTTTTTATTTGTTATTTTTAATTTTTAATTGTTATTTTTTTGAATCCCTACCACCCTCTCTATAAATGTATTAAGTGGATTGCTACTACCACCACTTTTGGTTTTTTGAGGGTCGAAGCACGATATTTCTTTTCTTTTTCAGTATCAAAAATGTAATTGTCTGATTTAGATGCTTGAAAATACCATAAGGTTGAAATAAATTATTGCATCGACAATTATGTAATTTCCGTGTTATAATTTTTATCTTATTGCTCTGTTTACCACATTGAGCTCTCATACCCGGATTTCCTCTGGATTTATTCCATTATAACACTATATATATATATATATATATATATATATACTAGCAGACCGCCTTGCATTGCGTGATCGCAAAATACTGCGCTTAAATATAATATTTTGATTAATGCAGATTTCGTATTTATTATAATATTGTATTAGACTTAATAAATAGTAACGATTTAAAACTACAATTAAAAATAAACTCGTGTATCACCATCGAGAATCGGAACCAAACCGTTTAGTTTACGATTCACTTTAACGTTATTGCTTGAGCTATAAAGACACGTTTGTTGTAAGACTAACAATTAATTCATGAACCAATAGCTATTACACTACGCATGCATATGCATAATGACATCGTTCGACCTTTACTAGGCCAATTCCATTTCTTAATTTACACACTTTTGTACTTAATTTCCCTGGCTAAAACCCAAATAAAAAATTTCGCATGGGTTCCAATACCATATTTAGTAGGTTTAATGTTAGTGAACCAATGACTGACAAAGGAGTTAGGTAGGTTTTTTAAACAAATATATATATATATATATATATATATATACCTATACATAAATATAAATATAAAAAGAGGTTTGTGTTAACTATAACCTTTTTTACGCAAATATTACGCAAGTATAAATCATGTAGAATGTCTGCATGAATATAATTATACGTAATAGTTAACTAAAGGCGATCATCCAATAAGAAAACCGAAAAAAAACTAATAGGGAATTAATTGAAATTCATGTTTAACAGTATATGCAAATAAGCTAGATCTTTTTTAGATGGATTCAATTCCACGACTCATATATAAAAAATGTATTTCTCTTTTTAATATCAACACACAAAAGCCCAAATTTTAAAAAATGTTGAAACTTAAATAAACAAAGGGTAGTTAACTCTCTAATCGCTTAGGAGAGGGTAACAATTACATACAACTCATTCGGTAAAAAATAAATAAACAATAGAACTCATATATATATATATATATATATATATATATATATATTAATACAATAGCGTGTGTGTTCTTTTCTGTGTCACGCTTTCCGGTAAATTTGATTGGTTGAGATTTTATTCTGAGATAGACATTTAATTTCGGAATACACCTTTACGGACGCTCTAGGTTCTATTGGATAAGCGTGTTCTCACGGATATATTTGTTTTTAATTCTATATTATTTAGAGTTTTATCTTACAAAAGTTGTTAAGAAATAATTGATTTTAATTTATTACGTAATACAAAAACTATAACATACATCTCTCGGCCGATGGGGACAAAATTGAGCAGTTATTTGTTTTCTTTTTCATTGTTTTTTTTTTACATTTGTTTATTGAGAGAGAGAGAGAGAGAGAGAAAGCGAGAGCGAGAGAGACGCTGATGGCTTCGTTTATTGAAATATTATTGCTACTACTAATTGCTATAACATGTGAACAAAAGTCCAGATCATGTGTTATGACACCTCGAAGTTAGCAACACGTTATTAGCACCTTTTTCTAAATGAATTATTTTTATTGCAACATTGTTTTAACTAAAATAGTTTAATGAAAAAACTGTTTTTGGTACATACTTACTTCTGTTCATACATACTTCTGTTCTCCCTCCACCTTGATCTTCCCACCACAATATATGGGCTCGTGAAAAGTTATTTAAAGTCAAATTTCGATAAGTTTTGGGGTAAAACTTTCAATTTTATTTTTTGTCGCCGGAGATATTTTGTTCTGATGTAATTTACAATAGTGAATTCCTTTTTTACTTCATTTTTTATGAAGTGATATTTAATATCTATATTGTCTTTATTTGGATAGAAAAATCAGGCTCCACTTTGATAAATTATTGTGTTGTTCGCTAAGACTATGCTGGCTAACTTATCATAATAAATCATAATGGGCGTTTCAGTTAATACTGATTCTAAAATAACCCTTAGAATAGCTTTTAGTTGTAGCGCCTCTTGTGCAGTATATGTTAGCGCACTGAATTCCGCCTCACACCTAAAGAATCTGCTGCTTTTTAGGTTTCCATGAAATAATAGGCATATTTTCTGATAGTCTAAAACAATATATAGATATAATTTTTCTATATTCATCATTTCCTCGGTCTGATGCTGAAAACCCTCCTAATTTTTGAAGATTATTGATTTTCTAAATACTAGATTATGTTTCGCAGTCTCTTTTAAATAATGAAGGTCTTGTTTTATTCTGTTTAAATAATCTATTGTCGGTCCTGATAATTGTTGTGGTAGTTTTGTTACTGTGTAACATATGTCAGATATTGCAGCTGTCATTAAGTAGATAAGGCTTCCTATTATTTCTCGGTATAATTATTACGATAATTATTAATCGTCAATTATTTCGGATTCTGTCTGTATTTTTATTGATATCATTTTCAATCGGTGTAGAGCGTTTCTTACCTTCTTGCATTTCAAACTTTGATAGAATTTTATCAATGCACCTCGATCGATTCATTTAAATAATTCTATTTCCATGAGTAAAATCTATACCCAGAAACCGTATCTTGCCAGGAATGGTCATTTTGAATTTTTTTATTTAATCTGTTCTTCATATCGGTAAAAATTATGTCCCAATTTGATGCTATTAAAATGTCATCGACCCATGAAACATAAATCAGTAGTTTATTGTCTTTATTTTGGGTAGAAAAATCAGGCTCCACTGGGCATTGTTTGAATCACTGTTCAATCATAGAAGATTCCAGATCTTACTGCTCTGCTTCAGACCGTACAGTTATTTGTAAAGCCTTCTCACGCAAGTTTTATTTTTATTATGACTCCTTCTTGAGGGGTAATATAAATTTCAGTCTATCGCTGAATTTAAATAATTATTTTTTATGGATGTTAAGATTATATTGCGACGTGATTTGCAATAAAATTCTGATTGTCTTTAGATGTGTAGTCGCTTAAAACGTAGAAAAATATTCTATACCGTAAATCTAAGATTATCCCTTAACAACCAATTAGCCTTGTATTGTTCAACGCCTGACGTTGTAGTCTTCTTTGTAAAGACCCATCGAGTAGAAATGACATGTTTGAGAGAAGCGCAACCGAATAGGTAGACTTTTCTGTTAAAGCATCTATTTCGCTTCCGTTGCTATTTTCCATTGCTGAGAATGTTCTGAATTAATTGTGTCGTTTCAGCTTTTTGGCGTATTATCCATGGAATAGTCGACTTGATAATCTTAAAAATTGACGACCACAACAAACATCGAGTTGTCTTCTGCTTCATTTTAGGTAAGGTTCTGATGGATTTTCGACTAACATCAGCATAAAACAATCTTGATTAGCAATACTCTTCAATGGCGACTTAATTGTTGTAATTTGTTTTATAAATTTGAGAAAATTTAAATCATCCTCGTCATATGATACGTTTTTGTCTTTTAAATTAAACGTCTGTTAATTTTACATACCGGCTTCTTTTTGTGTACTTTTTCTGGAAAAATATACTAAGTAGACTGGTCTGTGTTTTTATCGTAAACAAGGAATATACGTCGACCGGTTTTGATCTTTAATTTTGCTTAGCTATTCTATAAATGCGAAGCAAGTAAGACCCAATACATGTATTCTTAAATTTGGCTTTCTACCGCAGAAAGCTTCATATCATGTTCCAGATAGTATTTTGTTAAATGACCGGTTGCGTATATATGCAGCAATCATAAGTGCTTACATCCAGAGGGTTTGGATGCTTTTCATTCACTTTGCTATTTCAAAAAGTATCCGCCATGGACTTTTCGCAGTTCCGTGTTGGTCAGGTAAATTCAGGGCCTATTTTTAATGTTTGATGCGATGGTTTCTTAATAAAAATTCAGTCCTTTTAGTGAATTCTGTACCATTGTCAGAGCGGATACACTTCACTACACAGAAGGGGCCATGTCAGCTAAGTACTTTTTAGTTTCTAGCAAAGTATTAGATTTGTCCTGTCTTATAATCGGTCCAACGGGGCCGTTCAAGTTTGACTGTACCAGTAATTAAATTTTCGTGGTCTTCTTTTCTGGTACCTTGCCATTTCACTTGTGTATAAATTCGCAGTGTCCAAGAATTTTACGACATGTCTGTAAATCATAGCAGTCGGTTATTGACGGTTATTGATGACACTGTTTTAATAATATAGCCTTTCATTTTATTTTAGTGTCGAATATAGTTCCATTCGAGTACACCGCTTTTGATTTATTTGGGCTAAAGTTTATATTTGCATCTTGTTCATCTGACGCTTGTACAGAAAATATATTTGGTTTACGTTTCGGCATTAGAAGAGCATTTTCTAGAATACAAAACCAAGTTAACGTTTATTGTTTCTGAGCGAGATTATAGCATCGCTTCTCTTCAAAACTATATTGTTGATAAAATACGATTCTGTCGATATAACATGTGAGGTTGCCCAACAATCGACACGGAAGCTGTTACTGTTTGTTGAAACGTCACAATAAAAATGTATGTTCGCTTACGGAGTTCTCTACCTTTTTCAAGGAGTCCATTTTGAATTTTTTTAAATTTCGTGATTGGGTCGCACACAATTGTTCGCCCGTTTCTTAGGAAAAATTGTTTTTTAGAAAAGTCACGGTTTTTATTTTGAGATTAAGATATTATTTAATTATTTTTAATGGACATTTTTAAGTTTCCTTATATTTGTATTTTCTGTAATCACTGTCTAAGTTTTCTCGTAACTCCTAAGTGCTACGTTAAATTGATTAAGTTAGTTTTTTTTTCTGAGTTATCTCGTGGGTAAACGGCTTAAAATAACTTGTCAACTTATTAAGCACCATGGAGATTAATAGACGGTCGCTAGTAATTATAATAATTTACCAGACATTTTTAATTAATGTGCTGTTGATTTGGCTCTTACAATATAAGATGCAATCGTCTCGGCTTTCGTACATCTTAGAGATATCAGCTCAGTATATAAAGAGATAGTTTTGGGTATTCCCTTCGATCAATAATGCTGTCTTGATATGTTCACTGTTTTGCAGCCATTGTACAAGGTTTCTCGTATTACTAAAAGTAGACTTCTTTCATCTAAACACTCTATTAATACCACAAAAGGAGTTTTATTATTTTAATAAATTCAATATCGTTTCTGCTTTCAAATTGTGTCTGAATTATCTTATGTAACTTTTGGAATCGTAAATACCCCCACAATCTTATTTGCCATGACTCGAATTTTTTAATCTGATCCATCGAAGTCTAGCACTGGGGTCACAATCTCTTGCCTTGAAAGCCATGTTATATTTTTTAAGAGTTTCCGATGGATATATATTCGATACAAGTTCTGGATATGAAGCATTTTCTGTGGTCGCTGGTCTGTACAGTTTCTGTGGCTATTAAGTTGGCAAGCAAAGAGAAAAGGTCCATTGTCATGCTGACACTAAAAAGTTATATACTGGAATGCTAAAAGATACTATTTGGATGGAGCAATTCTGGTTTCTGACTGACGGATAACACAAAGTGAATTTATTTTAATCGCCAGTTAATATTGGGAGAGTTTATAAACATAATCTCCCAACTTTCAGAATTTAAAATTATGTAAATCATACTTATAAATAAAACATATTACAATATTTAGGAATTTAATTCCTTATGTTAAAAGTGGTGGCCAGTGATGCAAGCGTAAGCACACCTACTTTTCTCATGATTAATATACTAACTATTCCATAGCCACCGGTATCATATTCTAACCTAAAGAACCCAGGATAATCAAAAAAATATATATAAATACGTATATATATGTATATAAAATATATTTTAGTCATCGACATACAGTCCTGTTTCGTTTTTTCACAACTCATCAGTGCCGCTAGACTAACACCTATCCCAAGCTGAGGATCGAACCTAGAACCGTCGTGATGACAGTCGGCAGTTCTACCCCCTGACTACGGAAAGGGTGGCCGCAACTAATCTGTCCGAATGTCTATTTAAATAAACATCCGTTCGCCACTCGTAAAGTGCTCAAACGTTTGTATATATAAACCTTGTCACGCCTTGCGTTGTCTCAATTTAGTGAGATCGAAAAAATCCAAAAATTTTTCTTATATAGTGTGTGTGGATGCACAATATTTTGTTGTTCCATTTTCTGAGCAGATATATAGATTTTCTGCTTTGCTGACTCTTGAACACGCAACATAAATTGTCTACGTGAGATGTCAGTGTGTAGATATAAGCCATACAATTGTAAAGATTGCCCCTGGGCTCATTAATTATTTTACTACAAGCCCTGTTCCATTGCAAAGCTTCGGTTAGTTTGTATTTCGCAACATAATAATTGGTACGTACATTTTCAATTGCAGTACATGCGGTGGCATAGGTGTATTAGAAGCCGCCATTAAAAATTCAACTTACTATCTTTCGAAACTCATAACTACTTGAAAAATGTAATTCAACCACCACTTTTTTCCATTAATGGAGGAAAGACAAAAATGTAAAAAATAACAGGTTTACTAGCAAATTATGTAATATTTGTTTTTTAAATAAGTTTTCTTTTAAAGAAAATAAACAAGATTTTACTTACTTCGATCATAAAAAAATATATAAATTCCAAAAATCACTTACCTATAAAAAATATTATTCAATGGGTACTTCCATTGTTCATTGTTAAGAAAGTATCTATGTTTATACTTATATTCTATGTCCTTTTTAAATAAAATACTTTTTTAAGCAAGGATTACAAAAAAAACGCGAACTCAGATGTTTTTCACTATTCAAATAAAGGGGGGGCAAAGTCTGATTCTCTTTCAGTTTATCTTACGGTTGCTTCGAAGCGCCATAATTTATATATCTTTCTATTACGTGCTGTAAACCAAAATTAGTATTATGGGGCCACTTATTTGGAAAATTAACACATTCACTGATTAGTTTTTGCCTTAAAACCCCACTCATTTTTTTTAATTCTCTTAATGAAATACATGAGATTTAGATTAATATATTTTACTTCTACTTTATCGAGTGATATTCTTTTTTAATATCTAAAAAAAAATGAAAACATTGAATGGAATAGAAAAAAATTGTCTTCAGCTTCCGATATTTACTTGAATATCTTAGCATAACATGAGCTTTCACTTAAATAAAATCAATGTGGTTTAAAAAAAAAAGGTTTTGCACTTTGGAGTTTACATGTAAATTTCCAAAAAAAACACTTCTTTTTTGTTTTAAATTAGAATACTTTATTTATTGATCTTTTATCCTCAATTTGTGATATATACAATTTTGGTGAGTAAATTAATCATTTTAATTTTAATAGACATTTCAAAATGGGGGCTGAATTAAACAAAACGTTTGCCTAAAATATAATATTTGGTTTACTTGAAAGCGCATAGAATTTCACATTGACCCTTAAAATATCGTAAAAATTAAACCAATAGAAAAATTTCGATAGATTTTGAAAGTTTAAAAATTGAAAGACAATTAACTCATAAAATTCAATTGATTTCATACATAAAAAAATAGCTGCATGAACGCGCGCCGGCACTTTGTAAACACATTTTTTAAATAAGAAATAATATTTCTATTATTTTTTAAACAACTTTAATAGGTTATTTTGGAAGTATATTCCATGAGGAAAATAAACAACCAACTTTAAAAAGAGAAATTACGAATTTTTTATATTTTATTCGCATTTTTGTGTTAGGGGTTTAAAAATTTCCCAAAAATTCTGATACACGTAACGGTCACATCCCTGGCAAATCTAGTGAATTAAAAAATTCTGTTTGGTAATTAATCATTTTATGTGCTTCTACAACAGTGTCGACAGACTTGTATGTGACTATCTCACTGAATGTGACTATCTCGCTGAATAATATCGCATATTTATGGACATCTTTTTTTTAGCTTAAAGAACAGCTCGTTTACTCAGCAAACTAGAATTTTTATAATTAATTTGAATATCTGAAAAAAAAAAAACTTTTTCACCAACTCTTTTTTGATGTACTACATTACCGATCTTATGAGGCAAGGAAATTAGCCCTTAACTCTGATTGTCAGCACATTTCTGTCTCAATTTCCCACAATTGATGCGATAATTTCATTGCAGATCGATCGTTCTACATTTGGACACGCCTATTTTATTTGGAGTTAAGATTAATGTCTTCACATGGTGCCAAAAAGTAGAGTATATATATATATATATATATATATATATATATATATATATATATGTGTGTGTGTGTGTGTGTGTGTGTGTTTTGTATATATATATATATATATATATATATATATATATATATAAAGTAGAGTATTTGAGACAAACTTTTATTTCATCTGCTGGAGTTAATTGAGGAATTACATGTAACGTTTGTCTAAAATCTCCTGCAAGCGATATTACTGTATTCGCAAATGGTCTGACATTGCCACGCAAATCTTGCAAGGATTGATCAAGAGCCTCAAATGATATTTGTGTGTCACTGTGCATTTATCCCAAACAATAATTTGTATTTCTGCAATATTTTGCCCATGCTGAATGTTTCAGAGATATATTGAACATTAGAGGTTTGAAAAAGTGGATGTTTAATAGTAATTTTAAAGCAGAATGCATTGCTCTTAAGGTTGCAGCTATTCCGCCTCAAGCAAGAGCTAAGGCTATGCCTTTTTGTGATCAAATGGCTATCAAAATCAGTTTAATTAGAAAGGTTTTACCAGTTTATTCTGGTGGTGTTCAAATTACCAGTAATTTTCAAATACCTTTCTATTCTCACTCTATGACTAAACGAGATATTTCCATGTTTTGACAAGACCTTATTCTCAGTAAATTAGGTGACAAAAATAGCACGCATCAGGTTTTGACAATAGCTTAATCACAGTAAGTAATTTAGGTGACTTTAATTAGATTTTTTCATGTTTTGACAATATTTTATTCACTGTAAGTAAATAAGGTGACTAAAATAGGGCGAGGGATTAGAGAAAGATATAGACATAGAGAAAGAAAGAGAAATGGATATGGGAAATAGAGAAAGAGAGATATGGAGCGATAGATGGATTGAGAGAGAGGCAGAGAGAAACAGAGAGAGAGAGAGAGAAAGAGAGAAGAAGAGAAGAATAGAGAGGTACGCGTTCAGAATGTAAAAAAAAAGATTCTTCAGAGAAAGAGAGAGAAAGAGAGGGAATGAAAGAGATATACAGGGAGTAAGAAAGAGAAAGGATACAAAAAAGAGATGAAAATGTGATAGTGAAAGATAGATAGAGAGAGAAGGATATATATATATGTATATATATATATATATATATATATATATAAATGTAATTTTGGTTCGTTAAAAGCGAATAAAACCATATTTCTACGTTACCAATTTAATTGAAATTTTCAGAAATTCTATTTTTAAAGTCAAGGAATGTTTTTATGTTATTAAAATAATTTAATATTGGGAATTATAATTAAATAAAAAAATATTTTTCGTAACTGCGAGATTATCGTCATTTTATTTCCGGTAGAAATTAACCTTTCACTTATTGAGATAAGTATTATTTGTATTAATTTTTATGATACTCATGCAGAGAGTGATCCGTGCTGAAATAATGTTATTATTTAAAAAGTCATTCTTAACATGGGGAGGGGAGGATGTTTTGTACCTATTCTGTACTTTAACCTTACAATTGAATAAAAAAACATATCGTAAAACCTTAATTAAACGTGGAAATATGATTTTAAAAAAATAGCGCGGATCGCTCTCTGCATTAGCACCATTTTTATTTATTGCGGACTATTATTTTCATCTTTATTAGTTGTTTCATGACTTTTCGGTCCACTATTCCTCTGGCCTTCATGAAAAGAAGTAAGTCCTTTTATAAATGTTCAGTAACTTTTTCCTTTTATTATTCTTAAAGAGTAAAACTTTTCTTATTCATGAAAAGAGTTAAGCCTACGTAAATAAATAAATGTTTGTACACGTGACAAATTATCAATAAATGGTTTAGTTACTTTTTTAAAAAAATTATTCATGAAAAGAGTTAACGTAAATAATGTTTGTAAAAGTGCGAAAGGCGACGTTGTACAACCATCACCCCCATGCTTAATTTCTATAATCATTATTTCGACATTTGAAAGTGGTGCTTACTTTTTAGTTACAACGTTCTGATAAATCAGTCACCCATTTTGTAAGCAATAAAAACGCGGTATATCAAAACCATAGAAAGTAAAAATAATATGTGCCTCTACCGCATTTGTAAGTCAGAAATATATTTGTTTCTCAAAGAAAAAAAAATAGATTGAATATGACTTTTTTTATTGTTTTTATGAAAATAAAGTTTCGAGTTTGTTAATTTTTTTTTAGCTTATTTAGTTAAAAGTCAGTTTGTGGGTGTTTTTTTTTTAAGTTGTTTTTATGAAAGGTGCGTTTTTTTTTTTTTTCGAAACTTTTGTTTGTTTTTTTGTTTTTTTTTAAAGTATTATAAATTTCACTAACATGCTGGAGAAATGTGTAATAATTTAGTATTTTTTTAGATTAGGCCCACCTCCACAATTTTCCTTTCAATGACAACATTTATAGGTTTCCGAGTATGCTGAACACGGAAATCGCATTGAAATTTTGCGAAAATAAATAGTTGTATTATGCATTGTATTCTTCGGCGGCCATCTTTTTACGTGCACACGCGCCATAAACAAATACACGCACGTAAAAAAGATGGCCGCCAAAGATTACAATGCATAATACAACTTTTTATATATTGATAACTACTTATTTCTGCAAAATTTCAATGCGATTTTCGTATTGAGCATAGTCGAAAACCATTTCAAGTTGTCATTTAAACGAAAATTGAGGAGGTGGACCTAATCTAAAAATTTACCAATAATTTTTCATCCCGTACGCCTCCTGATACATTGCTTGGTCAAGATGCGACCATTTTATATCTCCCGAAGACACTTCCATATTTAGAAAAAAAAAATGAGTGACTGATTTACCAGAAAGTGGTAACTAAAAAGTGAGTACCACTTTCAAATGTTGAAATGATTTTTTTTTCAATCTTTTTTCATAATCTGGTTAGTGTTCAATCAATAATAATCCAGTGAAACAAATTCAAAATAACCTATCAGTATAGAAACTCCGGCACGTAATAAATAAATAAAAAATGTTACATGCACATGCGTTAGTCTTGACTAGGGGGGTACTAAGGGAACGACCATTAAATAATTCTGCGGGTCGCCATGGAACTCAACACCCAAGGAGTACCAAACTAGGTTTCATGGTCTGAAGAAATTTTTTTTCGAAAAGTGGGTGATCACTTTTCCATGTAAATTTAACTTAAAATGAGCACCCACGGTCTGGCCATCTGAGGAAGGGGCATTTATTTTCGTGTTTATTGGCTTAAAGGTTTTTTGACACGGCAGTTTGGTACGGGAATGCATATTTAACGGTTTTCGTTTATGCTCACGCATGGCATAAACAAAGGCTACGTCTGTGAAATGGAAAATAGTCCCAGAGTTCAGGGGTTAATACCATGCAAAAGAAATCAAACAAAAAACTTTTTTAGCCAAGAAACACACAGAAAATTTAACTTAAAATGAGCACCCACTTTCTAGCCACCTGAGAGAGGGGGGATTTGTTCCATGTTTATTGGCTAAACAGCTTTAGTTTATGCTGACGCATAGCGTAAACGAAGGCTACGGCTGTGAAATTGAAAATAGACCCAGAGTTCAGGGGTTATTACCATGCGAAATAAATCAAACAAAAAACTTTTTAGCCAAGAAACACAGAAAAATGCCTCTCTCTCTCAGGTGGCCAGAAAGTGGGTGCTCATTCTAAGTTAAATTGAAAAGTGATCACACACTTTTCGAAAAAGTAGTTTCATGAATATCATGAAAACTTTCTTTTTGCTACGGAAACGGTTTGCATATTCGTTCTTAGCACACCGAAATCTACAATAAAATATTTCGTTATATATGAACGTGAGACGGGCCTTAAAGTAAAATAATACCGGATTTTTTGGAGCAGATTTGCCGTTTAGTTGTACAAATATCCTCACACCAGGTAATCACTAAAAGGGACTGTTAAAAGTCGTCACCTGTATCGAGCAAAAGTTTAAAACCACCGATTATATGCCAGCCTACGTCGTGGTAACGTATATTGAGTGAGTTCCTAACAATATTTTGTATAGTTTTTTTAGTTTAAACTCATTTTCCCAAAATTTACCCAAACTTAATGTGTTCGATACAGTCTGCCGCCATTTTTATTTTTCAGATATACCGATAAACATTGAATGTTTTTGAACCGATTATACATTACATAAAACTCTAAAATCTTATCTAGTTAGGTATAACACTTACTTTTCTTGCCTTTGATAACATTTATTTATATATATTTATTTTTTGACAACTTCTTTGTATCTGTGTTTAGTAATACAAACCCTTTTCATTTAATGTAACGTTTAGTCGGCTCGAAAAACACTGTTTATCGGGGTATTTGAAAGCTACAAATGGTGGTGGACACCTTTGATTAGTTTAAGTTAGAGAAAGTGTGTTAAAACTAAAAAAAATATATACAAAATACTGTCAGAAACCCACTGATTATGCCAGCCTATGTCATGGTAACATACATTCGGTGAGTTTCAGACACTGTTTTGTATAGTTTTTAGTTTTCAACTTACTTTCCCAAACTTAACGTATTCAACAGAGTCCCCGACAATTTCTGTTTTTTGAGCCGATTAAACATTTTACATTACATAAAAACACTAAACAATTATCCAATTAGGTAGAAACGTAACTTACCTTTGCTTTCATTTATTTGTTTTTGGACAACTTTTTCGAATCTGTGTATAGTAACCCCCTCCCCCCACCATCAACCAACTATTAATTACTAACTCACATTTTTGTAAAACAACAACAACAAAAAAAAAACATTTAGCTTTTCAAAATTTTTGCTACGTTCGGGTTCATCCACTGATTGTTGGTCAAGTCCAAACCATGAATGATTGACAGAAACTCCCGAGGATCCAGATCAAATTCTGCAAGAGTACCATTTTTTTTTTCATTTTCGCCTTCTTTTTCACATTTTGCAGTGGATTGCTGTACTAATATAAGAAACATGCATTTTGTCTTTTTATTAAATTTTTCCATTACACCAAATTGAGCCACTGCAACGCGTGGCAGGGTACAGCTAGAATATATATAAACCTGTGTCTTTGATGAAGGGCGGACTAAAACTTGCTGCTGTCATTTAAAATTTCAAGAGGAGAGTTAATTCCAAATATTTCACATGTGTTAGGATGTGATCATGATTATATCCACTATCCAATAATCCTTATACACTGTGAAATTTATTTATGTGTGAAATCCAAAGAGGGGAAATATAATTAATTAATATATATATATATATATACACATATATATATATATATATATATACATATATATATATGTATATAAAGTCTACTCTTTCTGTGATTTCAGCTCATTAGAAACTATAGCAGCAAATTTTAGTCTCTCCTCCATCAGAGCCAGCGGTTTGGGGTAGATATCAGATATTTTGTAATTTATATGCAAAACTATGAAAGCAAATGCCTATGATTAGACCTCCTATGGCTGTAAAAAAAATCCCTAAAATAGGCTCCGGGTCATGGATGATTTCTTTTTATGTGCGACCTTAAGGGCAAATGTCACATAGCCCTCTACACAATTAAGCTCATTACCTTTCCAAGAGGCTTTAATTTGTAAAATTCTTGTCAAGTTAAAATTTAAAAATAATAAAATTGCCAAATAACGTGGTGTATATACTGGTAGCTTAATTGAATATATCTTTTGTTTTATCAGACGGAACTACATGTAAATTTGCAGGCTATTGGAATATTATATATCTATCCTCTGGTTAAAATTTTTATGACAATTCGAAAAACAAAACTATATGTGCAAGTCAAAAAAGAATATGGCCAAATTAGCTAAGATTTATATACACTGCTGATAAAAAATTCAAGACCGTTTAAAAATCTTTAAAAAAACACTTTTTTTTTAAGTGTACATTTTTAACTCTTCCAACTTAAAGTTACCAATACTACAATCTAAAAGGTTATGGAAACTAAAAGCTACATTCCAAAGATTTATTTTTAAATTTGATATTTTTTATTAAATTAGGATTTTTACACATGATCAAAATTTAAAAAAAAACAGTGGTACAAATTCTATTAAATTGTACAAAAAGTGTATGCAAACATTCAACAGTCAAACTTAATAATGAGTTCTACCTCCACTGCTTTTTATGGCTTCAAAAATACTTTGGGGCATGCTAGAAATAAGTGTTTCCATTAAGATGCGGGGGGTCCTGCTCCAGTTTCTGAAGATGGTTACACAAAGTTGATTATTGTTGAATAGTGTTTACCATTTCGATAAACCTCTCTTGTCATCCATCCCCAAACATTTTCAATTGGGTTCATGTCCGGTGAGTATGCAGGATGTCCCAAGAGATAGATTCCATTTTCTTGTAGAAAGATCAAGGTCCGTCATGCAGTGTGGATTGCAGAATTATCCTGTTGGAATTACCAGCCATCCCAACACAAACGATGATCCTCCATCATCAAAGATGCTTTTGTAGCATGCTAACATAACCAGCCTGACGAACCTGGAACTCCATCGTACCTCTGCAAAAAAAGGCACCCCATACAATTACGGATCCTCCACCACTATTATATGTGGAAAAAAGGTCAAGTGCCATATTTTTTGTCACGCCAATATCGCTGGAAGCCACCAGGGCCATCTAAATTGATTTCTTCTCGTCAGAAAACTGGACATTCTTCCACTTCTTAAAGCCCCAGGTTTAATATTCACGACCAAATCTTAAGCAGTCCACTTTGTGACGTAGAAGCAATCGAGGAATTCTTTTACGCTTTTTAGTTACCTTGATTTTTGTTATAAGTGTCGTCTGATGGTTATTGGACTGCAATCAGCATCAGTAACCGCCTTAATTTGACTAGAAGAAAGCCCTCAGTCATTCCTAACAACCCATCTGATTCTCCTACACAATGCAGGAGAAATTTTGGGGGCCTACCAAAGGCTTTTGCTTTTCCATAATTCTTAGTTTTCTTCAGAAAATTGCAAATAACAGTTTTACTGCGATTAACCTTTGCTGCTATCGCTTGCTGTAAGAAACCTTGCTTTTGGAATCCTAGAATTCGAGAGCGCTCAACTTCGGTTAATTTTCTTGCTTTAGACATGGTAACACCTTTACACAGTGATTGCTGATCTCTAACTGAACTAAAAACATTAAAATTACTATAAATCTAACAATTTATACCCTTGGTTTTATCATTCTGATCATGTGTGTAGAAAGCCTAATTTAATAAAAATGCCAATTTTTGAATAAATTTTTTGGAATGCACTTTTTTGTTTCCATAACCTTTTAGATTGTAGTATTAGTAATCTTAAGTCGGAAGAGTTTCAAATCTATCCTTTAAAAAAGTTGGGTTTTTTTTAAATGGTCTTAAATTTTTGACATCAGTGTATACAGTGTCCTGGCAAATGGGTTTCAGTTTTTTTGCTTTAGGATGAATTTTGATCAGGTGTGTTTTTCTTTTTGCTTTGTTGTAAACCCGAAACAGAAGAAAACATTTTTTCGCATCATAGACACACGACAAAGTTTTAAATATAACGTATACGTTTCTATTACAGAAAAGCTAATAAAAGAACAAATATTATTTTTCTGTCATAAACGCATCATGGATTATTAAATAATGACTTGAATGTTTTTCTTCAACTAGGTCATCTCTAGAAAAGTTTGAATTACATAAACAACTTTGGGATTTCTTTTGGTATATTGTCCAGAGAGAGAGAGAGAGAGAGAGAGAGAGAGAGAGAGAGAAAGGAGGAGGGAGTGAGATGGAAACGTAGAATAAACGATATGTTGAATTAATTTAATTGCAACCGTTGTGCGTTACTCGTCATTGATTTTGTGCGCATGTTCACCTGATATAATGACCTGTACCTCGAAGTGAATGGCAGATTATGTGTTTGAATTAATCGCTAGAGTTTCATTTGTTTTGTTTTCTCTCATTGTAAAACTTCAATTTACTGGCAAGAAATAAAGCGCAATGTTCCGTACACTTTCAGTCTGTTATCTCTGATCTGTCTCGCAAAGATAGGAGCTGCAACAAAATTAAATACGCGTTCATATTAAATATCGCCAATACATTTGTGAATTGTCATGCTTCCAGTTGTTATTTTTTGTCTCAATTATAGCAAGAGTTTATTGCATGCAACCTTATTGCTATTTATATATTTTTAGAATCCTCTTATTTTCTACGAACATGAAGTTAAAACAATCGTAACCTGAGTGGCGAGTAGTAACACTTGCACCGATTTTGGAAATCACATTTTGTTTTCAAAGTTAAAATCTGATTCAAATTTCACTTTATTCTTTGTGGATCTAACTATGTTTATTTCCGTATATAATTTGAAACGCAGTTCATTTAACAATGGTATTACCTTCTCAAACACATCAAAGCGTTACGCATTAAATTTTTGTTTGAACTAGTTTCCACTCTTTAAAAACTCTCATCATAATTCACTACTTTTACACAATATGTAGGGAAATAGATCCAAGTGGCAATAAAATACTCATTTTATACAAAGTCGGCATTAGCTTGTCGAAATCAAACGGTAGTCTAATAGACAAGTAAATAAACAAACAGAAGAGATATATCAGAGCACCATAGTCAATATATCTGCGAATATTAATTGAATATATATATATATATATATATATATATATATATATATATATATATATATATATCTGAGTTAGAACGAGGAGTCGGAATCGGGAATCGAAAATTCGAAAACGTTTTCCAATATCAGAATTTAAAAAATGTGTGATCATTTCCATGTTTAGTTATTTTGTTTTGTTTAAAACTTAAGTTTCGAATCAATAATGAAATGATGGATTAAAAACTAGGAGTAAAACAAAAAATCTATATATCAGTGTCCACAAGTGTATATTAACTTGATTTATATTACGCTATATTTTATGGCAGTCCTACCATCTGCGTTGTCGAAATAGAAAAGAAAATAGAGTCAGGCAGACAATATCTAGCCAAAGGACTGGTGGGAATTAATGGAAATACGTAGTTGTCAAGATATTTAACAAAACCTTGAAATTACAGCTAGACACTGGATACAATTTGTCAATTATAAATTTGCATACGACATTAAAACTTAACAAACCGCATTTGAGAAAAACGACTAAAGTAAGCACGGACAGTGACAGAAAAAAAATTGATTTTATTGAGGAGTATATTTGCCAGTAAACTTAAATAAGTCTATTAAAATGTTAAGGAGGGTATGTTCTAAAAAATCTTCAAAACTATTTGGTGTGAATTAAATAAATGTTTTTAAACTCTAGAATTTAACAAGTAGTATTTTAATCATAGAAATGTTAACTGACGAACGCCAAAGAAACGAAAACGCATTGTAATAATCTCTACAAAATCATGCCATTCATATTAAAACAAAACAAGCAAAAACGTATCAAATGAATTGCATTCTGCAAATTAATGAATACCCTAAAAAGGTTAGAGAAATAACGAAGCAACGATTAAAAAGTGAGCAGAAATAAAGTTGCATAAAAAAGATCTGTTTAAGCGCAAAAAACAATAAACAGCAACACATTTTAGCTCAATAAACTAGAATGACTGCCATATACGAATATGGTTCGAACTCATCAGTTTTTACATTACAGTTTCTTTGAATAAACATATTTAATTTGGTTTGTGCCATCGACCAAACAAATGGAGTCAATAAGGTCATGGAGAAATTCCGGGGATTGTTCACATAATAAAACCTCTAACTTTCTTCTATTATAACCGTTATTAATGTACAATTTTACTAATCTGAGTGGTTGGGTGACAACCTCTGTTTCAAACTGCATCGTTCTTGTTTACTTTTAAATTGTTCTCGTTGCTGCGTTTATTTGCCGACGTCGATTTTAATAATTTGAGTTATTCTTTTTCAACGCATTCTTTGATTTGCTGTATGTTCTGCATTCGATAATTCTTTTACTTGTCTTCAATATAAACATTAATTTGGAATGTATTTCGAATATATTACATTTTCGTTTGTTTGGACTTTCTTAAACTTCTACATTTTCATCTAAAAATAAGTCAAAAGTTTAAAACCATATATCCAGTCCGTCGTAAATAATTTGTCAGATGTGTTTATGCGTGAATGCTATCGATTTTTAAATTATTCCGTTCAAATTTACTGGTAAAAATCATTCGCCTATAAAATTAATTTTCTTGTGAATTACAATACGAGCTGTCGTTTGTATTTTTTGCAAGTCAATTTGTAAAGTGTATTTTACATATGAAAATTTGTAATCGAAAGATCAGACTTAGTATCTAATTGTAATTTCACTTCTTTTTAAAATTATACTTCTATGAAAATTATAGATTTAAAATTATACTTACTATGGTCTGAGTTTGCGTTGGCTCCTAAATGCCGTATTTTATTTTTTAATTTTTACTTAGCTTCTACAATACAGAACTTCATGACCAAATTTAGAGAGATTTTGTTATGAAAAGAGCAAGCATTCTCCACTTCGGCAATATTATCTGAAAGTAATTTATTCTTGTTATGTATAGTCCGTTCATAGTGAAAATGTGGTCGGTCTTTTCTTTCTCCTCTTCTTCATCGAACCATTCTTTAAATTATACTTAAACTGTCGAAAGCAAGTTTTCTTGTTTCTATTTTAAAAGGAGTAAAATAAGAATTTATACTTTACTTTCCTGACATATAAAACACCCGAACCCTCTATGTTTTTAAAATCGCTTCTCGCACTTACACATATTAAAATCAGTAGCAAGTTTTTGTAGATAAAAATTCAGTTAACTTCCGAGTTTCACATGTACTCTTAATCTAATTTCAGCATGCTTAGAAAGCACTAGTTCTTGAGCGTGAATAAGACATTTAAAATCATCTGCCGACAATTATGCCTATTCAAAGTATTTTATATGCTTGTTACCTAGCGTCACGGACACTAAATAATATTAGTTTTTCCGCTTTGTTAATTAAACCATTTGACACTTTTGTTAAACAATGGGGTATTGAAGTTGACAAGTTCTTATAGTAATTTTACGGTTTCTGCGAAGATCAGATCCGTGTTTTTAGGAAGGATGTAGCCTACAAATCTACAGTGTTTCGCAGATAATACTCTCGTAAAATTAGTCGATTTTTACGCATCAGGTCAGTATTGGCAGCAGACGTTGAAAAGTAATTCATACCATTCTAAAAAGCATCGAACGTTTTCTCTTCATCGGAATCGTTAGAGTGTTTCGATGCGTAGTTATTGCTTTGGTTTCATCTTTTCCTTTTTGTTCGCGTTGTTATTAGTATCCCTTTTATGAATTCGAGTTATCTGTATCCTGATTGCCTGTTATCATATTTACAGTATTCGAGTTCTTCGTCGACAAGTTGTCGTGGCCCCAAACAGTTACAAAAAAGCCTCGAAAACGAATATAGTTACGAAAAAAAATGTTTTATATTTACAAAAAGGCAATGCATATAGAACGAGAGCTGTACTAGTATTACTTTATGGCGTACTTTGAGATTTGACGCAGCTAACGAGAGTGATATCATTCGGTATATTTATACCGCTTGTAAGAATTTATATATTGTGTATGGACAAGTCTTAAGCATACGTATATACATACACACATACACACGCATATATCTATAATTATATCCATGTATATATATATATATATATATATATATATATATATATATATATATATATATATATATATATTTAAATAAGGGAGTAGTCATCAACAAATGTAAAAAAATACACATTGTTGGTGACTACTCCCTTATTTAATATACATCTTTCTTTCGTTGGAATTTCTTTACCCATTTTATATAAATATATATATATATATATATATATATATATATATATTTACGTTCACGCACAGCATTGTAATATGCATATATACATATAAAAAATTATCATTGTTTGCGTATTTATATATTAAAAATCTACTGCACATATGTCACGACTGCCAAATCTGCTTGAGCACTTTTTGCTGTTTATGAGGAAGAGACTTAGCCACCAAGTAACACCCTCTGTTAGTTACAGATTTTGAGATGTGCAATTTAATTTACAGATCAGCAACATCCCTGCAAATTGAAAAGCGAGTAGATAAAATATTTTATAAAAATTGACATTGACTGACTAGGAGTTGGCCGGGCTAATTATTTGCACCGTTCTGTCAATGAGAAAAAATTATAAATGAAATAATATATAAATGAATAATTAAGGTTATAAACAGAATAATATATATATATAAATTGGTGAATCGACACAGGATGAGGATAAATGTCTGATGGTCATATATATATATATATATATATATATATATATATATATATATATATATATATAGTCATCCACATACAGTACTGTTTCGCAGCTCATCAGTGCGGCTAGACAGGCAACTACCTCAAGCCAGGATTGAAACCCGACCGTTTATACGGCAGTCAAGGCTTCTAACCATTACGCTATTGGCTGCTGCTTGAACGAGTAGTGAGTTTTTTTTAACGATGTTTTAGATATCGTCCGAAATACCTCCGCTCGATTTGTTTACACAAAGAGCGTCGCTTATATGCTAATGGTAATTCGGTTTTCACTTCTCAATATGCTCAACTCAAGGTGAGGAGCACTATAGTCATCCACATACAGTACTGTTTCGCTGTTTCACAGCTCATCAGTGCGGCTAGACAGGCAACTACCTCAAGCCAGGATTGAAACCCGACCGTTTAAACGATTATATATATATATATATATATATATATATATATATATATATATATATATATAATCGTTTCTCTTTTGTGTGTTTTTATATACATATTAAAAACCCTCTTTTCTATTTATTTAAAAAGCAAATGCAATTTCTTATATATTCGTTGTGGAATTGTATTCACTATCAAAAGATCTAGCTAATTTGCATATTCTTTTAAATATTAATTTTAATTAAGTCCCTAATTTTTTGGTCTATATGTGTGAAACTTCAAATATAAGATATTTGAATCCATGCGAAACTTTATATTTGGGTTTCAGTCCGGAAAAATCGATACAAAAGTGTGAAAATTAAAAAAAAAAATGAAATTTGCTAGGTGACGGTCGAATGCCGGCATTACAAATGGATAACGTAGTAGTTATTGGTTCATATTTTAATTTTTAGCCTTGAAGCAAACATGTTTTCATAGACCAGTCATTGACGGCAGATGCAAAATAAATCATGAGCTGAACGTTTTGGTTTCGATTCTTGGTGGTAGCGCATGCCTCGTTTTTTTTAGATACTTTTTAAATCATTACTATATATTGCATCCAATCTATCTATTTACCTATCTATCTATTATATATATATATATATATATATATATATATATATATATATATATACTGGCATGGGTGCCCGGCGTTGCCCGGGTATTTGGAGGTGTATGTTGAGCAAAAAAAAAAGAAGTGGTCAATTTTTGTTAACTTTGATCCCTATTATGACCCCTTAACATTTTTGTTTTGGGCTCCAATCAAGATATTAAGTAAGATCAATGTCCAATGAACCTATATATAAAATTTCAAGCGTTTAGACCGAAATTGTCGGAGGAGTTTGGTAGAATTCTCAAAGGTAAAATCGTTGAACTTTGACCCGTTAATCGCCAAATTTCTGGTCGAAAACCGATCACATAAATTATTCTGAATCTCAGTACCCAGTATATCAAATTTCGAGTCTGTAGACTTAAAATTAACAGAGTTATTGCGTAGGGAAATGTACACACACAGACAGACATTTTCACTTATATATATATATATATATATATATATATATATATATATATATATTTATATATATAGTAATTTATAAAATATATATGGTGATTAAGCTACACTGAATATTGTGCGTTTCATCCACTATAGGATTCGTCAGGCTTATGCGCGAATTCTGTGGTTGCTTCTTGTTTTTATATATGTTGAGGATTTCTAGTTAGCCAATCAGCTTTCTAGTATCCACCGCGTCCCTTCCTATCAGCCAATGGGCATGCATTTTATCGAACAAAGGATCTGTTTTAGAACTAGGTTAGTGGTTTAGGGTAGATCTTTTCCTTCCTTTTATATATATATATATATATATATATATATATATATATATATATATACTTATGTGTACACACATACATGCAAATATATATACATATTTCGTTGACGATCATCGGGTGCTGGAGGGACATTATGATATCTTTTCAGCAAGTCAAAGTAGGGGGGTTTCTTTGTTAGTTAGGCGCACCCTCTCTGCAACGATTAGCGTTGTTCACGCGGATACTGATGGTAGACTGATCGTGGCCGATGTTGCCGTGGCAAATAGAGCGTTTCGAGTCGTCGCGGTGTATGCGCCCAAGTGTGTACGGGAGCGGGTTTCCTTTTTCCGGCGGTTGGGGGTGTTTCTCGGGGGTTCGGAACGGTTAGTCTTAGTGAGTGATTGGAATGCCATCCTTGATCCCAGGGTAGATAGGATGGGCGGGACTAGAGGGACGGATGGGTGTAAAACCAGTCTGTCGGACCTGATGGCTAAACGCGATCTGGTAGACAGGTATCGGGTGGATCATCCGGGGCGGGAGATGTGGACGTGGCTCTCTAGCAGGCCTTTCGTTTCCAGTACTTACTTGGATCGGTAGTATGTAATAAGAGGCAATATAGAGTACATATCTTGTCCCACGTTCCACTGGTTAGGCCACTCTGACCATAAACTACTTGTGGCCAGATTAGATCTAGATAGGAACCCCAAGTTAGCCGGGTACTGAAAGTTAAATACCTCCTTACTGGAGATAGATGACTTCCGGGAAAGGCTAACTGAACACATTAAGTAGGGGTTAGTGGGGGCGGTTACCGAGAGTAGGTGGTGAGTAAACGCCAAATCTAGTATTAGAGACTTCTCTCTCAAATATGGCCAACGCCTCGTCCTAGATAGGGCCAATGCAGAGAAGCGTCTAGAGGATAGACTATCCCGGGCGGTGGCAGAAGGGATTCCCTAGAAATTGGCCTAGCTAAGGCGGACCTTAGTCGTTTGGCTAGCGAACGATATCGGGGCCAGGTAGTTAGGACTAGAATTTAAAAGATGCCCAACGAAGCTGTGAATGTGGACAAATCGGAGCGTGTCCGTTCGCTCGGGCGCAAATCGGATAACTACATTCGTAAGATTCAGATCCCGGAAGGACACTCCTTAGTGTCGGCTCGGAAGATTTGCGAGCGGCTAGTTGTGATGGTCGGGTTACAGAGTGTGAGGTCGTAGCTGCTATGAAGCAGGTCGCCTATAATAGATCACCAGGACTCGATAGACTGCCCTACGAGCTATACTTGAGGTTGTCGCACATGTTTGTCCCGATTCTGACGGGTGTGTTTAACCACTGGTTTGACACGGGATCTATCCCGAGTCAGGTTACCAAAGGCGTAGTCACACTTCTGAAGAAGAAGGATACACATGTTGAGGGGTTGGATGATTTTAGGCCCATCATGTTGTTGAATACGGATTTGAAAATCCTGGCCCGCATTCTGGCGAATCGTCTACAGGTTGTAATCACTGACTTGATCGAACCGGATCAGAACTACGCTGTGAAGGGGAGATCAATTCAAAACAATTTGCATTTGATTCGTACAGTCTTAGAAAACATAGAAGACGACACTGAAGCCGCGCGGATCAATTTAGATCAGTCCAAGGTGTTTGATAGGGTGGATCATCGTTTCTTGAGGGCTGTTCTAGAGAGCGCCGGCTTTGGGTCCGGCTTCTGCAGATGGATCTCCATTTTGTATGCTCGGCCGACGGCAGTTGTGCAGGTCAACGGGGTGCGGTCGGCGCCGTTCGCGGTTTCTCGGTCGGTGCGACAGGGGTATCCGCTGTCGCCCATGTTATATGTCCTCGCGTTGGAACCATTCCTTAGGAACGTGGTGTCTAGGGTGGCTGGACCGGCCCTGCGCGGTATTGCTGTTCCTGGCGGTGCGCGAGCCAGGGTTTCCGCGTTTGCCGATGATGTTACCGTATTTGTTTCGAGCGTCGTAGATATTATTACGGTGATTAAGGCTCTCAAGCGTTACGAAAAAGATACAGGGGTTGTAGTCAATCTCAGCAAATCCTTGGCCTGAGGTTGGCCGTGTGGTGGCGCTCGAATGCTCTGCTTGGCGCAATTGTCTGGACGGATGGCCCGGTCCGGATCCTTGGTGTTTGGTTTGCACCCAATCTCTGTCTAGATAAGAACTGGTCGGAGGTACAGACCAAGGTCGAAGCGTCTGTGAGGGTTTTGCTTCGAAGGGGATTGTCCCTTAAAGGTAGAGCGGAGGCGTGTGCTACTTACGTGTTTCCGCTGATCCTTTACCGGCTGGCTGTACTTCCTCTGCCTGCGGTCCGTATGGCGGCCTTAACGCGTGTGTTCTTTTCACTGTTGTGGAATGAGCGACGGCTGCTTGTCCGTAGACAGGTCTGTACTCAACGTCTTGTAGATGGGGGCCTGGGGATGCCTTACCTGGCAAGTCATAAAAATGCCGAAAGGTTGGCATTCCTGGGTAGAACTCTGATTGAGGATTCTGATTGGGGTCCTGTGGTTGGTGAAGCTTTTCCCAACCTTATCCCCAATCACTTAATCGAATGCCAAAGATGACCTAGAGGGCAATCAAAATTCCTCAACGAATGCCGAAATGCGCGTAGAGCGATACTAGGGTCCCTTGACCTTGTACGGCCTAGAAAGGCATTGTATCGGGGTTTAGTGGTGGAGACCGCTTCGGACTCACTTGGGGAGCGGCTGCAGCTGTCGGAAGGGGAGGTCAGCTCTCTATGGAATTGGGCGCCAGGCCGGGGATATCTTAATAATTCCGAATTTTCCCTGACCTGGCGATTGGTTAGAAACGCTGTACCCCTCAATGACATACTGTTCAGAATTGGTAGGACGTTTAGTCCTTTTTGTCCACGGTGCGAGGAAGATAGTTTGGAAACTGTAGAGCATGCATTTTTTACTTGTTCCAAGCTCCGTGAATTCTGGGGGTATGTCGGCGAGGTCACGGCTCGCATCATCCCCGATAAGGTGACGATCCTGGATTTAGCATCCGTTGTCTATAACGCAGATCCCTTGTGGCATAGGGAGGAACGAATGGTGTTCCTAGCGACCTTGGCCGTAGCTAGACTGGTAGTGTGGGTTTCATGCATAGAGATAGGGCGTGGGGGGGAGCCGCCTTCTCATCGGGATCTGATTTTGTATTTTAAACACAAACTTAAAATCAAAATCAGATGCGATAGAAGGAGGCTATCTCGCTCACAGTTTAGTAGGATGTGCATTCACACCGCTAGTTTATGTGCGTTCGTGCGAAACAGGCTTGAGTACGTGTTCCCTGCTTAGGCATGACACACGCCGACCGGAAAAGCAATCCCCAGACCAAATCAAGACCATCCCGTAGTGGATCAGTCCCTTAGCTAGTTGGTATAAATGAGCTGCATGTCCCCAATCTTTATTTTAGGTGTTAGAATACATCCAAAGAAGCCCAGTCCTGATTAATTTATTTTAGTCCAAACCTGTCCCAATGGTAATTTTCTTGGAGGTCACCGAATATCCCCATGCCCCCCTTTATTTTGTCCGTAGCTGTGCCCATCCCCTCTTAGGAAGTGCTCCCTTGTTTTCGGATTATACCGGAAAACAGGAAGCATTTCAAAATTAAATAGGTAAGGGTGGGTCCTTATTAACATATTCATCGCTTAACGTTTTATTTGGTTCATTTGTTTTTTTATTACTGTTATTTTTCTTTATTTTTGGGTGTTTTAAGGCTCTCATTACCTCCGCCCATCACCCGCATACATTATACGCATCACAATTTCATCCCTCATATATCATACGCATCATCTTCATTGCTTCATTGTAAATAAAATCATTGTTTTATATAAAAAAAAAGTCATTGTATATATTGTTCATGTCATCTGGGGTTTTAAGTAGATCCAACCCCTTGAGTGAATGCGGTATTGTGGTGACTGCAACTAGTTATAGGGAATAGACCAAGTGGACGACCCTCGACCTCCATTCCCCCCACACCCTTTTTGGCCTCATGCCACATTTGGAAAGTTTATTTCCACATTTTATACTATTTTTCTTGTAAAAATTTTGTAAAGTTTGGATTATTCATTTTGAATAAGTATTTAAATAAATAGAAAAGAGACTTGCCTTTTTTCTTTTGTTCTTGGCCTTCGGGCTGGGATCAAAGTGGAGTATCTGTTCCGACAGATACAGCAAGCAAAGACCATATGTGGGGCAACCCCACATATAAGAACTTGGTCAATGTAGGGGAAACCCTTCATACCAATTGTCACTATCCAGCCCCCCCCCTACTCCCCGGGGAGTTGGTCCCATTTTCCCTTCACCCCGCACAGTGAAAATCTGCCTTGTGCCTAATTTGCTCGGTGGGGGGAGCGAATAAATACCAACCCCATTTATAAGACCTTGATCAATGTAGGGGCAATTCTTCATACACATTGTCACTATCCAGCTCCCCTACTCCCCGGCGAGTTAGTCCCCATTTCCCCTTCACTTCTCACATTAAAAATCGGCGTTGTGCCTAATTTGCTCGGTGGGGGAGCAAATAAATACCAACCCCACATATAAGACCTTGATCAATGTAGGGGCAACCCTTCATACACATTGTCACTATCCAGCTCCCCATACTCCCCGCGGAGTTGGTCCCCATTTCCCTTCACTTCTCACATTTAAAATCGGCCTTGTGCCTAATTTTCTCGGTGTGGGAGAAAGAATACCCTGCTGTTCTTGGCCTTCGGGCCGGGATCAAAGTGTAGTATCTGTTCTGCAGATGCTGCGCTTAAGATAATTTGTACTAGTCAATGAAGGGGAAACCCTATATACTGGACAATTATTATTTTTGGTAACAATAGTGCCCCCTTTCTGCCTACTTTTAGGGGAGCTGGTTTTTACCCCACATAAAAAACGGCCTTGTGCCTAATTTGCTAGCTGGGGAAGCAAATAAATACATTACATAAATAGAAAAGGGGGTTTAATATGAATATCGATACACACAAACGAAAACCGAATTCATATGAGTATAGATAGAAAAGTGAACGTGTGTGTGTGTGCGTGCATTCTCTTACGCAACAACTCTGTGAATTTGGAGTCTACATACTCGAAATTTGATATACTGGGTACTGAGATCAGGGAAAATATTCGTAATCCGTTTTTGGCCAGAAATTTGGCTGTTAAAGGGTCAAAGGTCAACGATTTGACCTTTGAAAACTCCGACAATTCTGGTTCTGAACATTTGATATTTTAGATATAGGTTCCTTGGACATGGATATAACTTAATAACTTGATTTGAGCCCAAAATAATACATGTTAAGGGTCATAATAGGGGTCAAAGTTAAAAAAAATTGACCGTTTTTTTTTTGCTCAACATACACCTCCAAACACCCGGGAAACGCCGGGCTGAAATGCTAATATATATATATATATATATATATATATATATATATATATATATATAACAGTGAATGTGTCTGTGTGTGTCTCTGTTAGTCTCTGTGTGTACATTTCCCTACGCAATAACTCTGTCAATTGTCAGTGTACAGACTCGAAATTTGATATACAGGGTACTGAGATTTGGGAAAATCTTTGCGGTCGTATGCCGCCAGAAATTCGATTGTTAAGGGGTGAAAGTACAACAATTTTACATTAGAGAACTCTACCAAACTCCCCCGACAGGTTTGGGTATAACGAATTTAAATTTTAGATATAGGTTCCTTAGCCATGGACTTAACTTAATAACTTTATTAGAGCCCAAAAACAATACATGTAAAGGGGTCATAATAGGGGTCAAAGTTTAAAAAATTGAGCGCTGTTTTTTTTTGCTCAACATACACCTTCAAACACCCGGGCAACGCCAGGCCGTAATACTAGTATATCTATAAAAGTGAAAATGTCTGTCTGTCTTTTCTTTATGGTAGTTAAGGAAGACTATTATACAGAAAGGTATTACTTTACATATTCACACTTTGTAATATATACATATGCACATAACCCTATGATCAGTACACAGGGCCCGAGCAAAGCCGGACGGAACTGCTAGTATATATATATATATATATATATATATATATATATATATATATATATATATATATATATATATAAAGCGAAAGTGCCTGTCTGTCTATCTGTGTGTGTCTGTCTTTCTGTCTGTGTACATTTACCTACACAATAACTGTGTAAATTTTTAGTCTACAGACTCGAAATTTGATATACAGGGTAGAGAGGTTTGGGAAAACCTTTGTAATCTGTTTTCAGCCAGAAATTTGGCTGTTAAGGGGTCAAAGTACAACCTTTGAGAACTCTACCAAACATTTCCGCCACTATTGGGTCTCAACACTTGAAATTTTAAATATAGGTTCCTTGGACAGAAATCTAACATAATAACTTGATTTAAGCCCAAAACAATAAATGTTAAGGGTTTATAATAGGGGTCAAAATTTAAAGAAATTGACCTCTGCGGTCTCTCTCAAATTACTCAAATAATTTCTAGTCTAAACATTTGAAATTTTACATAAAGGATATTAAGAGATAGGGTAAGCTTTTCAATCAGTTTGGGTCGACAATTTGAGCTACAAATATATAAATCTATGTACGTATGTGTGCATGTCAGCCTAAAACTTCCGATAGAGGCGACAGATTTTCAGAAGATTAGTATCGTTTTAAAGTTCGACCTTTCAAACGACAAATACCGTAAAATTGGCTAAAAGATTCATTTCTTTACCCTCAACTGGTCTCTTTTCTACAGGGAAAGGTCGCTTTTTTCGCCGATATTTTCGAAAGTCAGCCCCTCTTTTTGATTGTCTAGCCTTAACTTAAACCGACGTCACTTCCGGCTTGGTAGTCGTAACAGCAAAGACGTCACCTTTTTTTCGTTCTTTTCCTCCTTCGCGGTACGGGTTCGAGCTGTCTTCCTACTACCATTTTTATTTTGCTCAAAACACACCTCTAATCACCCGGGCAACACAGGGCAACACTGAGCACCCATGCTAGTATTGGTATGTAATTTTTAACATTATTTCATCATTCCGTGTTTTGATTTTTCATTTAAAAATTATCATATTTAGATCATTGTAATAATGTGTTTAAATCATCGAAATAGTTTCTTAGGTGTCTCAGATATGTGAGCGTCCTCTTCAGAATTCAAGATGGAAAATATCTAAAATATATTTAAAATGTGTTCAGAATGTATAAAAGCATTTTCGCAGTTCATTTTTGGTGACATGTTTCCGAGCGGTGGACATGTATGTAAATGATCCGAAAGGTCTTCACGGGTGTGTTCCACTCCTACCCTTACTTATTGGGGGTCAGCCCATGGTCATTGCTGTCTTTTGCTTTCCTTCTCTTTTTTTTGTTTCTCCTTTTACTACTTAATTTATTTTTATTACTTGGGTGGAAGTGAGGGTCACGTTGGTACTTGGTCAAATGAGTGCGTAGGGGAGGGTATGTATGTGTGGGTGTTTCCTTGCATTAGTTTGTAGAATGTGTGTTATATGTTTAATAGTTTTATAACATCATAAATTTATTTGCTTGCCTAAGAAAGCAAATGTGATACAATGTCGTTAGTGTAGTCGTGTTATAGGTTATAGTATCAAAGTAAAAGCAAGGATCAATAATAATTCGAGAAGCAAACAAAATTTCTAAATACAAAGAAGAAGTACTAACTTAACTGAGCTTGTGCAATGCAATTGAAATTAGCAGATGATATTAATAAGGAAAAGCAGACCGTAAATCAAATTGAAAATATTTGGCGATACGGAGTCTATCATACAAGGTCTGAGACGTCTCCATAAATACCACCAAAAATAAAACGGGTCAAACGGGCGACACATTACTCTTAAAGGGAGATCTGATCGACAACAATTTTTAGACACCGACTTCAACCTAATCCAAATAATACCACAACAGCATCGGTCTGATAGAAAGATACAATTCGTCGGCTACTATCTATAGACTCGAAGCGAAAAAAATATTAATTTTTTTTTACAGTGCAAAGCAGTTTGGGGGGATGTCTTGTATGGACTTTTCCTATACACAAAGTATGAACTTATGAGAAAAATATAAATATACTGGGGAACCCACTCTCAGTGTAGTGTGCGTATTTCGTAGTACACCATATTTGTATTAAGTACAACAACTCTCGTTCCCTATATATTCTGTCTTGTAAATACAAATACAATTTTTTAAGCCTAACCCGTGTCCGGGTCTTTGCTGGTGACTTTATCGGGTCACAACAAATACTTTTATTCGAAGAACATATACGTTAACGATATGCAACTTATTCCAGCGATGGGGCTTCATCAATGTATAAAAATATCTCAGTAGGAATAAAAAATAAAAATGCATCTAACTTTGTTTTCCTTACTGGTGTAGCTCTGAAAGAGTCATTAACGAAGACACGAATACAAAAATTAGTTAGAAAAGGTAATATATATTGAAACATATAACAGTATATAGAATGACCAACCGTAGTGAGTCGCTAAGATTGCGGACTACGAACGTGCACTGACAACCCTGAGAGTCGTATTTTTTAATCAAACAAATGGTTGAAACCATTGCCAAAAGGGAAAATATGATGGGGAAAAATTAAATGTTCAAGAAGAAGTGTTCAAGGATGGAACCCAGTATGATTCGATAAAGGAACTTTCTGATTCAGTTTTCAGTACATGGGATAAAATTCTTTCGCAACTGATAAAAAACTTAGCCGCAAGCATGCCGAAGAGAATTTTTGAAGTAATTCATATTAATGGAGGCTATACTAAATACTGAGACCCTTTTTAATAATTTATAATTACCTTTTGTTAGATAAATTAGCAGTGGTCTTATCATTTTGACCACGTGGAAATGTTTTTTTTTTTTTTTTAAATCATTATTAGAAAAGGGTTAAGGTTTCGAATGAAGCAGATTTAATTTTTTCCCATAATAGTTTCCCTTTTGGCAATGGTTTCAACCATTTGTTTGATTAAAAATTCGATAATATGCGTAAACGCCTACTTTCTTAAGTTGTCTTATGACCAGGACTGTACGTAGTTTAGCAACACTTTGAAGTTACAGTTAGATACAATTTGTCAATTATAAATTTGCATACGATGTTAAAACTTAACAAACCGCATTTGAAAAAAACGACTAAAGTAAGCACGCACAGTGACAGAAAATAAAATTGATTTTATTGAGGAGTATCTTTGCCAGTAAACTTAAATAAGTCTATTTAAATGTTATACATCTTTGCCTATTCATTTTGCTCCCCATAACCCATAACGGACCACACTTTTCGTTTGTTCACCTGCACAACAGCCATTAGAGGGATTAGACCTTGGGGGTGTCGAATGTCTTCCGGATACATCTACAGCTGTTATCGATTCACATTTGCAGTTCACGATTGTATTGTTCACGAATTTGTGCTAAGGCTGGATCTTCTGCAAGTCTATTTTTCCACGTAATTATCGGTTGGTCAATAACGCATTACCACGATGAGGTTCAGTCTCGACTGTTATTTTCGTACTTTGTGGAGAAATCAGATTCGATAATGGTGATGGAAGCAAAATTTGTTATTGAAATTTGTAAAAGTTTTCTCTCCTGGTTACTAGACACAGCTACTCAGCTCAGCCGCTTGATTGCGTTCAACTACAAAATATAATTAAATACACGTAAGTACAGCTTCATTTCTATGTCAATTCTCAGTTTTTCACCAATGTTACAAGTACTACTCTTATTCCACAGCAGTCAACTACACTTCAATCTGCTATGAACACTGGGGGTCACCTATGTAGTCAATTACTTGCAGCACCATTAGCACCTATTGACACGTGCACCTAGTATCCACTAGAGCTGTACGTGGCAGTACAATGATGCGAACAATTACAACTGGCGATGTGCCATTTACAACATTTTATGTGGTGATATTGGTGCTTGATTCTCGTTCATCCTACAATGAGCAAAATCGAGCAATGTACTCACGCCGCTGACATCGAAAACACGTGATATTTCTTCGGGGCTTGACATCAGCACCTCTGATTGTCTCACTATCCAGTAAAAAATCGATTGCTATATAATTGGGACGATGCCAGTTATAGCTCTGTCTATGAAACCTCAGTTATTGCAGCCAGCTCTGGAACTCCAGTGCAGTTCTTTAAACGGGAACAACCACACGCCAGTAGGTTATCCATTTGAGAGGATGCTCGTAACAGTTCTTCCGTATGTTCAGACAATCCAGCAATGAATTCACATTACAGACGCTGGTTCAATACTTCCCCAAACAGAACCGCAAGCCTGCGTAGTTCTGACCAAATACATAAACTCTTTTACCTGGTTAAAGACAGCGTACTGCAAATTGCATGCATCCTGTGTACAGCGTTTTCTTTACACAATCAAAATCTTCACTGGTGCAAGCAAATCCGAACGAGACACTCTTTTCAGCCCTCATCTCAGTTGAAATATTAGTTAAGCTTTCTCCAGTCATTCCATTAATGACTATTTAGAGTCACTGCAATAAAATACTGCAATAAAATACTTCAAACAAATACTGGTATAAGCTTCAGTTCGAAGGCTATACTAGCCGAAATATCTTGTTTCACAAAGGAAGTGAAACCAGAAAAGACAACTGTCAATTCAACTGGATAATAAATGGAAACCGAACTATGTTGTATATACGACTCAACACTGTCGTGAAAAAAAAATCCATCTACATGCTCCTACACGATTCCGAACAATATCATCCACAGGACCTGAGACGATTCTAAACAATTTTGTTAGTTCGACGCGACAAGAGCCAGAACAACTTCGATTCGACTCAACATGAAACGTTGCCAGCGAAACCTCGACTATTACTGTCCGAATAACTCTGTAACGGCTTTTTATAACCCTAGGACGAACTGATATTTACCGTAGGTAGGCCCGAATATAACATTGACATACAATCATTGAGCGCTTCCGCGCATGCTCCTTGCAAGAATATATAGAAAATAAAATACAAACGATGGCGTATGCGACATAAATATATAGAGAAAAGAGAAGGGAGAAGCTTGATGATGTATGTAACCGTGACATTAACGACAAAGAAGGGGGCGTGGTATCTGAAATACAGAAGGTACAGTGAGTGAAGACGAAATAATATGAGAGAGAAGGGATAAGAAAACAGTGATAGATATCGTGAGAGGGTTATAGAAGAAAAGGACGGGTTTGAAGTTGGGTGAAAACCGTGCAAGAAGATTAGAGAGAATACGATTAGTGTAATAGAGACGGATAGGGGCAGTGATGGAAAGAGAGAGAAAGAGAAAAAGAGACGGCGTGTGTGTTCGACGAAAAACACAGAGAGGGTGAGTTCTGATCAATAAGCAAAACTGTAACATTTGGTATGAATGCTACAAATTGATCGGTTTATAATATCGACATTAGATTTTACGCTGAGATTTTCACGCTGCCAGGCAACGGCAGATCAGAAATCGATTGCATTCGATTCGTCTCCTCAACGCTTTCTATTTTACCCCCTGTATCTTCCAATCTAGCTATACATCTATCTCTCTTACTGTGTGATTTTCTCTTTGTTTCCTCCTCCCTCTTCACTATATCTGTGTCTGTTTATTCTCTGTCTGTCTCTTTCTCTGTCTGTCTCTTTCTCTCTCTCTCTCTCTCTCTCTATATATATATATATATATATATGTATATATATATAAGTGTGTATATATATAAGTGTATATATACTGGTGTACTTAAAGAAAAAAGATTGTAAGCATAAGAAAGAGAGCTTAAGTTTGAAAGGATGAATTTATTCATTTTTATCTATACAAATAGACAGGAAATATATTCACTAAACTGTTCTTTTGAATGAAACCAACTTGAAGTATTTCTTAAATTATACTGTGAGCTAGAGACCCGATACTATGACCACAAAAGTACATTCAACAATAGACTATTGAGGTATTACCCGAAATATGTTTGCCTTTAAAAGAATTAGATAATGTTTATGATGATACATATATATATATATATATATATATATATATATATATATACATATATATATATATATATATATATATATGGCGATTAAGCTACACCGAATATTTGGCGTTTCATCCAATATAGGATTCGTCAGGCTTATGCGCGAATTCTGTGGTTGTTAATCGTTTTTATATGGTCCTCTTCTGTTGAGAATTTTAGTTAGCCAATCAGCTTTCTAGTATCCACCGCGCCCCTTCCTATCAGCCAATGGGCATGCATTTTATCGAACAAAGGATCTGTTTTTAAACTAATTTAGTGGTTTAAGGCAGACATTTTTTTCATATATAAATATACATATGTGTACATACATGTATGCACATATGTATACATATATATACATTCATATATGTGTGATCGTTTATGTATATTCATGTCTATTTAATTTATTTATTAGTTTATTTTCTTTTGTTTTTGTTAGTTTTAAAACTATTTTGTATCGCTATCCTAGAGTAAATTTTATTTTGTGAACACAGTTATTTGCTATTTCTCTTCTACAGTTTAATAGATGTTGGGTTTCTTTAAAGTACAGGATAGCAAATTTTTCATGAAGGCATAATTTACATGAGTCGTCTAAATGCCTACAGGTGGCAGCTTGTCTTATTATTTTCCATTCGACTACCGGCGAATGTCCGCTTTCTTTGCGTTCCCAGAATTTATTCGCTAGTGTTGTTTTTGTACGGTGTTTTTATATTGTTGAATGTACTTTTGTGGTCATAGTATCGGGTTTTGAAATCTATTAAACTGTAGAAGAGTAATAGCAAATAATTGTGTTCACAAAATAAAAATTACTCTAGAATAGCGATACAAAATAGTTTTAAAAACTAACAAAAACAATAGAAAATAAACAAATAAATAAATTAAATAAACATGAATATGCATAAACGATCACACATATATGCATGTATATATATATAAGTATATATGTGCATACATGTATGTACACATATGTATATTTATATATAGAACAAAAAAGAAAATGTCTGCCTTAAACCACTAAACTAGTTTTAAAACAGATCCTTTGGTCGATAAAATGCATGTCCATTGGCTGATAGGAAGGGGCGCGGTGGATACTAGAAAGATGATTGGCTAACTAAAATCCTCAGCAGAAGAGGACCATACAAAAACGATAAACAACCACAGAATTCGCACATAAGCCTGACGAAGCCTAGAGTGGATGAAACACCGAATATTCAGTGTAGATTAATCGTCATATATATTTTATAAATTACTAACTACCTCTACCTACGTATTGAGCACTTTTGAAGTAAATACTTAAAGTTTACGCATAAATCTATACTTTCGTATATTAATTTTATGTGAGTAAATGAAGTAGTTATATATATATATATATATATATATATATATATATATATTTATATATATTTAAATATGTATGAATAAAAAATTGACACGAAAAATATATAAATGTTTATATCTTTTCTGTATTTATTTCCTCTGTGTTAACGTGTAGTAATATAAAAAAATCTTTTGAAAAAAAAACCCAGAATGTTTCCCTCAAAAGCACATCATTTTTGACCGATCCTTCGATCTTCTTCAGTGCGAATGATGTACATATTATATATATATATATATATATATATATATATATATATTATATATTATATGTATATATTACCTATAGATATAGATATATATTATATTCTATACAGAGGATTAGACCTTGAGTCTAGAAGAGCAAAGTTTATTTTAATTTATTTAAACTTAAAAAGAAGATTGTTCATAGTAATATAGATATATAATAAGCTCAATAGGTATATTTATCCTAAAGCTATATTCATATTGAGTATAAAGAGTGATAATTGTAAATTATGAATCAGTTTCAAAAGGAAAAACAAACAAAATAAAATTGAGTGTACGACTGTTTCGGAAACGACATTCACAGGGTGATTATTTTGCGTTCGGATAAACTTTCAGTTGCTTCTGATTACCGACATGTGGGAATGGAAACTCCCAAGCTAACTCGATTGTCGCCCTTTAACTCTGATAATTGGAGAGCAACACAGTCACGCCACTTCCTGTAGCTTATTTCTCTTCCTCTTTTCCGATGAACCCTCGACCAATCAATATCTAACGAAGAGCCGCTCCAGTGTCATTGCCCACACAACAATGCTCCTAACTAACCCGTCAGCTTCTCATCAACCGCAAGAAACGTTACTCCTTCTCGACGAACTCTTATTCTTTCTATCTATATCCGTTATATTTCTTATGCAGATTTATGGAAATAAACATACCGGTATATATCAGCGAAAAAAATGCAGGGAACACTTAGGGAGTGTTTATAAGAATGTGTTTAGAAATATCGAAGTGAATTGGACGAATTGTGGGTGTGTCTAGCTTCCGGTATTTTTATTGACCGTCGGCGAGGGTACGGATTAATTGTATTGAAAGTGAATTGTCAGTTTAAATAGATTATGGCAAAAAAGGTACTTTATAAAATCCAAATATTTGTGTACTGACAGGAAGGTTTTCATCGCTCTGTTCCGGATATGGGCGTGATCAAGCTTATGTACCTGTTGAAACCAGGAGAGATGGTCTGGTAACAGAGAGGCGAACGGTGGCCGGCATAAGGAGGAAGTTGTGTGACGCGAAGTGGACCAAGGTGTGGGCAAAATCGCGAATTGTTGACCGTCGATGGCCCTGGGCACCAAGTTCGCTCTGCTCGTCGTTAGGTTAAAAAATGCATTGATAAACGTTCCGCCTTGAGGGGCAGTCGGGCAGATTGAGGGCTGTCAGTCATAGCAGCGTTAATTAATATAAGAAATATTTGGGATATAGAATAGTATACCTGAACATTAAAACTCTTCGAGGTTATATTGTGATTATGAGAGCCACAAAACTGAAGCGCTATTCGAAAGGTTTACCGAAGAACACCTTAGATTGGTGAGCACCCTCATGAATATTCTCCACTCTAACTTGCCACGCGAGATTTTCCCCCTTTTACTTACACAACAGTTCAAAAGATAAAAAAAAACAAAAAATCAAAAAGATAGAGTGCCCTTTTAGGGAATTGGGCAGGGAAGGTTGTAGAAGCACACTAATAATGGTATGTGTGTTACTGACTGTCGTAGTATGGTGTGTATCAAGACGGATGTAATGAAACTATTGGAGGTTGAATTGTGATTAAGTCCAGATGACAACACTTGGGGAAACCGCAATTCTTGATGCCCAATTAGGAGAGTACAACAAGCGTGTCGAGACCCCCCCCCGGACGCTGAAATACGAATGCATTAAGAACGACTTTTTTCTTTTACTTCCTGTTTTATTGGAATTCTTGCAGGACGCTGATCTGTGAATTGTCAAAGGGAATCCCAACTGTAACCAGTCAAGGTGAAGGGAAGTCGATTAGTTCAATAAAAAGCGGCCACTCAGTTGCCCAGATTTGGGATGTAGACCTTCTATTGAGAAACTGTACTTTTAATTAAGAAAAAAATTGACAAAAATCTGAGTCACTTTGTGAAATTCTGTGAAAAATATTGAAAAAAAGGGAGACAACTTTTGTAAGCCTTGATTGAAAAAATATTCGAGTAATTTTGCCAAGAAAAAGAAGAACAAAAATTTGAGTAATCTTGGAAATTTAATTGAGGAAAATTTTGTTAATAACCTTTGTGAATTGTAATTAAGAATTATTTTGATAACCTTCTGGAACTGAAAAAAGAATTGATTGACATTTATGAATTTTGATTGGGAAAATTCATGAGCTATCATTGTAACTTTTAAAGGCAAAAGGGAACATTTCATAGTGCATATAAAACTGTTTTTCTTAAAGATTTGGAATAATTGCGAAGTAAGGACTGTAAATTTGAGACTCTGAACTTTTTGATTTTTTTAAAATACTTTTAACGCTTGTGTAACTAAAAGGGGGAATATCTCGCGTGGCGAGTTGGGGTGGAGGACATTTACCAATAGAGTGGTTGTCAGACTAGTTATATGCTATTTTTCCTAACAAGTGTACCAACAATGGTGAGAAGAAACAGTGGAGGAAACCCAGCGAGCACTTTTGGCAGTGAGAGAGCGGAGTGGCACATGACTTGGACTCATTCGTTTGCGTGGAAACCAATGCGTTTAAGGGGCCATCTGTGTAAGACCACCTAAAATACTGAGTAGGACCGGGTAATTATGCTGATAATGTCTGTTTAGCGTTAATTTGGTGCCCGAACAACGGCAGGTAACATATCTAAAGAGATGCATTTGTTGTGTTTTTGTAAAACAGAAATATTTTATTGTTTGAGAAAAGTGACAAAGCATGTCGGATTACGGTTATGATGAAATCATATGATCGTTCTTTGCCTGACGAACCCTTGCTCCGGATGTCGGCTTATTAACCTTTCTGAGCGTGTAAATAAATTTTAGTTCTGATCCCAGATTCGTAGGCCTATAAATGTCCTGTTAGGTGTGCACACACGAAAGAATTCGGGAATAACGTTTTGAATTCTGATTGGCTTGGGGAACAGCTTACCCCCCTCTCAATCACCTTTCAATATAAGCAAATGCCCGGGTGAAAATTGGAGCAGATCGGAGAAAAAAACACACCCAAGAAACAGACACTCAACCCCTTTTCCATCACAGTCACCATCGTGGAGAGCGAAGAATAAGATTTCGGACTGTTTTCTGGTGTAATCGAACTGAACAATTGTATATATATAAAACACCTGTAATTTCGTGAGTTAACTGGTAGTAGACTAGAAACCTCTGTGTTTGTTTTCTGCATGAGGAGCTAATTAATTTTCAGTGAGCGCCGAACTCGAGAACCAACAACAAAGCCTGCGATGCGAAAGAATGCTGGAACGTACTCCCGGAAGAGGACGATTACGGCCATTACCGTTTCGACAGGGTCAGAGGCCACATCTGCTGACCTGTGATGGGAGTCTTACAAGTGTTTCGAGCATAGACTGCATTGCTGCGGAGTCTATGAAGCATGCGAAAGGGTCTGCACGGTGAGTTAAAGTTGGTTCGCGTTAGCTGCGAATGTGTCAACTGAACGCTTACGGTCGCACGTGAGTCTGCGAGGAAATTAGTTCGTCCTTAAATTAAAAAAAAAACCCTGTGTAGACGTTGTTCAGCTGATTGGCGTTACCGGTGGGTCGGTACCGATCTGAACGTCCAGTGTGCATGATACAGCTTAATCATATTAGCTGGGGAACTTCAGTGAGGTGAGGTGAGGTGAGTCGTTGTGAGATCCAGAAGTGTGCAGTGTTTAGTGAACATCTTTGAGTTGGTTGTTACTTTGTTGCTACAAAATGGTTTATATCCTGTAAGGTGTTGCTGGAAAGGGTTGATATACTGTGGAGAGGTTTGGTGCGTCGTAACATGTTGCTGAAGAGGCTTAGTGCGCCGTAACATGCTTCTGGAGGCTTATTGTCGCTTTTTCCTTTCCATAATTGTTATTAGCGTAGTTGAAATAGCGTGAGCATTGCTATGTGAGTTATGCGGTGGGCCTGTTGCCGCACGTTCTCCATGATTAAGTTGAAAGCTGAATTTGTTTTTATATTTGCACATAGCAAAAAATATATTTAGATATAATGAAGAAAGTTTAGGTTGCGGTACGTGGCTAAAACGCGTGTGACTGAATGTTCTGAGACTTCGTCGTCTACAGCAAAATCCATATATAAAACGCGTGTGTTATGGAATGTTTGTTAGACTTCGCCTCCACAGCAAATTTTATATATACTTTTTTTGCATTAAAAATATGTTGACATTGCTATTAAAGTTGTTAGGCTTCTCGTTCGAATAAAGAAGTTATTTTCATTCGTTTTAGCAGTGGATTATAATGTGAAGAACAGAATAAAATGTCTATATATTTTTTATATGTGCGTGAATATAGATAACATTTCTTGTTTTTTATTATTATAATTATTAAACCTACGACGGAGTTTTTTCTAGGGCGGTTTGTTTACATTTAGTCGTCCACGAGTAGTAAAAATAAAGATGGCGGACGAGAGATAATTGACGCACATGTGTTGGACGTAGAGGTTGAAAATGCGAGGGAAAAGTATTTTTCTCCTTTACTTTTTTTGAAATTGCGTTTTTCGTTTTGTTTTTTCTTTCTCTTTTTTTACATTTCGCAGATTATTTAACGATATATCAGCATGTGTTTCATTTGCGACAGTGATAATGTTTTAAAATGTGTTTTTTCGGAATGTAGATTATTCAGCTTTTATGAAAAATGTTCGTTAGGTCACTATTCTTGAAAAGATCACGTCGGTGGTTTACTACCTTGTAAAGGGAGGGACAGGATTGTCTGCGTGTGTAATAGACGACCCCATCCCCATTGTAAATTTAATGAATTGAATTGTCGTGTGATTGAACAGCAAGGGGCCGCATGATGATGACGAAAACATACTGCAGATTTATTTCCATAAATTTACATGAGAAATATTAAAGATATAGATATAAAGAATAAGAGTTCATTGAGAAGGAGTAATGTTACTTACGATTTATGGGAGGCTGACGGGTTAGTTAGGAGCGCTGCTGTGTGGCCAAAGCCACTGAAGTGGCTCTTCGTTACATATTGACTGGTCGGGGGTTCATCGGAAAAGAGGAAGAGAAATAAGCTACAGAAAATTACGTGGCTGTATCGCTCTCCAGTTATCAGAGTTAAAGGGCGACAATCGAGTTAGCCTGGGAATTTCCATTTCTACAGACACATTTATTAAGCTAGGTATGAAACTTAATTGTGTCAGGTAGAGAAGTGATTAGAATTATTATAAGAAGTAATTTTAATAAGTCAGCTGCAGCCGTGTTTCCAGAGATATGGGTTCTCATATTAGTTGTCAGTTTCTTCACTATAACCTGCCTCCAGATATAGGACTACTTAAAAATTACATTGACAATATTTACCCTTGTTGCATTTTAACCACTGGGAAGCTTTGACAGAAATCACTGCAAAATAAATAGGATTCTTGTCTTTTGTGATGTCTTGTAGTGTTCGATCAATTGCTTCATAAGGACGCTTGCGTGTCATCGTGGTTTCATCTACAATGATTGCTGATGCGATTCGATTGACATTAGCCAGAGCTGAGGTACCAGTAATTTTACAAACTGGCTGATCTACTCAATGAGTATCCAAAGGTAATTTAAAAGTGCTGTGAAGAATGCGTCCACTTCGAAGTAGAATGGCAGAAATGCACCTGGATGCTGTTGCAAGCACAATCTTTCCCATAGATCTAATCTTTGCAGGGGTCAAATTGATTAAAAAAGTTTTGCCCGTGTCCGATGGAACATCAAGAAACCTCATGTTTTTCCATCTCACCTAATGCTTCCAACACTGCCATGAATGGACTGTAAACTTCTCTTTGATAAGCTGTCAGTTTTTCCTGTCATATTTTCTGCTTGTGGGGACAGTTCTTAAATATTCTAATTTACTCTATGTTGATACTCTCTTACACACCTTTCTTCTCTCAGTGCAGGTACCGCATAGCGTGTGAATGGTTGACCGCACATAAAGAGAACGTTTTCGTCTATTAAGCAAAGAGTTTTATTGCAGATATCCTCATTAAAATCTGCTTTTTATTATTAGCTCCCTACTTGTTTTCGCGAAGAGTGTCTTCAGAGATTACATCACGAAAACTCGTCCAAGTTTCAAGAGGATTTCAACAACTTGACTATTGTATGCTCGCAAATCTTGAAACTCATTAGGCAACAGAGGCAACACATAACACTCCTCTGCTCTTGTACTAATCGTGTAGATTCGTGTAGACTAATCCATGGTGACATAATCATTTTCAGCTCCTTCCACTTGTTTCCACGGATTCTTCTGTTCCATTTCTTTGTTGATTTGTTCCAAGTATAAAACTCCGGGACTTCTACATATTTGAGGCCCCTTGCTAAGTCATCATAATGCCAGAATTGGACAAATGTTACTAAAGTTGTGGCAAATGGTTAATCTTGAGCTTGTTGCAGAGCGATATCAGCTGAGAACATGGCATGTTGCCGATTTTTATATGAACAGAATGTTGTACAATTAGAGGGAAATGCTCAGGGATTATATGCTCCAATATCCTCTTGGCTGTCTCTGAACTGGCGATATAACTTGCATTCAAGAACTGTTGCATCGCATCCACAATTTGTCTCTGTACTTGACCTTGTTGGTAAGCTGCTCCACCAGATCTTTCTAGCTCAAACACTGCTTGGTCGCATCATTTGTTCACGTATTTAAGGACGTAGTTTATGCTTTTAAGCGAGCTGGGAATTTTTACATTAATTTGAGCCTTGGACTGCTAAAGGAAAATCGTGTTGTAGGGCACAATCCACTGGTTTGTGATTTCTTGATGAACATACCGACAATATTTCTTCAACCTTATTGCACCAGTCTGGCCTCCATCTTCTGGCCCCCATCTTCGGATTTCCTTCGCCTGTACTTGGCGTTGCTCCGTATACTGTAGAAATTCTTTATGGTATTTTTAGAGCGTTTGGGCAACTTATATTTAATAGTCTACAAGTTTCGTGTACCATATGTGACATCATTTTTGCGTGAAGGTCAGCTTTATTCGCTTTGTTAGATATCTCTGTCGATATGCAGAGATCAATTTGTTCTGGTAGAACTTTGTCCTCTGGAGGCTGCCAGGTGAGGATGTGTGCATCTGTCAGTCCTCTCGTTTGGTATTCAATGCTGTACAGGAAAGCTGTCAACCTGCCAAATCCCCCTCTTTTTAATAAATTCCATTGACTTTTTTAGCTTCTGTCTAAAGACCCTGGCAAAAGTATCTGGAAGATCATGATGTTCTTGTCCTGGAAGACAATTTTCTGTATTTTTCCTCCACTTTGGATTTGTCGTGAAAACGAGGAAGAGGTCTGCACGGCATATCACCGAACATAAGCCATGGCATCACTTTGGTGCTCAAACATGTATCGAGGGTCCTCTGTGTAAGTTGCCGAAATTACACCTCGTTGACCACTCCGTTCTAGAGTGTCATCCTCCTTAAGAATTGAATCCCTCAAGTTGCAATAATTTTCAGCTCTCAAGATCTGTTGTTCTCGCCTCAGGAACTGTAAATGTTCTGTTTAAATCTTGTAGTACACATCCATCAGCCATTGAAGAAACAGTTTTCGGTACTGGAGAAAAGTTTCCAGTCCGAGTCATCAAATGGTAGGAATAAAACTGCTGTAGGGTAAATGTTCGCCAATTGGATGGCTTCAAGTAGATGGCGTAAGATGGAGAAACATAAGAGTACATTAACGGGTACATTAAAGTATCTTAGAGACGATCTAGTTCGGAGATCCTTTTCAATTATCCTCCCCCCCCTCCAAAGTTATTTTTATAATTCCTAAGATAACTTATGATTACTACGGTACAGATACTATACAATAATTATTAGAAACAAAAGCGGAGAAAATAATGTCTGTTTTTTTATATAACCATAAAAAATATTTGTAAGTAGAGCATATTTTGAAAAGTGTAGTATCTGTCTTGATATTACACTTCTACTTTTCTATTCTCGGTCAGTAAATGCGAAATCATTATAGACTGAAGCATTTTACATTATTTTCCCGATCCCGAGTATTCTCTTTAGAAATCTGGATTTATTCGCATTAAAAACTGATTCAAGTAAATGAGGACATTTATGAAGAATTTATGTAAAAGAAATCACATTTTTGTATGCGCATTATTTAAAATGAAATTATTTATTTTTACTTCAAACTACGTTTACCTTTTGTTCTATAGAAAGAAAACCTAAAAGTATCTATATATAATACTAAATACATAACTAAATACATCGTTTTTAAACAGAAAGAAACGGATCACCACTCAAATAAAAACACGTTTCTTAAAAATTAAAATAATTGAAAAAAAGTTCAGTAAAATTATTTCCAGTTTTAAACGCAATATAATAAAATTAAAGATTGCTGACCTAGCTGTTTCGTTCTCCATTTATCAGAAATATCACTTATTGTAAACAAGAACCTATAGACAAAATAAGAGAAACGAGATTTACAGGCCTCCGTAAATATCCGTTGACAATGCGTTTTCTACTCTCCTTAAAAAGACTACATTATATTTAGCCATTTATCATGTAAACTTCTTCGTCAAAATTCTGTTACCGTGGATAAAGGATGACGGGAGAAACAGAAATATTTTATGTAATAAACACTACCATTCCTTTTCACTCTCCTTTTCCATGATATACATACATATATATATATATATATATATATATATATATATATATATATATATATATATATAGAGAGAGAGAGAGAGAGAGAGAGAGAGAGAGAAGAGATAGATAAATAGAACAGCAAGTAACGCTCTAAAATGTCTTGTACAGTTCGTAATGGACGGACTTTGTTATCTGTGTCCACAAACTTGCTAATTTCATTACTTGAATTTTAATCGATTTTTCATCGAGTTATTAAAATGTAACTTATCATCACTTAACGCATTTTAGGGTACATTTAAGTTTTAACTTTTAATTTTCATTTTCGCTCCTTCGCATTTTTAATTCAAAACCTGAAGATGATTCGTGGAAAAATCGAAAGCGCTTGTGACAGCAACAATTATGAGACTTTAATTAATATTTTGATTTTGATATAAAAAAGATTATAAGGAAAATCGTAAAATGAAAAGAAAGGACCATAAAGCAAAGTGTCCCTCCTGCTTTTTATAATATTTGATGGAATATATATATATATATATATATATATATATATATATATATATATATATATATATATATATATTGTGGAACTATACTTATTTCCTGATAATATATATTAATCCTTATTTAAGAAGATCAATGTAATCACAAAACAATATAATAAATGAAGGACAACAAAATATTCCAAAGTTCATGCTGTTGGCCATCTTACAATTTATTCCTTTAATTCAGTTGATATTTACAATTCCTGACACTATCTGTTCCGTTGCACAAAATCAATCATTTAATTATTATATCAATAGAAAAAGAAATAGCAACAATCAATCCATAAAAAATGACATGTTGACATGATTAAAAATCCGAAATTTGGAGGATTGATGTATACTGTATAATATGTTTACATTACGCTATTTTGAATTTCTAAATCCACAGTGACGTAATGTATATATATATATATATATATATATATATATATATATATATATATATACTATGTGCATATATATATATATAAATATATCTATATCTATATATATACATATATACTATATGCATAGATATATGTACACACACTAAATATGTAGATACACAAACTAAGTATATATATATATATATGTATGTATATATATATATATATATATATATATATATATATATATATATATACTAGACTAGACTACGCGTTATCCGTTGGGTCAGTATGCTATATTACCTATGGAATTCATGTATGAGCGTGACACTTGTGATGTAAAGAAAATAGTTTTTTTGACATAACAGAAACATTTCTATGAAAGTATATTAAAATGAAAAAAGAATAGATAGATCCCTATGAGTCGTTCTGTTTATTATAATTGATTATTTATGGGGGAAAAATTCAGTTACTGAATTATAAGTGGTTGACCATACTTATAGGTACATGTGCACTGAACAGATACCATCATACTTATTATAGTTAAATTCAAATTTTGATATAACTGCTTTTTTACTTCGTTCATTTCTGTATTACGTTTAAGTTATTTTAAACCACACTCTTCTCATGTTAAATAATAATTTCGAAATAACAACGTTAATATTCCAGCGTCTCAATTGTTCTTTTGTTTTTTGTTTATTTTAAATCCCACTCTTCCCATGTTAAATAATAATTTCGAAATAATAACGTTAATTTTCAGCGTCCCAATTGTTATTTTTTTCGCGTTTGAATTATCCACATAAATAATTGTTAATACTATCTGCTTTATTTTACATCGTTCATTTCTATATTACGTTTAAGTTATTGTAAACCCCACTCTTCCCGTGTTAAAAAATAATTTCGAAATAATAACGTTAATATTTTAGTGTGCAGGTCATGCGCGCATGCTCAACCGGATGTTGTAAACCGGAAAGGGGGTTATATACATCGTTACAAAGTCATTTGAGTTTTATAATTATATATATATATATATATATATATATATATATATATATATATATATATATATATATATATATATACTCGTGCTGAACATCATGGTTTTGGCGCTAAATTCTTATCGAGGAAGATCAGTGAGATGTATTTGGCGCTAAAATACTCCTATCATGCTAAACTAACTGAAATAGTTGTTTTACAACAGAATTTTTTTCATATCGATTGCAATGTCAGTTTTTGAATATTTCGTATTTCAAAATAATAGAACAATGCAGGTAAGTAAACAAAATAGGTTTTTTATTAACATAATTACAAATAAAATTAATAAATATTTAGTAGCAGCAGCTTTTGCCTTGATAACAGCATCAATTCACCGGGGCATGGAGTCAACACGTTTCTCAAAATTCTGTGTAGACACTGACTCCCATGTGTTTTGGTTTAAATCTCCATGGCTGCAAGGGGAGTAGGTTTTTCTTTGCGGAGCTTCCTCTTCATCTGGTCCCACAAGGCTTCAAAACCGTTTAAATCTGGCGAGTTCGCTGGCCATTCAAGAACAGGGATCGATCGTTCTCGGAGCCAGGAAGGCGTGGTCTTGGCAGAGTGTGCCGGTGCCAAGTCATGTTGAAAAATGATGTCTGTAGCCTCCCTGTCAAACTGACACTTGGCACATTTTTGCGTTTACAGTTCCTTTGATGAAGTATACATTACCAAAACGTTTAGCATTCACACAGCCCCAAACTATGCTAGATTGCGGGAACTTCACTTCTTAACGCATTCTTGGTTTTACAGTACCGTCGTTCTTCGCCAAACACGTGGCCCATGGTCGCTGAAGGAGATAAAAAATCGAGACTCATCTGAAAAGATCACATGCCGCCATTCGTCTGCAGTCCAGGTTTGGTGAGCAGTTGCCAATCGCATCCTCTTCAACATCTGCTTCTTGTTAAGGAGCAGTTTGCTGGTAGCTATACAATTTCGGTAGGTCTTCTCGAAACGTCGGCACCAGAAGCCTGTTTACACGCTTCAGTGATGTCACTCATTGATTGGACTCGACTTTTCCTTGCCACCGTGTCCAGTATCCGGTCTTGTCTTTCGGTGGTGCTTTTCTTTTCGTCCGCATTTCTTGCGATTGCTATTGGAAACACCTTCAACACCTTTCTGGAGCACTTCGATCACCAACGATTTTGAACATCCGATCTGTATTGCTATTTTCATGTGAGTCTTTCCTTCGGCTCGCAAATCTAAAATACGCTGCTTCTCAGGCAAAGATATGTCTTTAGAGTGACCCATACTAGTACAGTTTTATTAAATCGCTTTCAAAATCTTCTTAAGCAATATTTGGAAAAAATATTTTGAGTTTAAGATTACTCAACGACAAAATGTTCAATTTAATTGAAACGTTGGCTTTTCTAATGTGAGAATAAAGTACTCAATGTCTGCTGTATGCACCTTTTCAAATGATTAAAAATAGTTGCACAATTTACAAGCCGAAAATTATCCCAAACAGAATGAATTTATATATATTCTATTATTTTGACCAGCACGACCATATATATACATATATATATATATATATATATATATATGTGTGTGTGTGTGTGTGTGTATGTGTGTGTGCGCGTGTGTGTGTATTTATTAGTAATGATCATCAAAAATAAATAGCTTGAAAGGAAAAGAAAGGGGAATAGGGGGAGCAGAAGATATAGTCAGAGAACAGATGATTAGTTCACTAAATCTTTACAATAAAGAATATAAAATAGACACACACTCTAGTTTAATATTAACGTGGGTAACGTAAACACACTGTAGTTTAATATTAACGTGGGTAACGTAATGTTACAGTGGGATTATCCTCTCTCCTGAATTGTATACTCTTGTCAAACGTTTCCGGTGTTCAGTCTTCACATTTTGTCGAATCTTTTTACATCCTTTATCTTTGTGACAACAATCTAGATAATTATCAACGATTAACATATGAATTGTTTTTTGCCTCTTGTTCACTTACACTCTTCACAGTTTCTATATTCTTATAAATTTTCTTCGAAAAGTTATTCCCATTACACGTGTCCAAAATCTTAAATCTCCTTGGTTTCAATCTATGTGTCTGAAGTTGTCTTTTCTAGAGGTGTAAGCCATGTTTAGTTTCAGAACAGTTTCCGATGGTTCGTTGTTCTAAACAAGTCTTGAGAGGTGACTGGTTTGCAGTAGACAGAACAGTTTCCGATGTTTCGTTGTTACACACAAGTCCTGAGAGGTGACTGATTTGTAGTAGACAGTTCCACAGAGCAAAATATTCTTACCGTGTCGAGACGGAAAAACATGCGAAATTGCTCCAGAAAATGTTTAATATTTATGGACCAATTCTGGTTTCTGATTGGTTGGTAGCAGAACGTGAATTAATTCGATTCGTCAGTTCCTAGCAGCATCATTTATAAATAGAATCGTCCGACTGTGTGGGATCATACCCCATTATAGTCTCTTATGATGGGATGTCTCCTAGCGGCTTCGGCTGCGGGGAGACAGGGTAGTACATGTCAAGGATTCGTCACTTGACACTCAGCCCAACAGGTGAGGGGCCGGGAACCGGTCCAGCACCTGTTGGACTGAGGTATACCGCCTGGGTAATACCTAGGAGGTCCACCCTCCCAGGCCTTGCTACCGGGCTTTCCGGTGGGGCAAGTTTATTGCTTGCTGCATGAGGCGCCCCGACCGGGGAATTCCGACGGGGTTACTCAGGCAATTTTTAAAATTGCAGGAGTGCCCCTCCTTTAGGGCGCCTGCGGGTATCCCACTTTCCAGGCCTTGTGCCAAATATTGCCGATGTGGGTGGCAATTAAATATATACCCCATTACACATCTTTTGGTCGTATACATTATATATTGCGCTTCATTCTCTTATTATTATTGTTGTTATCATTATTGTTATTATTGTTATCTCTTGTTAAATTTGTTATTTCTCTTTCTTTTCTTCCCCCTTCGCTACTTACGTATGTGCCGGATCTTCCTGTTTTTTTTTCTTATTACCCGTCGGCCATGGCATCTGCCAGCTGTGAGCCGTCGGAGCCTGCAAAGGAAAAGTCAGAGATGGAGAATGCAGTTTGGAACAAGCTGCCAGCGGTTAAAATCGACGTAGAATCTTTCCTTGAGGAAGCCAAGAAATGCATGGAACATGTCACTACACACGGGATTACTGTGGAACAATTAAGATTGGAAGAATTTGCTAAAAAAGACCATATCACTTTTTGTTATAGGCAGAAAAAAAGTTATTAGATCAACCAAAGAAATTGTAACCAAATTAATTGCAACTGTAGGAATACGGGCAGAAGGGATTACAAAGACGAAAGGTAACACCTATGCAGCCCTCTTTAAATCGGAAGAAGACTGCATCAAGCTTTCCAAAAACGAGATTATAACTCCAGACTACATTCTGAAGATGGAATACCTGGGACGGAGACGTACAACCATTTCCATTTTCGAAGTCCCAGGTGTAATACCAGGGGGATATTTAGCGGCCTACCTTCTACAATATCGAGACATCACAGGAGTGAACGTCGACCAGTATAATCGTGTCTGGTCTTTTGGAATCCTATTAAACAACGATAGTGGTGGCAGGAAGGCGTCCGGCTTGCTGGATATGCGGAGAAGTAGGACACTCAACATATAGATGCCCCAAGAAACAAACAACGACAAGAAACACAATAAAATCGGGTACTACCGCAATGAGAGCAGGACGCACAAACTGGATCTAAAACGCCTGAGACGGTAGATGAAGCTAACCCACCCAAACTATCACCTGGCGAGATTGAAGCAGTTTTTAACACTGAAGCAGCGTCACCAGTGAAAGACGAATGAAAAACTGTACCTATCAAGAAGTCATCACCACCAACCTACGCAAAATCCCTAACCAAAGAACAAAAAAATAGAAATACGTACAAGCAAAGCTCCCGTAGGGAACAAGTACAAGGAACTCCTTAAATTAAAATAATCTCTGGACGAAAAACGTGAGGGGAAAAAAGCCGCCCCCTTCCCCGAGTCCCTGTTCCCAGAGAAATCAAATCCAACCGAAAGGAAAAACGCTCCCCTAAAAAAATCCCAGCCCCAATAAGTTCTACACTCCCGACTAGAGAGAAAAATATGATTTCGCTAGGCGTTCCTCCCAAGAAAAAAATCCCGAGACCTTCCCCCCTTTGCACACCTGCTAATACGCCTCAAAATACTCACCCCCTCTCCCAGGAAAACAGATATGCCCCATCCTACCCCGTCAGACAAAAAAAAAGGCAAAGAAGCCCCTCTTCTGAGGGTGAGTCACGAAAAAATCCCCCCTTTTTTACAGGGAAAGCAGTTTGGTAAATAACAACAGAAAGGGAGACAATGATGAAGGCTCATCAAAATAAGGACAACAAAAACCTTCTAGCTTTTAAATCGATTAAAAAAAAAGATACCTCAAACTCCGAAAACTTCCCCAAAGCCAATAGGATTTTAACAATAGTGAGACCGAGAGGGGAAGCAAAAAGAGTTTGGACAATGATGGAAGAGGCGAATAACACCTTCCACTTCTTTCCCCCTGTCGTTTTTTAATGACCAAGATATTTTAAAAATGAATGAACTATGTGTTTGACGGGTCCCTATCAAAATGCACCGATCACTGTATAGGGCCATTAAACTAACAGTTCCTCTTGACATCGGCCGTCTGTACCCTGACGGGTCAATCGCTACTGAGATGACCACTGGATCCATGGGGACAGATGTCGGTGTATTAACACTGTCTATATTTGGTCAGGATTCCCAACCCTAAGTAAACCAAGATGGCCTTGAGATTAGCTAAGTCGAATGTCCGAGGGTTGAGGGACGCCTCTCGTAAACTTCGAGTTGCACGCGACCCTCAACGCCTTGGTGTGAATATATGTTGCTTACAGGAAACCCACTTTATTCCAAGTGATTATCAGGATGTGCTCCTTAGAAACTTTCAGCTCTACTCAGCACATTTTGATACCCACGCAAGGCGGGGTTACTTGGCTAGTTAAGCGCACTCTTGATGCGTCGTGTGACCCTATTTATGAAGATCCAGAGGGAAGATTGCCCGTTCTCGATATTACCGTAAAGGATGTGGCATTTCGTTTTATTGGGGTTTATGCACCCAATAACCGTACTGAGCTAGTTTATTTTTTTTCGGCGAATCGAACCCTTCATGAATTCGTCTCATCGGTTAGTTTTAGCGGGAGACTGGAACGCGGTCCTAGATCCCGAATTAGATCGCGGAGTTAATACCACAAGGTTTACTAACCAGAACCGGGATGCTAAAGCGGTTCGAGACTTTGTCGACAAGTTTGATCTTGTCGATAAATTTCGGAACGAAAACCCCGGGGATTTAGCATTGACTTGGACAAGTAGACGCGGCTCCGATCCGGTGCAACTTTCGAGTTACATCGATCGGTTCTTAGTTAGGAGAGTCGACCTAGGGCTTTTAGACTGTCCAAGGTTTCATATTATAGTTTATTCGGACCATAGGCTTGCTCGGGTTCGAGTAAACTTAGATAGTGTTAAACCTAGGATGACTAGTTACTGGTAGTTCAACACGTCGTTGTTCGATATGAATGATTTCCCGAAACAGCTTCTACTAACAATACAGAGAGAATTGACGGGGGCGATTATCGGGAGTAAGTGGTGGGGTAACCTTAAAAAAGTCATTAGGTCCTTCGCTGCTGATTTTAGTCGCCGGCTAAACCTTAGTTCTAGAACAGCGAAAGCGGCACTAGAAGATAGATTAGAAAGGGCGGTTTAGGAGAGGGGATAGGGCTATCTATACTATAGTTAAGGCCGAACTGGAGTCCTTGGATAACAGGGAGGGCCAGGGATTACTAGTTAGGGCTAGATTAAAAAGAGCGCAAAACGAGGCAACATATATGGCCACGTCACTGCGCGCGGAGGAGTTTCGACACATCGCCAGTGTCACATTGCCGGACGGACGAACCGTAACTTCGAATGACAGAATTTGTGAGAGTTTTCGAACTCATTTTCAGGAACTTTTTACAAAGGAGCCCGGTCTTTCTATTGAACAGTTTGACACCTATTAAGCCGACTTTTCTCGCCTGGAGGCGACCGAAGCGGCTAGGTGTGAAGGTAGCATAAAAGAGGAAGGAGTCATTGAGGCCTTGAAACAGGTCGAGCTAGACAGGATCTCTGGGATAGATGGTCTGCCCTACGAGGTGTATGTGAGGCTGTCGCCTTTACTGACCGTACTTTTTAACTCCTGGTTTAGGAACGGGTGCATACCTCCGTACTTTACCAAGGGGATCATTAAATTGTTACGCAAACATAAAAATGGAGGGGATGGGATAGGTAATTTCCTGTCCTTAACGATGTTAAACACGGAGTTAAAGATTTTGGCCAAGATCTTAGCAAATCGTTTGCAGATTATCTTACACCGTCTAATAAGTCCCGAACAGACCTGTTCTGTTAAGAGCCGGACGAGTCAAGATAATTTGCACACGATACGCTTGATCGTAGAAAAAGTCGACACAGAAGCTGCGCTGATCAATCTAGATCAGTCCAAAGCATTCGACAGAGTAGACTATCGCTACCTAGAGGCTGTTCTTTGCTCGGCTGGGTTTGGTCCCCAGTTTCGCTCTTGGATTCGCCTCTTGTATGCCAACCCCGGTGCTATGGTGGAAGTGAATGGGGTGAGGTCGAAACCCGTCAAGGTTGTCTGTTATCACAGATGCTATATGTGCTGGCGCTTGAGCCATATTTGCGCCAGCTTCGGGTGAATCCGGTCCTTCGCGGGATTGCTTTGCCAGGTGGCTCTACCCCGGTAAAATATACCGCCTATGCCGACGACGTGACCGTGCTTGTAACAAGCAGTGCCGAGATTAGAGTCGTCGACATAGAAACAAGTCGGTATGCCAAGGTCACAGAGGCCATAATTAACTACGTTAAGTCTATTGCCTTACGTATCGGTGCCTGGAGGGGTATGCCCCTTCAGGGATCCTTTGGTTGGACTGATGGGTCATGCAAGCTCCTCGATGTCTGGTTTGGCCCCGGCCTCCAGCTGGAAAAAATTGGTCGGAAGTATTGGAAGCGGTCAAGGTCGTATCTCATTTGTGGGCCTTGAGAAACCTGTCTTTGAAGGGTCAGGCGGAGGTATGCAATTCTCATATCTACCCCCTGATCCTTTACCGTCTATAAGTACTTCCACTCTCGGAGGCCACACTAGTTTATCTGGTGCGAGCTCTTTTCGCGTTCTTGTGGCGCGGAAAGCAAGCCATGGTTACCCGGGAGGTATGTTTCCTGCATCCGTCTGAAGGCGGTCTGGGTATGTCTAGTGTGGAAATACGTAGACACACTCTTAGGCTGATATATCTGGATCGAATGTGTACACCTAGTGAGGGAAACGGTGTCTTCTGGATAGAAGACACTAAGAAAGCCTTTCAGGGTTTTGGAGAGTGTGCATTCGGCTGAGGGGAAGCACACAAGTTGCCCCGAAACCAGTGCCCTTTCTTTCGCGAGTGTCGGCAGCCCTTGAGATTTCTTCTCTGACACCCAGCTGTTGTCTCTCAAGGCGCTATATCTGGTCTTAGTGAGGGGCCCCGTCCGAGACGAAAAATTAAGGAGTTCAGTTTTACGAAGGAGGAGCGCCGCTTAATATGGCCCTGGGCGCCTGGGTCGAGTAGCTTCGATAATTACGAGGAATCACTCACCTGGATGGTAATTCAAAATGCCCTCTGGGTCGGCAAAAGACTCTACGCAGCGGGTTTTACGGAAACACCTAATTGTGTCCGATGCGGGGATTGTGAGGAAGACCTTGATCATGCTTTCTCCCACTGCGCCATCGTTCTACCGTTGTGTGAGTTAGTTGAAGGCTTCACGGTTCGCATGCTGAACGGGCGGTTTTTTGTGCTGGAGTCGGTTTCCCCGTGCTGCAACTGGGCACCGACCATGAAGAAAGAAGAACGCTACGTTTTTCTGTGTTTACTCGCAGTTATGACAGGCGTGATTTGGACGACACAACAGAAGGAGGTTTACGGAGATGATACCTTCTCTGCTCCCCAGCTTGTTCTCATTTTCAAATATTGAATGAAAATGCGAATTAAGCTGGAGAAGGTGAAACTCGCTCCGGCAAATTTCAACGACAGATGGGTGAAAGTTTCGCGACTGTGTGGAGTGAATGAAGCTAATCTTAAGTTCTTTTTTTTAATTTACTTAGGCATTAAGAATTTTGGGTGTTCTGAACTAAAGTAGACATACATCGGACCACCTAGATTAGGCTAGTTAGGCATTTTTGTTAGATTTTTAACTTAGCTAGAGTATGCATGTTGTCCTTGTCCCAATCCCCTTTTTAAGTTCGCCCCTGTTCCATCGCCCCCAATTCCCCCCTCTTTTGGTTCGATAATCCCCACTCCCGGTCCCATTAGGTTACGGATAGACTGATTTGTCAGTGATGTAGGCCATTTTGTGATGTTTGTTTTTCAATAAAGTCAGTTTTCGGGGGACCTGCATCTTTTCGACTGACGAAACTTTCTACCTGCCACAATTATTAGTGAGGAGGTTGTTTTTTACTAACCCATTTTTTCATCTGTAAATATCTCATTCGTTATTGTAAATAAGATTTTTATCCCCAACCTCCACATCATGTATATATATTTGTAATTTTCGGCTTATAAGTAGGATGTCCACGGAGTGATTCTGGTATTTTGGTGAAAGAGTCTAGTTAAGTTAACATTATGTTAGTTAGGTCGACATTAATCCCCACCCACTTTTCGGACTTGTGTCACATTTTTATCATGTAAAATTTATTTTTGCAAATAAGATAAATATTTACTCCATTACACATCCAAAATATTGCAACAGCTTTGCTGCTTGTTTTTATTATACTGTTCACTTATTTACAATGGCTGTTCTGTTATTGCTGTTGATAATGCATTGCAACGTTATACAGCAATATCTTTCTTTGCTTTTGGCGACTTAAATGTTTATCATTCTTATTGGCTCCTTTATTTAAATCTACCATGTTTAGCTGGTAAAACCACTATAAAATTATAAATTGTTTCATAACTTGTCGTAAATTGTCACGTTTGCTACACGCTTTTCAAATAATGATTGTTATCAAACATCCTTACGTAGTCTTTTTCTCACTTTTGTTCATAACTTATCTGTATTTTCTTTTTATCTCCCATTGGGTTCTTCTCATGCTACTGCTGTTTACGTTTAGATTGATATTATTTAATACTTCAATCGAGGATCCCTCTTCATACGGACAATTGTTACTAGCGGACGGCTGATTTGAATGGACTTTTTTGCCTCCTGTCTGGCGTTTCATAGATCTTTAGTTTTGCTTTCTATCTGATCTTGATCATTCTAATGAGTTCAGTTCGTGTGGTCGTGCACAAACTTTGTGCTGCCGAGCATTCCTCTACTTCCTCAAAATTATACAATCTCTGTTTATGAAAATCATATTTCCCCTTTTGTAAGAAAGTGTGTTGTGTTGCCATTATCTTTGAAATGTACATCCGTCGTTCTGTTAGTCATTTTATCAAACTTTTTGGAGGATTGATCAAGTTTGTTCATTTTCTGGGAGATATGCATCGCTTAAGTGACGTTCAGTGTGCCATCTGTGATTTTCGTTCAGGTATTGATCTTTAGAACTATTGCGAATCAATCGGTTTATAGGTAATTCAGGAGAAGGTATGGCTATTTCGCTTAACGTTTCAACGGCGGTCGGCAGAGTGTTGCTGGTATCCCATCTCCCTCGAATGAGTTGAGGTATGTAGTTTCTCTACAGGCTGATTTAGATCTAGTGTTCGTTTAATCTTTTTTAAGACTAAGCTAGTGTCTTTTAATTGTGAGCATGTGTCTTTCTTACTAAGATACTAATGGATGGTTCTGTTCTTGAGGAAAGATTATTCTGATACTTATTCCTATTTTTCTTTTCATCACATTTTCCTGGAGTTCATTAATTAGACTCATTACTCTATCTGCTTTCCGTAAAGTTGTTTATTTTTATCTTCTTACATTTATAGACTATATTATTCTCTACAAATTTAATATCAGATCATGTATGGATAATTGTTGTTATATATTATCGGATGCATCCCTATCTCATTTGACCATTCTAATATCTGTAATCTGATTGGTCCTACCGTTTTTTTCCGTACACATGTAATGTTGCTAATCTCAGTGTTTTCTCTCAATATTATTATAGCATGTGTTGTTCAAAATAATCTGGTCTCTTCCCTGCTTCTTTTGTACCAGCTCGTTTGCTTCGTTGCGCTCGTTGTCTTTATAAATTCCCTGTTTTGATACTTTATTTTAGTGCAGGTTCCTATTTCAGTAGGTTTTCCCTAAGAATTCTAAGCTTTTGGAATTCACTTTCGACTAACTATTTTCACTTCTCTTCTTTTTTCCATAACATATTCCAACTTCTCCTTAATTAAATTACTTGCTGTCACCCTCTCTTTTTTCATATAATCAATCTAATATGTTCTTCTCACATCAAAATATTGGGAACTTATTCCCTCCGTTGATAAAATACTATCATTTCCGCTATTTTTGAAGTTACCCTTGTGGCCAATACCATTCAAAAATTTCATCAAAATATCAATTTTCGGCTAAACAATTTCAATTTAAACTTATTTCCATTCCGCTAAAATGTCTCCCATAATTCGGTTCGACCGATATTACTTCTCTCTCGATTCAATAACACCAATAACGCATTTGAGAAATAAATGAGATTTCTACATTTACCATTGTGTGTGAAAAGCGCCTTCAGCAGGCCTCGGCAAACGCAGCATTTTACACCCAATACAATCAATTCAATGTGTAGCATCACATAACACACAGAATATGCCACTGACCGACAAGGTTGATAGCAATTACGTACGTTCTTTCAACACTGTTATTTTTCAAATACTTCTGCGGCCACGAGAGAGTGTAACACATAATCACATCTTACTTTTATAAACTTTTGTTTTATTTGGAAAACATAAAAAAAGTCCGTCAGAACGTATTATTTGCTGATTTTTAATGTTCCATTTGTTATTTTTGTATATCATTACAGAAATATATGATGCATTGTGTAACCCATTGAGGTCGGATTATATTTTTAAATCGGGAAAATATGAGTTTATTAAGAAAAACCCCATAAATGTATAACATCTATGTAATAAATATGAAACATCAATGGAACAAAACTTCGAATGACCCAGCTTACGTGTAACCTTGCTATTAAAACTTTTCGCCTTTTTTATATACTGTATATTATGTGTATCGACATTTCTTAGGAAGACAATAGCATTTGTGCCGAATCTCTACATTGTAATCTCCACGTGCTGAGTATTACGATTCTAAACAGTTTTGTGTTCGACACGGTAGAATTGCCTTCAATTCATTTATGTTCAGGAGATTGAAATGTAAATCATATGCGTAAGACACTAATTCCAACATGTTAGATTCTTCCAACTAAATTATTAAAAGCAATGCAAGAAATGGCACTAAAAATACCGCGAACGTCATATGGTGTTATGAGCCAACGTGAAACTACATTGCAAGTAATGTCGGGTAGACCGGACAAAATATTAACGGACCAGAGACCGTATGTCTAAATGAGGTGCCTTGAAGCGAAAATATCTAAGATCTGTATTTGATATAAAAAATTGTTGAATAAATAATTTAATGATCTAACTAAACCGTGATAATTGATTTTAATTTTCGACCCCAAAAAAATATTATAAACATGATATTATTTTATGTTAACAGATTAGAATGATGAAATAACTCCAGAATGTAATCATTATTAAAAATATATAACATTATTTTTTAAATGAAGATATCCATATTTCTACAACACTGCGTAATATTTCAATATACTTTGATCATTAGTATTTAATTAGTTCCATTGACAACGGATAAAAATATCTTTAATCTATATTGCGCTTATCTTTTTTGTTATAATTCATACAAAAAATATATTACAGATGCAAACAACTTTTCCAGGAACTTTTGCGCTTGTTTTCTACGTCAGAATAAGATTTTATTTCGTTATTTAGCCTTATTTCTCCGAAATAAACAATTTAAAACATATACATAAAAATTAACTTTATTACACAAATATAACACTACAACCGTAAAAGTAAAGAAATTTTCTTGACCTTTCCGATAGTGAATCACATGTGCATTTCTTATTAAGATGATATATATATATATATATATATATATATATATATATATACATAAGATGATATATGTATATACAGACAGATATAAGATGATATATTTATATATATAGAGAGAGAAAGAGAAAGACAGAAGTTTAATATTAATTTAAGCGAAGTTCTCAAAAAAACACCAACTGATCTCTTCCTAGATGATAACCGTCGATCACGATATGATTAGCATGTATATTTGCATTAAATCTTGTATAGCATGTATATTTGTATATTGCATTAAATATTGTATAGCATGTATATTTGCATATTGCATTAAATATTGTATAACATGTATATTTGCATATTGCATTAAATGTTGTATAACATGTATATTTGCATATTGCATTAAATATTTTATAGCATGTATATTTGCATATTGCATTAAATATTGTATAGCATGTATATTTGCATATTGCATTAAATATTGTATAACATGTATATTTGCATATTGCATAAACTATTTTATAGCATGTATATTCGCATATTCCATTGAATATTTTATAGCATGTACATTTGCATATTGCATTATATATTGTATAGCATGTATATTTGAATATTGAATTAAATATTTTATAGCATGTATATTCACATATTGCATTAAATATTATATAGCATGTATATTTGCATATAGCATTAAATAGTGTATATATTGTATATTTGCATATTGCATTAAATATGTTATAGCATGCATATTAGCATATTGCATTAAATATTTTATACAATGTATATTTGCATATTGCATTAAATATTTATAGCACGTATATTTGCATATTGCATTAAATCTTGTAGAGCATGTATATTCGCACACGGCATTAAATATTTTATAGCATGTAAATTCGCTTATTGCATTAAATATTTTATAGCATGTGTATTTGCATATTGCATTAAATATTGTATAGCATGTATATTTGCATATTGCATTAAATATTGTATAGCATGTATACTAGCATATTGCATTAAATATTGTATAACATGTATATTTGCATATTGAATCAAAACTTTTATAGCATGTATATTTGCCTATTGGATTATATATTGTGTACCATGTATATTTGCATATTGCATTAAATATTGTATAGCATGTATATTTTCATATTGCATTTAAATTTTTATAGTATGCATATTTGCATATTGCATTAAATATTGTATAGCATGTATATTTGCATATTGGATTAAACATCGTATAGCATGAATATTTTTATATTGCATTAAATATTTTATAGCATCTATATTTGCATATTGCATTAAATATTGTATAGCATGTATATTCGCATATTGGATTAAATCTTGTATAGCATGTATATTTGCATATTACATGAAATTTTTAACCACTGGGAAGCTTTGACAGAAATCACTGCAAAATAAATAGGATTCTTGTCTTTTGTGATGTCTTGTAGTGTTCGACCAATTGCTTCATAAAGACGCTTGCGTGTCATCGTGGTTTCATCTACAATGATTGCTGATGCGATTCGATTGACATTGGCCAGAGCTGAGGTACCAGTAATTTTACAAACTGGCTGATCTACTCAATGAGTATCCAAAGGTAATTTAAAAGTGCTGTGAAGAATGCGTCCACTTCGAAGTAGAATGGCAGAAATGCCACTGGATGCTGTTGCAAGCACAATCTCTCCCATGGATCTAATCTTTGCAGGGGTCAAATTGATTTTTTTTTTTTTACAAAGGCATCACCACATTATCAAGGCCCAGAGGCCACTCAAGGATAAGGGTTAAAGAGTGTACAGTAGAAATTGGTCAATATAATAATCATTAGTAATGAAAATTTGGTAAATTTAATAACTTATATGGAACGGCTCATCAAGAACTTATTTACTTTAGACTTGAACACAACCATATTGTAGTCAGCCGGAAAGCAGGAAAACGGAAGACAATTCCACAGGCGTGCAGTTCTAAGAAAGAAGCTTTGTTCATGGAATCTACGTTTAGGTTTAGGCACAGATAAAGAGTGGGGGAAATTATTGATAGTGTTTTCAGCTAGACGAGTGTTTCTTGTGAAAGTTTGGCGAGGGGGGACCAAAGATTGAAGCTCAGTTGAACACTTTCCATGAAAATAACGATACATCAGAGACAAACTCGCAACATCTCTTCTGTGAGATAGAGGTTGCAAGGAGGAGAAAAGGACATCTCCTACGAGGCTACGAAGTCTATTTTGAACTCTATCAAGGCAGGACAAGTCCTTTCTAGCAGCTCCTGCCCAGATGTGGCAACAGTATTCCATCCTTGGACGTACCTGGCTCTTATATAGGTAGAGAATAGCATCAGCAGTGAGATATCTACTGGATCGATAGAAAGATCCCACCATTTTTCCAGCGGCCTTGGCAACAGATTTGATATACGTGTTCCATTTAAGATCAGGAGTAATGGTCAAGCCAGAAGCTTGTCAAAACTTGAGGCCTCCTGAAGACGAGAGCCATTCATTTCAATTGATGACAAATGTGGAGTAGAATGTTGATGATGTAAAGAGAGAAGCTTGGTTTTAGATGCATTAAAAGTAACCATCCACTCCTTTCCCCATTGTACTACGTGCTCAAGATCAGAGGAGAGAGAATTGGAGAGAACTTGGTCGTTTACTGTCTTAGATGTGGTACCATAAATGGTAGTGTCGTCAGCATAAATGTCTACAAATGATGTAAGGATATTATTTGGAAGATCATTAATGTAGATCAGGAAAAGAGTTGGGCCCAGGATGGATCCCTGAGGGACACCGGCATTAATACTGTGAGCTTCTGATTTTTGCCCCTCAACTACTACTCTTATGAACCTATCAGAAAGAAATGATTTAATAATTGAGAAGACTTTTCCAGCTATACCATAGCTAGCGATCTTATGAAGTAAACCTTTATGCCATACCCTATCAAAGGCTTTAGATATGTCAAGAGCAATTGCCCTAGAAAGATTGCCACCGTCGAGAGATTTGCTAATCCTATGCGATATAACTGTAAGGACATCTGCTGTAGATCTAGCAGAACGGAAACCATATTGAGTGTCACTAAGAAGGTTATTTTTGTTGAGATGTTTGATTACTTCTGTATTTAACACAGATTCTAGCAACTTACTCATGACGCACAGGAGACTTATTGGCCTGTACTGAGAGGGGGATGAGCGATCACCTGAATTCTTAAATACAGGGCATACTGATGAGATTTTCCAGGGAGATGGGAAACTATTCTCCTTAAGACAACGTTTAAACAGTTTTGTAAGTATGGGGGCTAATTCAGGTTGAAGTTTTTTGAGTACTATAATTGGAATACCATCAGGGCCAGTTGCTTTACTCGAATCAAGGTTTTTGATTAGCTTCGCAACATCACGTACAGATATACGTATATCACATAGCGTGTTTTCTGATACAGGAGGAAATATTGGGGGTTGGCGGTCTTGGTCGCAAAGGGTAGAATTAGCTGCAAAGTTCTTGACAAAGAGTTTGGCTTTGTCTGATGCTGACGAGATTACCTCAGGTCCATTGATAATAGTTGGGATGGAGCACACGCTTCTGTTCAGGATTCTGTTTGCTATTTGCCAAAACTGGTGGGAACCAAGCCGCTGCTCAGCTACTTTGGACTTAACAGATTGAGCATACAACACTCTTGCGTTCCTTATTACTTTCTTACAATGGTTGCTGGCAGTCCTGAAAACGGCTTTAGTTTCCATACATCTATTACGTTTGAAGCAGTGGAAAAAGTGATTTCTGTGCGCAATGGCAGCAGCACATTCTGGAGAGAACCATGGCTGGCTGTTAGGATTTTTCTGAAACTTTTTAGAGGGTATGAAATGGTCAATACCTACAATTAACCATTCAGTTAGGTCTAATACTATAGAGGACACATCCTTTTTAAACATGGAATGCAGAGGTAGATCAGATATAAATGTACGGAAGCTATCCCAGTCAGCCTTAGTGTATCGATATACTGTACGATGAAGAGGTACGTCTGGGGACTTATTACATTTCATTTTTATCTTAATTGATACAACAGAGTGGTCGGAAGATCGAAGAGGCGACAGAACAGAAACTGAACATAGTTCAGGGCAAGTTGTGAGAAAAAGGTCTAGTAGGCTCGCATACTGGCCGTCATTATCGGGCACACGGGTAGGTTCCTGAACAATCTGAGTGAGGTCATAGGCAATGGAGAAATCATGACAGAACCTCCCCTCATCATCGGTCTTGTTTGAGTGGGTCAACCATTCGACGTTGTGAACATTGAAGTCTCCACATACGTGAATGTTAGCTGAAGGATAAGTAGAAAGGACTTGGTCAATTTTCTCAGATATGCTTTGAAAGATAGTAACTCCACTGTTGTGGGGGCGATAGAGAGTAAATATAAATGCAGTAGTGTGAGCTAAAGCAACCCGGAAGCACATATAGGGTAAGTTAGGATCTTCCCTGGAGATGTCCCTCCCAAAAGTCTTGCCCGTGTCCCATGGAACATCAAGAAACATCATGTTTTTCCATCTCACCTAATGCTTCCAACACTGCCATGAATAGACTGTACACTTCTCTTTGATAAGCTGTCAGTTTTTCCTGTCATATTTTCTGCTTGTGGGGACAGTTCTTAAATATTCTAATTTACTCTATGTTGATACTCTCTTACACACCTTTCTTCTCTCAGTGCAGGTACCGCATAGCGTGTGAATGGTTGACCGCACATAAAGAGAACGTTTTCGTCTAGTAAGCAAAGAGTTTTATTGTAGATATCCTCATTAAAATCTGCTTTTTATTATTAGCTCCCTACTTGTTTTTGCGAAGAGTGTCTTCAGAGATTACATCACGAAAACTCGTCCAAGTTCCAAGAGGATTTCAACAACTTGACTATTGTATGCTCGCAAATCTTGAAACTCATTAGGCAACAGAGGCAACACATAACACTCCTCTGCTCTTGTACTAATCGTGTAGATTCGTGTAGACTAATCCATGGTGACATAATCATTTTCAGCTCCTTCCACTTGTTTCCACGGATTCTTCTGTTCCATTTCTTTGTTGATTTGTTTCAAGTATAAAACTCCGGGACTTCTACATATTTGAGGCCCCTTGCTAAGTCATCATCATTCCAGAATTGGACAAATGTTACTAAAGTTGTGGCAAATGGTTAATCTTGAGCTTGTTGCAGAGCGATATCAGCTGAGAACATGGCACGTTGCCGATTTTTTATATGAACAGAATGTTGTACAATTAGAGAGAAATGCTCAGGGATTAGATGCTCCAATATCCTCTTGGCTGTCTCTGAACTGGCGATATAACTTGCATTCAAGAACTGTTGCATCGCATCCACAATTTGTCTCTGTACTTGACCTTGTTGGTAAGCTGCTCCACCAGATCTTTCTAGCTCAAACACTGCTTGGTCGCATCATTTGTTCACGTATTTAAGGACGTAGTTGATGCTTTTAAGCGAGCTGGAAATTTTTTCATTAATTTGAGCCTTGGACTGCTAAAGGAAAATCGTGTTGTAGGGCACACTCCACTGGTTTGTGATTTCTTGATGAACATACCGACAATATTTCTTCAACCTTATTGCACCAGTCTGGCCTCCATCTTCGGATTTCCTTCGCCTGTACTTGGCGTTGCTCTGTATACTGTAGAAATTCTTTATGGTATTTTTTAGAGCGTTTGGGCAACTTATATTCAATAGTCTACAAGTTTCGTGTACCATATGTGACATCATTTTTGCGTGAACGTAAGCTTTATTCGCTTTGTTAGAGATCTCTGTCAGTATGCAGAGATCAATTAGTTCTGGTAGAACTTTGTCCTCTGGAGGCTGCCAGGTGAGGATGTGTGCATCTGTCAGTCCTCTCTTTTGGTATTCAATGCTGTACAGGAAAGCTGTCAACCTGCAAAATCCCCCTTTTTAATAAATTCCATTGACTTTTTTAGCTTCTGTCTAAAGACTCTGGCAAAAGTATCTGGAAGATCATGATGTTCTTGTCCTGGAAGACAATTTTCTGTATTTTTCCTCCACTTTGGATTTGTCGTGAAAACGAGGAATGGGTCTGCACGGCATATCACCGAACATAAGCCATGGCATCACTTTGGTGCTCAAACATGTATCGAAGGTCCTCTGTGTAAGTTGCCTATAGTACACCTCGTTGACCACTCCGTTCTAGAGTGTCCTCCTCCTTAAGAAGTGAATCCCTCAAGTTGCAATAATTTTCAGCTGTCAAGATTTGCATATTGAATCAAAATTTTATAGCATGTATATTTGCATATTGGATTATATATTATGTATCATGTATATTTGCATATTGCATAAACCATCTTATAGCATGTATATTATCATATTGCATTAATATTTTTATGGTATGCATATTTGCAATTTGCATTAAATATTGTATAGCATGTATATTTGCATATTGGATTAAATATCGTATAGCATGTATATTTGCATATTTCATAAAAAAAATTTGTAGCATCTATATTTGCATATTGCATTAAATATTGTATAGCATGTATATTTGCATATTGCATAAAATCTTTTATAGCATGTATATTCGCATATTGCATTAAATATTATATAGCATGTATATTCGCATATTGCATTAAATCTGGTATAGGATGTATATTTACATATTGCATTAAATATTGTATAGCATGTATATTCGCATATTGCATTAAATATTTTATAGCATGTATATTCACATATTGCATAAAAATTTATAGAATGTATATTTGCATATTGCATTAAATCTTGTAGAGCATGTATATTCCCACATTGCATAAAATATTTCAGAGAATGTATATTCGCATATTGCATTGAATATTGTATGGAATGTATATTTGCATATTGCATTGAATATTTTATAGCATGTATATTCGCATATTGCATTAGATATTGTATAGCATGTATATTTGACAATTGCATTAAATATTACAGCATGTATATTCACATATTGCATTAAATATTGTGTATCATGTATATTTTCATATTGCATACATTATCGTATATCATGTATATTTGTATATTCATTACATATTTTATAGTATAAATATTTGCATATTGCATAAAATATTGTATCGCATGTGTATTTTAAAATTACCTTAAATCTTGTATAACATGTATGTTTGCATATTGCATTAAATATTGTATAGCATATATATTCCAATATTACATTAAATATTGTATAGCATGTATATTTGCATATAGCATAAAATATTGTATAGAATGCATATTTGCATATTAGATCAAATATTGTATAGCATGTATATGTGCATATTGCATTAACTATTTTATAGCATGTATATTTGCCTATTGCATTAAAGACTGTATAGCATATATACTTGCATATTGCATTAAATATTGTATAGCATGTATATTTGCATATTACATTAAATCTCGTAAAGCATGTTTATTTGCATATTGCCTTAAATATTGTATAGCATCTATAGTTGCATATTGCATTAAATATTATATAGCATGTATATTTGCATATTGCATTAAATATTGTATAGCATGTATATTCGCATATTGCATTAAATATTGTATAGCATGTATATTCGCATATTGCATTTAATATTGTATAGAATGAATATTTGCATTTTGCATTAAATATTGTATAGCATGTATATTTGCATATTGTATTAAATATTGTACAGCAGGTATATTTGCATATTGCATTAAATACTGTATAGCATGTATATTTGCTATTGCATTAAATATTGTATAGCATGTATATTTTAATATTGCATTACATATTGCATAGCATGTATATTTGCATATTGCATTAAATATTGTATAGCATGTATATCTTCATATTGCATTAAATATTGTATAGCATGTATATTAGCATATTGCATTAAATCTCGTATAGTATGTATATTGGCATATTGCATTAAATATTGTATATCATGCATATTCGCTTATTGCATTAAATATTGTATAGAATGTTTATTTGATATTACTTAAAATATTGTATTGCATGTATATATTAATATTGAATTAAATATTGCATAGCATGTATATTTGCATATTGCATTAAATATTGTATAGCATGTATATTTGCATATTGCATTAAATATTGTATAGCATGTATATTTGCATATTACATTAAATCTCGTATAGCATCTATATTTGCATATTGCACTAAATATTTTATATCAGCCATATTCGCATATTGCATTAAATATTATACAGCACGTATATGTGCATATTGCATTAAATATTTTATAGCATGCTTATTTACAGATTGCATCAATATTGTATAGCATGTATATTTGCATATTGCATTAAACATTTTATACCATGTATTATTTGCATATTGCATTAAATATTGTGTAGCATCTATATTTGCATATTGCATTAAATCTTGTATAGCATGTATATTTGCATATTGCATTAAATATCGTATAGCATGTATATTTTTATAATGCATTAAATATTGTATAGCAGGTATATTTGCATATTGCATTATATATTGTATAGCATGTACATTTGCATATTGCATTAAATATTGTATATCATGTATATTTACATATTGCATAATATATTGTATAGCATGTATATTTGCATATTGCATTAAATATTGTATAGCATGTATGTTGGCATAGTGCATTGAATATTATATAGCATGTACATTTGCATATTGCATTAAATATTGTATAGCATGTATATTTGCATATTGCATTAAATATTGTATAAAATATACATTTTATATTGCATTAAATATTGTATATCATGTATATTTACATATTGCATAATATATTGTATAGCATGTATATTTGCATATTGCATTAAATATTGTATAGCATGTATGTTGTCATATTGCATTAAATATTTATAGCATGTATATTTTCATATTGCATGAAATATTTTATAGCATGTATATTTGCATATTGCATTAAATATTGTATAGCATGTATATTTTTATATTGCATTAAATATAGTATAGCATGTATATTTGCATATTGCATTACATATGTTATATCATGTATATTTTTATATGACATTAAATATTGTATAGCATGTATATTTGCATATTGCAGTATATATTTTATAGCATGTTTATTTTCATATTGCATTAAATATAGTATCTTATGTATATTTGCATATTGCATTAAATATTTTATAGCACGTATATTTGCATTTTATATTAAATATTGTAGAGCATGTATGTTCGCATATTGCATTAAATCTACATAAGATGATATATGTATATACAGACAGGTATAGGATGATATATATATATATATACAGGGAGAGAAAGAGAGAGAGGAGTTTTATATTAATTGAAGGGAAGTTCTCAAAAAAAAACAACTGATCTTTTCCTAGATGATAACTGTCGATAACGATATTATAAGCATGTATATTTGCATTGAATCTGGTGTAGCATGTATATTTGCATAGTGCATTAAATATTGTATAGCATGTATATTTGCATATTGCATTAAATATTGTATAACAGGTATAGTAGCATATTTCATTACATATTGTATAGCCTGTACATTTGCATATTGCATAAAAACTTGTATATCATGTATATTTGTATATTGCATTAAATATTGTATAGCATGTATTTTTACATTTTGCATTCTCTATTGTATAGCATGATATTTTCATATTGCATTAAATATTGTATAGCGTGTATATTTGCATATTGCATTAAATATTGTATATCATGTATATTGGCATATTGTATTAAGTATTGTAGATCATATATGTTCGTCTATAGCATTACATATTGTCTAGTATGTATATTTGTATATTGCATTAAATATTGTATATCATGCATATTAGCATATTGCATTACATATTGTATATCATGTATATTTTCATATTGAATTATATATTGTGTATCATGTATATTTGCATATTGCATCAAATATACAATATCATATATCATATCATATTGCATAAAAAATTTTATAGTATGCAAAATTTAATATTGCATTAAATATTGTCTAGCATGTATATTTGCATATTGGATTTAATATCGTATAGCATGTATATTTGCATATTGCATTAAATATTTTATAGCATCTATATTTGCATATTGCATTAAATATTGTATAGCATGTATATTCGCATATTGCATTAAATCTTGTATAGCATGTATATTTGCATATTTTATGAAATTTTGTATAACATGTATATTGTTATATTGCATTAAATATTGTATAGCATGTATATTCGCATATTGCATTAAATATTGTATAGCATGTATATTTGCATATTGCATTAAATCTTTTATAGCATGTACATTCGCATATTGCATTAAATATTATATAGCATGTATATTCGCATATTGCATTAAATCTGGTATAAAATGTATATTTGCATATTGCATTAAATATTGTATGGTATGTATATTCGCATATTGCATTAAATATTTTATAGCATGTATATTCACATATTCCATTAAAAGTTATAGAATGTATGTTTGCATATTGCATTAAATCTTGTAGATAATGTATATTCCCACATCGTATAAAATATTTCATTGCATTACATATGGTATAGCATGTATATTCGCATATTGCATTAACTATTTTATTGCATGTATATAAGCATATTGCATTAGATATTGTATAGTATGTATATTTTACAATTGCATTAAATATTGTATAGCATGTATATGTTGATATTGCATTAAATATTGTGCATAATGTATATTTTCATATTGCATTAAATATCGTATAGCATGTATATTTGCATATTCATTACATATTTTATAGTATATATATTTGCATATTGCATTAAATATTGTATAGCATGTATATTCCAATATTGCATTAAATATTGTATAGCATGTATATTTGCATATTGCATTAAATATTGTATAGAATGCATATTTGCATATTAGATAAAATATTGTATAGAATGTATATTTGCATATTGCATTAAATATTTTATAGCATGTATATTTGCCTATTGCATTAAATATTGTATAGCATATATACTTGCATATTGCATTAAATATAGTATAGCATGTATATTTGCATATTGCATTAAATATTGTATAGCATGTATATTTGCATATTACATTAAATCTCGTATAGCATGTATATTTGCATATTGCCTTAAGTATTGTATAACATGAATATTTACATATTGCATTAAATATTGTATAGCATGTATATTTGCATATTGCATTTAATATTGTATAGCATGTATATTCGCATATTGCATTTAATATTGTATAGAATGAATATTTGCATTTTACATTAAATATTGTATAGCATGTATATTTGCAATATGTATTAAATATTGTATAGCATGTATATCTTCATATTGCATTTAATATTGTATAGCATGTATATTTGCATATTGCATTAAATCTCGTACAGCATGTATATTGGCATACTGCATTAAATATTGTATATCATGCATATTCGCTTATTGCATTAAATATTGTATAGAATGTTTATTTGTTATTACTTATAATATTGTATTGCATGTATATTTTTATATTGAATTACACATTGCATAGCATGTATATTTGCATATGGCATTAAATATAGTATAGCATGTATATTTGAATATTGCATTAAATATTGTATAGCATGTATATTTGCATATTACATTAAATCTTGTATAGCATGTATATTTGCATATTGCATTAAATATTGTATATCATTCATATTCGCATATTGTATTAAATATTATATAGCATGCATATGATCATATTGCATTAAATATTTTATAGCATTTATATTTTCATATTGCATTAAATATTGTATAGCATGTATATTTGCATATTGCAGATAATATTGTATAGCAAGTATATTTGCATATTGTATAAAATATTGTATAGCATGGATATTCGCATATTGCATTAAATCTCGTATAGCATGTATATTTGCATATTGCATTTAATATTGTATAGCATGTATATTCCCATATTGCATTAAATATTTATAGCATGTATATTTGCATATTGCATTAAATCTTGTATAGAATGTATATTTGCATATTGCATTTAATATTGTATAGCATGCTTATTTACATATTGCATCAAATATTGTATAGCATGTATATGTGCGTATTGCATTAAACATTTCATACCATGTATTATTTGCATATTGCATTAAATATTGTATAGCATGTATATTTGCATATTGCATTAAATCTTGTATAGCCTGTATATTCGCATATTGCATTAAATATTGTATAGCATGTACATTTTTATTGCATTAAATATTGTATAGCATGTATATTTGCATATTGCATTATATATTGTATAGCATGTACATTTGCATAATTCATTAAATATTGTATATCATGTATATTTACATATTGCATAGTATATTGTATAGCATGTATATTTGCATATTGCATTAAATATTGTATAGCATGTATGTTGGCATATTGCATTAAATTTTATATAGAATGTATATTTGCATATTGCATTAAATATTGTATAGCATGTATATTTGATATTGCATTTAATATTGTATATCATGTATATTTATATATTGCATAATAAATTGTATAGCATGTATATTTGCATATTGCATTAAATTTTGTATAGCATGTATGTTGGCATATTGCATTAAATATTTATGGCATGTATATATTCATATTGCATGAAATATTTTATAGCATGTATATTTTTATATTGCATTAAATATAGTATAGCATGTATATTTGCATATTGCATTACATATGTAATATCATGTATATTTTTATATGGCATTAAATATTGTATAGCATTTATGGTTGCATATTGCATTATATATTTTATAGCATGTTTATTTGCATATTGCATTAAATATGGTACCTCATGTATATTTGCATATTGCATTAAATATTTTATAGCACGTATATGTGCATTTTATATGAAATATTGTAGAGCATGTTAGTTCGCATATTGCATTAAATCTACATAAGAGTATATATGTATATACAGACCGATATAAGATCATATATCTATATATATATACAGAGAGATAAAAGAGAGAGAGAAGTTAAATATTAATTTAAGAGAAGTTCTCAAAAAAACAACAACTAATCTTTTCTTTGATGATAACCGTCGATCACGATATGAGTAGCCTGTATATTGGCATTAAATCTGGTATAGCATGTATATTTGCATATTGCATTAAATATTGTATAGCATGTATAATTGCATATTGCATTAAATATTGTGTAGCATGCATATTTACATATTTCATTACATATTGAACAGATTGCATATTGCCATATTGTATTAAATATGTTATAGCATGTATATTTGCATATTGCATAAAATATTTAATAGAATGTATATTTTCATATTGCATTAAATATTGTATAGCATGTACATTTGCATATTGCATTAAATATTGTATAGCATGTATATTTGAATATTGCATAAAAACTTGTATAGTATGTATATTTGCATAGAGCATTAAATCTTGTATATCATGTATGTTGTAATATTGCATAAAAACTTGTATAGTATGTATATTTGCATATTGCATTAAATATTGAATATAGCATGTATATTTACATATTGCATTCTATATTGCATTGCATGTATATTTTCATATTGCATTAAATATTGTATAGCGTGTATATTTGCATATTGCATTAAACATTGTATAGCATGTATGTTTGCATATTGCTTGTAATATTATATAGCATGTATAGTTGCATATTGCATTAAATATTGTATAGCATGCATATTTGATATTGCATGCCATATTGTATAGCATGTATATTTTCATATTGCATTAAATATTGTATAGCATGTATATTTGCATATTGCATTTAATATTGTATAGCATGTATATTTGCAGATTGCATTATATATAGTATAGCATGTTTATTTGAATATTGCATTAAATGGTGTATATCATGAATATTATCATATTGCATTAAATTTTGTATATCATGTATATTTGCATATTGAATTTAATATTGTATATCATGTATATTGGCATATTGTATGTAATATTGTAGAGCATATATGTTCGCATATTGCATTACATATTGTCATGTATGTATATTTGTATACTGCATTAAATATTGTATATCATGCATATTCGCATATTGCATTACATATTGTATATCATGTATATTTGCATATTGCATTAAATATTTTATAGCATGTATATTTACATAATGCATTAAGTATTGTATAGCACGTATATTTGCATATTGCATTAAATATTGTATTGTATGTATATTTGCATATTGCATTAAATATTGTATAGCACGTATATTTGCATATTGCATTAAATATTGTATAACTTGTATATTAGCATGTTTCATTAAATATTAATAGCGTGTATATTTGCATATTGCATGTAATATTGTATAGCATGTATAGTTGCATATTGCATTAAATATTGTATAGCATATATATTTGCATATTGCATAAGTATTGTACAGCATGTATATTCACATAGTGCATTAAATCTTGTATAGCATGTATATTTGCATATTGCATAAAATATTGTATTGTATCAATATTTTAATATAGCATAAAATATTGTATGGCATTTATATTGTCATATTACATTAAATCTTGTATAGCATGCATATTTGCATATTGCATTAAATATTGTATATCATGTATATTTGCATATTGCATTAAATATGTTATAGACCGTATATTGTCATAATATATCAGATTTTGTAAAGCATGTATGTTCGCATATTGCATTAAATCTACATAAGATGATATATGTATATACAGACAGATATTAGATTATATATATATACAGAGAGAGAAGGAGAGGGAGAGGTGTTTAATATTAGTTTAAGCGAAGTTCTCAAAAAAACAACAACTGCTCTCTTCCTAGATGATAACCGTCGATCACGATAGGATTAGCATGTATATTTGCATTAAATCTTGTATAACATGTATATTTGTATATTGCATTTAATATTGTATAGCATGTATATTTGCATATTGCAGTAAATATTGTATAACATGTATATTTGCATATTGCAATATATATTTAATAATATGTGTTGTGCATATTGCATTAAATATTGAATATAGCCTGTATATTTACATATTGCATTTTATATTGCATTGCATGTATATTTTCATATTGCATTAAATATTGTATAGCGTGTATATTTGCATATTGCATTAAACATTGTATAGCATGTATGTTTGCATAATTCTTGTACTATTATATAGCATGTATAGTTGCATATTGCATTAAATATTGTATAGCCTGCATATTTGATATTGCATGCCATATTGTATAGCATGTATATTTTCATATTGCATTAAATATTGTATAGCATGTATATTTGCATATTGCATTTAATATTGTATAGCATGTATATTTGCAGATTGCATTATATATAGTATAGCATGTTTATTTGAATATTGCATTAAATGTTGTATATCATAAATATTATCATATTGCATTAAATTTTGTATATCATGTATATTTGCATATTGCATTTAATATTGTATATCATGTATATTGGCATATTGTATTAAATATTGTAGAGCATATATGTTCGCATATTGCATTACATATCGTCATGTATGTATATTTGTATACTGCATTAAATATTGTATATCATGCATATTCGCATATTGCATTACATATTGTATATCATGTATATTTGCATATTGCATTAAATATTTTATAGCATGTATATTTACATAATTCATTAAGTATTGTATTGCACGTATATTGCATATTGCATTAAATATTGTATTGTATGTATATTTGCATATTGCATTAAATATTGTATAGCACGTATATTTGCATATTGCATTAAATATTGTATAACTTGTATATTAGCATGTTTCATTAAATATTAATAGCGTGTATATTTGCATATTGCATTTAATATTGTATAGCATGTATAGTTGCATATTGCATTAAATATTGTATAGCATATATATTTGCATATTGCATAAGTATTGTACAGCATGTATATTCACATAGTGCATTAAATCTTGTATAGCATGTATATTTGCATATTGCATAAAATATTGTATTGTATCAATATTTTCATATTGCATAAAATATTGTATGGCATTTATATTGTCATATTACATTAAATCTTGTATAGCATGCATATTTGCATATTGCATTAAATATTGTATAGCATGTATATTTGCATATTGCATTAAATATTGAATAGCATGCATATTTGCATATTGCATTAAATATTGTAAAGCATGTAAATTTTCATATTGCATTAAATATTGTATAGCATCTATATTTGTATATTGCATTAAATATTGTATGGCATCTATATTTGCATAATGCATTATATATTGTATAGAATGTTTATTTGCATATTGCATTAAATATGGTATATCATGTATATTTGCATATTGCATTAAATATTTTATAGCACGTATATTGTCATAATATATCAGATTTTGTAAAGCATGTATGTTCGCATATTGCATTAAATCTACATAAGATGATATATGTATATACAGACAGATATTAGATTATATATATATATACAGAGAGAGAAGGAGAGGGAGAGGTGTTTAATATTAGTTTAAGCGAAGTTCTCAAAAAAACAACAACTGCTCTCTTCCTAGATGATAACCGTCGATCACGATATGATTAGCATGTATATTTGCATTAAATCTTGTATAACATGTATATTTGTATATTGCATTTAATATTGTATAGCATGTATATTTGCATATTGCATTAAATATTGTATAACATGTATATTTGCATATTGCATAAAATATTGTATAACATGTATATTTGCATATTGCAATATATATTTAATAATATGTTGTGCATATTGCATTAAATATTGTATAGCATGTATATCTGCATATTTCATTGAATATTTTATACCATGTATATTTGCATATTGCATTATATATTGTATAGCATGTATATTTGAATATTGAATTAAATATTTTATTGCATGTATATTCGCATATTGCATTAAATATTATATAACATGTATATTTGCATATTGCATTACATATTGTATATCATTGTATATTTGTATATTTCATTAAAAATGTTATAGCATGTATATTTGCATATTGCAATGAATATTTTATAGAATGTATATTTGCATATTGCATTAAATATTTATTACATATATTTTTGCATATAGCACTAAATCTTGTATAACATGTATATTTGCATATTGCATTAAATATTGTGCAGCATGTATAGTTACATATTACATAAAATATTGTATAGCATGTATATGTGCATATTTCATTAAGCATGTAAGAGCATGTATAATATACATATTGCATTAAATATTGTATAGCATTTATATTTGCATATTGCATTAAATATTGTATAGTATGTATTTTTGCATATTGCATTCTATATTGTATAGCATGTATATTTTCATATTGCATTAAATATTGTATAGCATGTATATTTACATATTGCATTAAATATTGTATAGAATGTATATTTGCATATTGCATTCTATATTATATAGAATGTATATTTGCATATTGCATAATATATTGTATAGCATGTATATTTGAATATTGCATTAAATATTGTATAGCATGTATGTTTCCATATGGCATTAAATATTATATAGCATGTATATTTGCATATTACATTAAATACTGTATAGCATTTATATTTGCATATTGCATTAAATATTGTATAGCATGTATATTTACATAATTCATTAAGTATTGTATTGCACGTATATTGCATATTGCATTAAATATTGTATTGTATGTATATTTGCATATTGCATTAAATATTGTATAGCACGTATATTTGCATATTGCATTAAATATTGTATAACTTGTATATTAGCATGTTTCATTAAATATTAATAGCGTGTATATTTGCATATTGCATTTAATATTGTATAGCATGTATATTTGCATATTGCATTAAATATTGTATAGCATGTATATTTGCATATTGCATTTAATATGGTATAGCATGTATATTTGCATATTGCAATATATATTGTATAGCATGTTTATTTGCATGTTGCATTAAATATGGTTAATCATGTATATTTGCATATTGCATTAAATACTGTATAGCATGTATATTTGCATATTATAACTAAGCTTGTAGAGCATGTATGTTCGAATATTTCATTACATATTGTCTAGCATATATATTTGTATATTGCATTAAATATTGTGTATCAGGCACATTCGCATATTGCATTAAATATAGTATATCGTGTATATTTGCATATTGCATTAAATATTTTAGCATGTATATTTACATATTGTATTAAATATTGTATAGCACGTATATTTGTATATGGCATTAAATATTGTATAGTATGTATATTTGCAAATTGCATTAAATATTGTATAGCATGTATATTTGCATATTGCATTAAATATTGTATAGCTTGTAAGTTGGCATGTTGCATGAAATATTGTATAGCGTGTATACTTGCATATTGCATTCTATATTGTATAGTATGTATATTTGCATATTGCATTAAATATTGTATAGCATATATATTTGCATTTTGCATAAATATTGTACAGAATGTATATTCACATATTGCATTAAATCTTGTATATCATGTATATTTGCATATAGCATAAAATATTGTATTGTATAAATATTTTCATATTGCATAATATATTGTATGGCAATTGATATTGTCATATTACATTAAATCTTGTATAGCATTCATATTTGCATATTGCATAACATATTGAATAGCATGTATATTTGCATATTGCATTAAATATTGTATAGCATGAATTTTTGTATATTGCATTAAATATTGTATAGCATGTATATTTGCATATTGCATTATATATCTTATACCATGTATATTTTCATGTTATATTTAATATTGTATAGCATGTATATTTGCATATTGTATTAAATTTTATGTTGCATATATATTTGCATATTGCATTAAATATTGTATAGCATGTATATTTGCATATTGCCTTAAATATTGCATAGCATGTATATTTGCATATTGCATTAAATATTATGTAGCATGTATATTGGCATATTGTATTAAATATTTTATTGCAGGTATATTCGCATATTGCATTAAGCATGTATAGCATGTATATTTGCATTTAGCAATTTATATTGTATATCAGTTATATTTGATATTGCATTAAATATTGTATAGCATGTATATTTTCATATTGCATTAAATATTGTATAGCATGTATATTTTGTTATTGCATTAAATATTGTACAGCATGTATATTTGCATATTGCATTAAATATTGTATAGCATGTATATTTGCATATTACATTAAATATTGTATAGCGTGTATATTAGCATATTGCATTTAATATTGTATATTATGTATATTTGCATATTTCATTGAATATTATATACATGTATATTTGCATATTGCATTAAATATTGTATAGCATGTATATTTTTGTATTGCATTAAATATTGTATGGCATGAATATTGTCATATTGCATTAAATATTGTCAAACATGTATATTCGCATATTGCATTAAATATTGTATAGCGTGTATATTTGCATATTGCATTAAATATTGTATAGCATGTATATTTGCATATTGCATGAAATAGTGTATAGCATGTATATTTGCATATTACATTAAATATAGTATAGCATGTATATTTGCATATTGCATTAAATATTGTATAGCGTGTATTTTTTCTTTCGAATTGTCCATCAATATGTTATAGTATTGATTCCTTGTGATCCTTTTGTCTTTGGTCTTACTTGATTGTAAAACAAGAATACATATAATCGTGGTGGAATATCCCGCTTACGTGTTTTTCTATAAGCAACATCATTTGAAGAAGATTTACCATTAGTTGTAAAGCCAACGTGGGTTAGTCATGCCGACGAGAGTTAATTTGGTCACGAATATTGTAAGTTTGAATATTTAGTCAGAGTTTACTTCTTTGAAAATGTATCCTCGTCTGGGGTCGATCAAACAAACACATATACACAGAGATCTTAGACACGCGTGGATAGAAGTTTAGTTTCTACCAAATTATAGGGTTTCATGACGAACAATAAAAATAATACAATGAGCATAGTGTAAAAGATCATAGTTTACCTTATTTAGTCCCAAATGTCTTACTAGTATGAAATAAATGTTAACAGTAAAAGAATAGTTATTTGGGTTTGATAAAAACAGTTGCTTAAAGTAATACGCGATCTGTTGCATTATTGACGGGTTATACGTTTTTTATTATTTATGGACAAGGGTTAAGTGGTTCTTGATTAAATAACTTGGATATGCTAACTACTTGTATATGTAGAAGATATGTGTTGAACTTACAATTTATCAGCTTTTCTATGGATAATTATTTCCTCGGCCATGCGTGGTAATAGATTATCTTTAGTAGAGACGCATAAAACCTCCTTATATTCCAATATTAAAAAAATATATATACGTTTATACAGAAATTGAACTTCATTGCCTTTTCGGTTTGGTGACATGAGCAAAATAACGAATTGTCAATTCAATACAAACTTCGAGTTTATCCCACAGGGAAACAGCAGAAATATGCTATACAATAACCAGGCCGGGCATAGCCAATTATGTTAATTATCCTGTCTTCTTAGAGTAGTCTTATGTCTCACAACTCACAACCAACCCCTCTAAGTTGACGCTCATAAACATATCTGGCTTTTGTCATCTTAAACAATATTTTTTTTCGTTACTGGGGCAGTTGTTTCACGATACGTTCCAGTACAGATGATCGCTAGAATTTAAGTTGGACATAACGCCACGAAGAAATGACAAATTCGAAGAAATGATTTTTATTATGATGTAGTAGTCGCCTTGTCTCCTACTAGTGAGGCCGATTCCAAAACAGATCATTGGAGTTCTTGGTCTTTTAATTTAATTTCAGTGATAATCCATGTTCTACGCGTTATCGCTGCTTCATAAGGCTACCAACCCGCCTTAACATCATTCTTTTGCTTTCCATGTGGACCTGCCTTCACTTCCAGCACACGAAAGTGTCATAATAATCTTTAACGCACTTGCTGACATAATGACATCGACCATCCGTCATATTAAATGTTGGCCCGCAAATTAAATTCACAATATACTATAAAACTATACTTGTTTAACGATTATATTGACACTTATCTTTAAAAAAATCTTATTTCAAGTAATATCTAATATATTTACGTGATATTATAAAACAGGAAAACATCACCGGCTATTAATAAACCACGGATCTGAAGAAGATCTGATAGCAAATCGACAGAAAAGTACAGACATTTAAACTATCTTGCGACGAATAGAAAAAGTGAAACCATAGCAAACAATTTCGGAAGCTATTTTCTATTATCTTCTCATTAACCGAGGCTACATTTAATGAGCAGTAAAACCCGGTTATCGATTCATGAATCGAACTAATTACAAATACAAAGAGTAATAAAAATCGATCATTAAATCCCGCTTGAAGAATTTTGAAACAAATCGATATTTGATTGATGCAAAATTAAGTTTCTCTTATCAACGCGGATGTTTCTCATTTAATTTTCTTATTTATTTAAATGTTTTTTAAAACTACTCAGCATTGTTATTCCTTCACATATAACCATATGAAAATAATTATTTTGATCATGCATTTTTGTTTCTGTTTCTACCTTTGTATATTTTCTTATTTGTATGTTCAAATATATATGTGACCTTATGGACACACGTTTTTGTCTTGAATCCAAGAATACTAAATGTATTACTATTTTCACTTCTTATATTTATTTATTATCAAATTATAAATACGTGGGGCGTAAACGTAATTAAACTTTAGGAAATCACATTACATGAATGATATAAGAAAATTCGACAAGAAAATAAACAAAACATCGAATGTAGTAATATGAATGCGGTATATTATCTAACATATACACACACAAAGAGTAAAACATTAAATTGAATAAAGGAATATTAAATTAATAATTTAAGGATATAAAAGTAAAACTAAACAAAGATAAGTAAAATACGTTTATAAAAAACATGTATAAAGAACAATAATATGATGTTAAAGGGTATGTTAAAATATTTCCGTTCGTAAACAAAAGTAGATGAAATAAAAAGCAAAACCATACTTTTATATTTAATATGTTTATATCGACCAGGCTATGAATTTCGTGCGGATATATTGTCAGCAACGATACGTTAAAATAGATTGTAGACACAGTAATGCCGATTTCTTACCCCATTTAACAAGAAAGTATACTTTGTGCAAAGTGTTAAATATTTAAATTCGATTTGAGTTAGTGTCCAAATTTGTAACTACATTTATCATTGACTACGTGTCAACACAGGTGGCGCAACTTTTGTTTGGTTAACTACATTATTGCACACGTAATAAGTAAGACAATTATTTAAGCACTAGAAGAATTATGAAAAAAGGAAACTGCGGATACATGTTTCAACTATTTTTAAGTTAATATTTTATTGCTGAATTTATTCCTTTCTTCTAAACAATTTTCCTTGACAAATTGACCATATTTAACATTTAATTAACATTGTTGTCTTAACTACATAATAGATCAACAAATTCAACTTTTTACCAAACCAATCAACAAAATTCACTAAGAGGATAATGGCCGCCCATTGATTATCTAGACATAACAGTAGTTTACTATTTTCACATATAAAGTAGAGAAAAATATTTATAAATGTGATAAATTAAAATGTACTCACAACAATCTTAATATGACATACACTTATATATCTTCCCTTTTTCCACTAAATTACAAAAGCAGTTCGGAAATATTCCCAAATAGTACAGCATAGAAACTAACAAACTAATAGAAACCATTTTTCACATGAAACAAAATAGCAAATTATTAGAAAATCAATTTTTAAAAAAAGTGAATATATTTTCAAATATTTATAATATTAATGCTTATTCAGCTGAATTGTGCTGCTAAATTATCGAACGTTGAGAAAGTAGACAAAAATTAAAAAGTACTCACATATGAACACAAACAGACAAAAATACACACACACACACACACACACACACATATATATATATATATATATATATATATATATATATATATAATTTTCATGTAATGTCAATCATTCTCAAGTTGCCGGTTCTTATTCTCAAAACATATAAAGAAACCGACACAGACGTTTCGGTTTGTGCGACCGCATTGTTTTGGGTTTTTAATTCTTTTTTCTAAACCAGAAACAACTTTGCGTTCCATCAAGAACGTATATTTCAATTGAGATTGACATTTTCTGCGATTCGTTCCGTAAAAGGAATGTCCAGAATTAAAGCTGCATTCGGGCGTTTTCTGTCACTCACGAGACAGCAACAAAAACACTTTCCACCTGGTTATTGCACTGCACTTAAACAATATTTTGTTTGCCTTAACAAAATTTCCAGAAAGGTTTCTTTCGGAAACCAAAGAAATAACAGTTGAAAATTAGTTAAGAACGTCATTATAACGTACAGTTTCTGTATATATGTCTTTTTCGTTGGGTTTTTGATGTATAAATACCTTGTGTTTAATGCTTAGAATGATCTCAGAATCGTGGATTAATTGCCTATCTGCAACTAAGTGTAAAAATAAGGATTTTAAATTATTATTTCATTTCCTAGACAATAGATTGTACGATTGCCTAAATTTAGATTTCTCCCCGTCAATGTCATATGTTGTAGTACATATTTTCAGTAAAATTTCAATCAGATCTAATATTTTACAGATTAGGAGTGCATATATATATATATATATATATATATATACATATATATACATATATGTATATATATATATATATATATATATATATAAGTGATGAGCAGTCTACTGTATTTAAATCACTCTTGAAACCGAATGCAATATTCACAATTCCAAGGTTTTGAAGACCAAACAGGTGCATACATTTTCTTAATAAACTAACGTATTTATGTATTAAAATTAAATTCGATATTTCGATTCATCACAGAATCTTTTTCAGGAAATACGTGTATGAGTTTTTTCTCTATTTTTTTTTTCTTACGTACCATTATGGTGAAGGTTATGCTTGGCACGTTATTCTGTAATCGTTTGATCGTGAAGTGTAATGTCCGATAGAGTAGAAAACGCTGGTCTGGCGTGTATTGTTAAGTGATAAAAGTCTACTGTATTAAAAGCACTGTTGAAATAAAATGGAATATTCGAAAAGGTTCACGGGTTCCACCACCAAACAAGTGCAGCATTATTTTTGAATAAATAGACGTACTTATTAAAATTAAATTGGGCATTTCGATTCATAACATAATCTTCTTTAGTAATTATGTTTTTTTTCTTTTTATTTTGTCTGTTGATAAACGATGATGTCTTTAAAATCGTTACATTTGGAATATTACATTTTAATGCAGTAAAACTTTATCACTTAACAATACACGATAAACCAGCGTTATCTATTGTATCGTACATTACTCTTCACCAACAATATCTAAAAGAATAATGTGCTAGGCATAACCTCCACCATCATAGTGTTACATGATAAGGGCTGTCCCCTTTTCATGTAAGTATAAAAATAGAGAGATTTAGTTAAATGTAAAAATGAAATAGAATAGACGAAATTCGAACCTCGTAATTTAGGTTTAGAAATAGATTACGAGAGAGAATTAGCAAATGGAATGTAAAAAAAAAGAAACCATTGTTAAGCTTAGAGATAAAATAGTTTTAAGAAAAGAATGTGCATTGTCAATTCTGTTATGAAATTCAATTGAAAGAATGCAACTACAGGATAATTTAATAAACATGTTTTTAACATATTGGAAATATAGATTACTGGGAATGTAGGTTAAAATTCCTTTTGTAAACAAAGGAAAAAGTTTTGGGCACGCATTTCCAGAACACGTGAAAGAAGACACACGTTTTAACATGTGTATGACGCCATGGAAAATGAGAAGTTCTCGATATAGTTAGAAACTTTAGAGTTAAGCGGAGAGAAACTGAGGGAGAGTCTGAGAGAGAGTCTGAGGATGACAGACGACAGTCTGGACATGGGAGTCGAACGTCTAGAAGCGAGACGGTCACCTTTGAAACATAGAATGTGAAGCTTTGAATTCTTGACCCAGAAAACCACGACCGGCCGGAAAAGAAATAAACCCATCATGTGTTTTTATAAACGTCGTCTTTGTGTTGTAATTCTACCAGAAGGTAAAGTGAAAATTGTCATTATATTCCTTGTATATCATGTGTTTTAAAATGTCTTTACATACACGATATGAACACTAAGACTGTCTCAACACTACCTCCTCACTTTCACTTCTACGTATGAACATTTTATATATATAAATCTCTTCATAACTCGAACACAGAACTCTTAATATCTAATAATAAGACTCTCTAAGACTCGAAGACCCACTTTTAATAAGTCATAACAACAACAACAATAACAATAACTACAAAAAGAAGAAAAAAATAACAACAACAATAATAATAATAATCCTATTATATAACAAATACAATTTGGTGCCGTGACACCTCTCTAAGTCTCTCAACAACATCCGTCTAAGACTCTAAGATTCACTTTTAATAAGACTCCTAAATATAACAAATACAATTTGGAGCCGTAGCGACCAGCAAGGATGGGTTAAAAAAAAAGAACTTCGGTTACCACGGAAAAATAAAAAAAAAGAACACAACGTTTTAAAAGTGTCCAAGATAATTAAAATAAATAAATAAATAATACCACGGAAAAATACGTTACACGATCACAGAAATGCGAACAAAAAGCAAAATAAAATGAACACACACACACACAGAAAACTAAAGTTTACAAGAAAATATTAAAAAAGAAAAAAAAAGCCGATATGCCGTAATGAATGATAAAAGAGACACGGTCAGTTAAAAAAAAACAACCCACGAATATTTCATCTATAAAGAAAATAAACACAAGAGAAAAATTGTTGAATACGGCCGCACACAAATAGAAAATAGGACAGTGTGTCATTCATAAGAATGTGTGTTAATGTCTGCATTGTTTAGAGTTAAAACTGTTAATCATAATAAATAAAAATTTAGTGTCAAAAGTCGAAAGTACTTTTAAAATTCTTGAGTATTAAAAAAATAAATAAAACATAATAAAATACACTATAGCAAAAAAGAAGGATGCAGAAATGAAAATCAAAATTCTGCTCATTGTGATTATTTTCGGCTTTTTAGTGTGTTTTAATTGTTCTGGTCTTTGAAAAAAAGGACAATTTTGTTGTTTTGTGTGTACGGACTTTTGAAATGTATAATGTAACGAATTTTTATTTTATTTTTGTTGTTTTGTTGCAAAATGTTTAAATGTATTAAGGTATTTTCTTTTGAAAATGTGTTGATGTTGATGTTATTGTTTTCAGAGAAGGAATTCAAAGCCATCAGTAAATATACATTAGATTTAAACAGTCTAGGAGAAAATAAAACTAGTTAAGACGTATGGATGGCTTACAGATTCAGTTTGAATTTTAGAAGGGGGACAAGAATTAAAATTACGTAAACGTGTATTTAGAGAGTTTTAAGATGTGATAAGCCGCAAGAAAGATGTTTTTTTAGCATTTGGGTTTTGTTTGTTTTTTTTAGAGATCCTATAATTTTTAACCAAGAAAAGTGAGTTGGTAGGGATTGATAAGCACAAGATGTGCCCCTATTCGAAACATTTGGGAACCTGGTTTATTAAGTGCTTAAAATAAGCTGGTCGCACGTAACGACTCCAAGCAAGTGGTAAGACTTGGCTTAATTAATAAACAGGCGTTGGAAAGAATACGAAAATTCTTAAGGGGACCAGTAAACTGATGATAGGTAGTCCCGAGGCAATCACATATAGCTTAATGAAGTGAGAGTCAGGCAAAAATATACCGTAGATTACGTAAGAAAGATATAACCTTGTATTTTTTTAGAGACGCATGAATGTGGGATATATCTGCTGGATCTTTGAAGCTCTGGTGAGAGAAAAGAAAAATCACAAAAAATCGGGCTATTAGATAGAATTTAGTGCGCAATTAAGGTGTTGTGGCACAAAATGTGTTAGTTAGTTAGGGGTGATATTTCTAAATCCTCGTCGAAGTTTCAAGAATCCAAGCAAGGAAATCCGAGTGAATCCGTATGAGAGAAAAAAAGGTATATCTTGATAGTTAAAGCCAACCAAGAAGATTGGTTATGAGCTTTGGTATATCCCGTATAAGATAGTTATAGAATACAAAAAACAAAGTCATACTTGATAAGACTAACCATGCAGAAAGAGCCGATCAGGACACTTTTGGGACAAAGGGGGTCGTCCATTTCGAGGGAGGTGGAAACCTCTGGTCTGCGGCATATGGGTGGTTGGAAAGTAACTGATGTGAATCATAGGTACAGACCCTACACCCAAAAAGTAAATGCCAAGAAGATCAGAAAGGTTCTGATCTTATAAAAATATAATAATTGTGAAATCAGCCGAGGAGGGCTGACTGAAAGAGATTTTTTTTTATTAGCCTGATATATCCTAGCCGGGTGGTTGTGTAAATGTAGAAAAAAATGTACTAAATTTAAAAATGCATACATTTTTTTGTGAAGTATGAAAGGGAAAGATGTTACATGATAAGGGCTGTCCCCTTTTCATGTAAGTAGAAAAAATAGAGAGATTTTGTTAAATGTAAAAATGAAATAGAATAGACGAAATTCGAACCTCGTAATTTAGGTTTAGAAATAGATTACGGGAGAGAATTAGCAAATGGAATGTAAAAAAAAACATTGTTAAGCTTAGAGATAAAATAGTTTTAAGAAAAGAATGTGCATTGTCAATTCTGTTATGAAATTCAATTGAAAGAATGGAGCTACAAGATAATTTAATAAACATGTTTTAACATATTGTAAATATAGGTTACTGGGAGTATAGGTTAAAATTCCTTTTGTAAACAAAGGAAAAAGTTTTGGACACGCATTTCCAGAACACGTGAAAGAAGACACACGTTTTAACATGTGTATGATGTCATGGAAAATGGGAAGTTCTCGATATAGTTAGAAACTTTAGAGTTAAGCGGAGAGAAACTGAGGGAGAGTCTGAGAGAGAGTCTGAGGATGACAGACGACAGTCTGGACATGGGAGTCGAACGTCTAGAAGCGAAACGGTCACCTTTGAAACATAGAATGTGAAGCTTTGAATTCTTGACCCAGAAAACCATGACCGGTCGGAAAAGAAAGGAACTCATCATGTGTTTTATAAACGTCGTCTTTGTGTTGTAATTCTACCAAAAGGTAAAGTGAAAATTGTCATTATATTCCTTGTATATCATGTGTTTTAAAATGTCTTTACATACACAATGTGAACACTAAGACTGTCTCAACACTACCTCCTCACTAACGCTTCTAAGTATGAACATTTTATATATATAAATCTCTTCATAACTCGAACACAGAACTCTTAATCTCTCCTAATAAGACTCTCTAAGAACCTCTTTTAATAAGAAAATATAACAATAGCACATAAAAAGAGAAAACAATCTTACATATCCTAGAAGAAAGTTTTGTTATGAACCGGAATTCAGTTTGAATTATTTACATGGTTTCCAAGTAGATAGATTATGCAACGATATTCATTGGAATAATCACGTATCGAAAATTCAATACTGTTTTTCGATCATCAAAACAGTAAGTTGAACATAAAATCTATATTTAGGGAACAGTTTTCAGATTTATCACTTATCCTTCAGTTATCCTGTACAAAGGACCAATGAAGAAACGAGCAGGCTTGAATCCTTAATAATCAATTCTGAAGGTTGCAACCAACCGTTTGTTTTATGAAAAAATATTACTTTTACAATAGCTTAAATTTTATTCGCTTACATTTCAATTGTTTACTGCATATATTTTTATGAGTTGCATTACATATGTAATATGCATGAAACAAATGAGGATTTATTTTCTGTTCTCTGTCTCCATTGATTCAGGATCGAAATGTTTTTCTTTTACTCTCTCCTTCTTTCTTTCACTATCTCTATCTCGATCTCTCTCCTTGTCTCAAAAATGAAAGAAAGAAAATAAGCTTGATTACAAATTTATATTTCACACGGCTGTTACGGTGTCATCAGTGATTAGAGCGTTGGTTCCTGACAAAAATTATAATATGGTTAGTGATTCGAATGATAAACAACAATACAATCGTATATGAACGCATAAATCATCTTTCCCCTTCTCTCTCTCCTTCTCTCTCTCTCTCTCTCTCTCTCTCTATATATATATATATATATAAGTGAACGTGTTTGTGTGTCTGTGTGTCTGTGTATATTTTCCACCGCAATAACTCTGTCAATTTTAAGTCTACAGACTCGAAATTTCATATACAGGTACTAAGATTTGGGAACATCTTTGTAATTCGTTAAGGGCCAGACATTTTGCTGTTAAGGGGTAAAAGTTCAATGATTTGTCCTCTGAGATCTCTACCCAACTCCTCGAAGAATTTTGGGTCTAAACACTTGAAATTCTAGATATAAGTTCCTTGGACATGGATCACACAATAACTTGATTTGAGCCCAAAACAATAAAAGTTAAGGGGGCATAATAGACGTCAAAGTTAAAAAAATTACTTCTGCGGTCTCTACCAAATTACTCAGATAATTTCTGGTCTAAACATTTGAAATTAAAAAAAAAGGATATTCAGAGATAGGGTAAGCTTTTTAATCAGTTTGGGTCGAAAATTTGAGCTATCAATATATAAATATATGTATGGATGCTTGCCTGTCTGCCTACGGATCAGTATCATTTTAACGCACCACCCTTCAAACGACAAATACCGAAAAATTGGCTAAAAACATTAATATCTTCACCTTCAACTGGGCACTTTTCTACAGGGAGAGGGGTCGCTTTTTTTCACCGATATTGTCGAAAATCATACTCTCCGTTCGATTGTCTAGCATTAATCTAGACATAAATCATCCCAGCTTTAGCGGTGGTCGTAACGGCAAAGACGTCAGGTTATTTTTTCCGTTCTGTTCCTCCTTCGCGTACGGGTTCGAGCCTGCCTTCCTACTACCACCTTTTTTCTTTTTTTTTTGCTTAACATACACATCCAACACCCGGAAACGCCGGGCTGAAATGCTAGTTTGTGATAAAGATTAAAAGTAAAAAGTATGTTAATAATCAGAATAATATTCGGTCAGAACACAACAGTTAATTTTTAATTTTCTTTAGATGTGATTATGCAGATAATTATGAAAACGTTTATATCGAAAGCATATTTTTTTGTATTGAAAAGAGAACATACTTTTATAATTACTATATTATCTATCTATATAATTATACAATTTAAAGTGAAAGGGTCTGCATGTCTGTGTACATTTCCCCACGCAATAACTGTTAATTTTCAGTCTACAGACTCGAAATTTGACGTACAAGGTACTGAGATTTGGGAAAAAACTTTGTTATCCTTTTTCGGCCATAAATTTGGCTGTTAAGAGGTCAAAGTTCAACGATATGACCTTTGAGAACCCTAACAAACCTTTTCGCCAATTTTGAGTCGATCTCTCTCCTTGTCTCAAAAATGAAAGAAACTTGAGAGTTTAGATATATATATGCCTTGGACATGGATCTAACTTACTAACTTGATGTGAGCCCAAAACAATAAATGTTAAGGGGTAAGAATAGGGGTCCAATTAAAAAAAAAATTGACTTCTGCGGTCTCTACTAAATTACTAAAAAATGTCTGGTCTAAACATTATAAATTTTACATTGAATCTTTACTATAAATTTTGTCTGCTATCCAGATCATTCGGCCAGGGATCAATTTTTTTATAGACACAAGATTGCTTTTGGTGGTGATGAAAGCTATATGCATCTAGACATAAAACTAGTATCTATTAACAATAATATATAGTGTTTAAGTTTATCATCTCATGTGCAATATTCAATTGAAACACAGTGTTTAAGATAAATGTGTGTATTAAAATGAATAATAAAATGATATAAAAATGGTTCAAACTAAAAAAAATCAAATTTGGCTCTAAAACTTCTTAAAACAATTCTTTCAAATTTAGACTAACATTAGAGAATAATCATTATTAATTCATGACATACATCTGAGTTTTATGTTGGCATAAAATAGTAAATGCTAAGTCCCCTTATTATGAAATGGTGGTGTTCTTTTCTCTCCTATTGAGCATCAATTATTATTCACAAAATTTTTGTACGTGTCAATGTAGTCATGAATGCAAAAACTTAATACCAAGAACTATGGTATATGACTATTTCTCAAGAATATTTAGGGGAGGAATTATTGACCGAAAAACCAATTGAGATGACATCTATATCTATTTCAATAGACATTCTCGTGTTCTTAATTTGAGAAATTGGATAAATTGAAAAATCCGAGTTTTCCTGAAACGTTGGAGAAAACGATGTAAATAATAAAATTCCAAATTCTAATAATTTATACATAAAAGAAATTAGAAACCATATTTAAATATTGCATAGTATAAGTTGCTTGACATAAAACTTTAATGCATGAAAAATTATCAGCATTTACGTTAAGAAACACAGCGTTGTAAAATTCTGTTATTAAATTGAAATATTCGTATATCGAAAATAGGGCGACTTGTGAATTTACAGTGATGTTGATTGCCAGTTACTTTTTTTCAGATCGATGCGATAACTTGAATTGAAGATTAAAATGTGGTAGCACCCAACAAAATGAGCAATTCTATTATCTGTAACTTTTCGAGTATCACCATGAAATTCCTTCCAAGTTGAATGCAATATTCCTAGTTTTATAATATATAAAATGTAGAACTTGTTAAATTACGTAAATTACGTGCATATAGTAGATCAATGCGTAAAAATGGCCGAGGAAATCTGCATATAAAATGATCAGAACGATAATTTTCGAACACGTAACCTAATAGATATAAGTGCAAAGTTTGTTTGGGTCTAAATGATTGTCGTCTTGAGGTTGAAAATTTGAACCTCAGTGTAGGTAATACTTAGTATAAAATTATGAATTATTAAATATTCTAGCCTGCACGCCGAAGGTAGGCAAGCTAGAATCGTGAATTAAATAAAGAGATCCGTTCCTAATTCTGTACAGATTTCCGAGGCTGACATATAACAATTCCTGATTTCCTGATGCTTCGCCTAAAGAACGCTAGATGTTACATCGGCCGAAATGTTGTAAACAAAACTTCCGAAGTAAAAACAATAGTCTGAATCATCAGATAATACAGCTTTTCAGAGTTATTTATTACTAAAATATAAAGATAAACAAACTCTTATATACAAATAAAGTATACAACATCATTAAATTTAACTACATGTATGTACATTACATTTTCCAGAAGTAGTATTCCAAAACTGAACACGTGCCGAATAAGTTCCTAAAAACTAACATTCCCGTAAGAGATTTCAGAATTTTTATTCGTTTTTGTCATCCGTATTTTATCTGGAATATGTTTTTGTCTTCTCGTTTTTTTTTACAGAAGATGATCTGTGCATTTTGCTAAAACATGTTCTTTATGTATGATTAGATTGCAACGTGCATATATCGCAGCAATTAGACAATCGCCTTTTTTCTTTATGGATTTACATCGGACTATAAATTGACCGGTGGCAAGATTTCCGTATAATGAAATTACAGGTTACATAGGTAGAAGTTAAAAAAAAGATAACATTGCTTCGTGCTTACGGCCGAAGAGCACATCTTGAATTTATGGCATTTACCTACAATTACGAAAAATATTTCAAAATTGGTTCGAAGAGATATACTCATAATATACGTCTGCCTCTCTTTTAGCATAGCTCGTTTTATTCTCTTTTTTCCTATCTTCTTTTAAAACAAAAATCAGTTGAATTCATTGACCTTAGCGTCGTCTATATTTACTTAAAAATTAATGTGCGTTGTATAAGGGATGGAGTAAAAAGAGGTAACCATTTTAAATGAAATGATGGAATTACTTTCTCTATTTTACGATACAACGATCTTTCTTAGGTTTTTCTTCACACACCCGCGCGTGCACACCTACACACCTAACCACTCATATATATATATATACATATATATATATATATATATATATATATATATATATATATATATATAAATATATATATATATATATAATCCCGCTTTAAAATGTGTTCTATAGTACACATTAAAGATAGGTTGAAATATAAGCATGTTTATCAGATCGGTTTTATGTTAATGCCTTTTCCAACAAACTAAGTGCGCCATTTAATGGATTGAAATTTATTCAAACGCTGCATAAAATGCAGACATATAAAAACCAGGGGGTTAATACAAAATGCAACAATGAGGCTTATACGAGTTCGGCAGTATTGAGTAAAAATTACCTCATCAAACGAAAAAGTTGAGAATATTTATAGATTAAAATTAATTATTATATTTGATATCTACAAAGACACGTACAGAAAGATATGGAAGTATAAGTGTGTAAAGCTATCAGAACACGCTTTTTATATAAAAAAGTATTGTTTTTTGTATGAGGAGAAATTGGGTGCACATGTTAATTCGGCTGTTGCCGTGTGCGTTTCAATGTGTGTATAAAAAATAGGTACGATGTGTGTATATTGCGTGCTTTTAATTTCTTATTGGCAATGTATTGATTTAGACTGGTGGACTATGCCCTTATCTATATTCAATAATGTTCCGTGTATATACTAGCTCTATTTAGTAGTCGTTGAAAATTTTTCCTTATGAGGTTTTTCATGCAGCTTTTATGCATCTTCCCAAGTGTCGAATGCTTCCTTTCCTAGGTTGTGTCCGAGCTGTTCAACAATGTGCAGATGTGAATTTGTGATAAGTGGCATAGAAATTTCGAAGAGACATGTTGGTCCATGAATATGTTGAAATCTCATAAATATCTCGTACTCATTTGACGAGTCGATTAAATTAATATTTTAGATTTTCATTGTTGATCAGAGTGAGGACACAAGTTGATGTTACGCATAAATAAAGAAGGAATCAAATAAAAATACATCTATATTTATTTCTAAATTAGAATCTTATCTGAAACTACGACATTGGGACTTGGAATTAAAATCGACCATTCACTCTGGCTTTCATAAAATTGGGAGAAAATCGAGCGATATAGCAATTCGTCTTCATGATAATGTTCGTAAATACCATTTTATAAATAAAAATGCCTTGTTGATTAGCATAATTAACCACTTTAAAACGTAAACAGTGATTCGGTTACGTTATATTGACTTATAAAAATTAGAATATTACTTATCCTAGTATCTTATGATTTATAGGGGATCAATCATTTAAGCCAAAGGTGGAAAAGTAATATATCTTGTTCTAGGCAAGGAAAATAAAACATAATATACAAACATCGATAAATATAGTATGCAATTATATGAAAATAATAATAGAAATATATAGATGCGATAAATTGCAGTAAGTTCTTATTTGTAATGGAATGCAGCAGTAGAAAATCAGTATGCGTTCTTGTATCCGCCATAAATGTGGCTGTTTATAAACAGAGATTGTCCGTGTTGTCACCATTATTCTGATCTGATCTATTGCAATTCTGGCTCTTATGATTAGTCCTGATGGTCATAGGGCCAACCACACAATTATTTATAGGTATTGTTTCTATTATAGAAATTCCTAGATTGTTTCAGTAACAATTATCCATGGCGATATCAGGTTGTTTAAAGGTCACTCTTACGAGACGCTTATGAAATGCTGCTTGCAAATAGATATAAAATTTCTCTCATTTACTCTAAAGTTTGACCTTGTATAAAATATATGGCATAGTTGTTGAGGTGAGTTTTATTTTCTATGTTCCATTGAACCGTCGCAAAACATAGAAGTTGTGTTATGTACTGTCGCAAACTCAAAATGATTCTGAAAGCGTAAAATCAGTAACGCTAGATAAGCATAACCAAAGTTTTTACCTCCCTTGTTTATGTGTTGATTTTCCGACTGTTTTTCCTCGTTTATTTTCTGCTAACTTGACGTCAATAATTACATGCCTGTTCGAACATTGTAAAGCAAATAAATATACGCAACATTTAAATTTGAAACTTGCAAAGAACAACCAATTATAAGAAAAACATTACTTGAAATTTACAAAAGAACAAATATGCATACGGCAATTAAAATTTGCAAATTGTGAAAAAAGCAAAAACATACGAACATTTGTATTTATACATGTTCTTATTTACAAATACAAACAATCAAACGAATATAGCATGATTTGAAAAATTGAAAATTACAAAAAACAAAAACAAATATATGAAATATTGAAATTTATAAATTACAAAACATATCACGACCTATTATATGACTGTACATTAAACGATGGACAAATAGGAAAAGGCATTGTGTGCTGATAGTTTTTATGTTTTCATTTGCTAGTTGCATGCCATTGTAAGTGATTTCTTCCATCAAAGTAAATAACGTAAGAAAGAAAAATGCTATAAAATGGTCACATATAAAATAGTTCTATATATACTGGATACAAGTTGTCATAGAAATTGGAAATTACTCTTATTGCATCATAGCGTATAAGTAAATATTAAACAGTGTGGTAATAAAATAAATTTAGCGCAAATTAACGAGCCGTGTTCAATATAAATAGTTTAATCGTATTTCTAGCAAGATATATAACATCTAATATTCTAGTTTTATGTTAAATGAAATTAACTTGCGTCTGCATGTGAGTATATTTCTGGGTGAAAGATAAATAAACTTCGGTGCGTGATTTTGGGTCGTGTATTGGGGAGACTTGAGTCTTAATTTTGACTTGTTTTTATTAAGTAAAACAGTAGAAGTACTGTCTCCACGGTTGTATCATTAAGTTTGTCACCCTTAAATTATCAGCAGATGATTTTTGCTTGGTTTCCTCATGAATGTTTATTTCAGTACGAATAATAGTCATAAATTTTTGTACATTACCAGCGAACATAAATTTATGTGCGTAGATAAATTTAAATGTTTATAACAACTATGTTCATACATCTCTACTTTTTATTGAGGGCCCTTAAAATATATTGGTTTGACGTTCGTTTTTCTTATATATTTTGAAATTGTACAATATACATATATATATATGTACATATACATATATATATGTATATGTATATATATATACATATATATATATATGTTATCACTAGTGTTTTTATAATAATAATAATAATAATAATAATAACACGATAATGATAACAATAACAACAATAATAATAATAATATTTAACCCGCAACAGTACTTAGAAAACGCGAATCACAAAATCCTATGGAACATGTATATGAAAACGGATAAAGCCATCCAAGCAAGAAGACCGGATGTCGTAATAATTAGCAAGAAAGAAAAATCCTGTCAAATCGTAGACTTTGCTGTTCCAGCCGACCCCAATGTGAATATCAAAGAAAAGGAGAAACGGAGCAAATACACAGAACAAGCCAGAGAGCTGAAAGGGATATGGAAGATGAAGAAAATTAAAATAATACATATAATAGTAGGAGTACTACGAACAACCCCGAAAAACTTTGAAAAAAGAATGGGAGAAATTGGAATAAGAGAAATGACTGGCGAAATACAAGAAACAACAATTTGAAATATACTTGAATGTGGAGACAAACACACATGAGCAACAAGCGTGGACCAGAAAAACTGCTGCAGACGCAAACTATGAAACGTCATATGGAACCAAGAACATTGAATTCACATATCTATAAGTTCTCTGACCCCTCCCTCATAAAAAAAGTGAGAACAAACATCCAAGTAGAGGCAAGGAGGAAGGAAAGACCAAGGAGAGAGTACTGACCAGATCTCCGCTGGATAAGTGCGAAGAGAACTGGGACGTTGGGTAGGCTTATTGCCACTTAAATTCCAGTGAAAACCAATAGCTGCTGACAACGAGAAAGCAATGCCAAGCCGCTGTTGCGATAATGCAAATTTATTTGCAAATACTATTGAAAGAGGTGGAGAGTACTGGGAATCTGGGGAGACTTGTGGTTACTCAGTTTCTCGGGAACACCACAGGCTGTTTCCAAGAAGAGACCTTTGATAACCTGTGTAAAAGATCCTTTGAAGTCAATAATAATATTAATAATGATAACAACATTGATAAAACGCAACAATACTAATAACAATATAAGTAATAATAACAATAATAATAACAATAATAATACATTATTATTATTATTGTTATTACTATTGTTATTTTTATTCAAATTAATAAAAACAAAAAATAATTATTATTGTTATTATTAATAACAAAAACAGTAATGCCAATATTACTAATAATAACAATGATAATAACGATAATAATAACAATAATATTATTTATAATAATAACAATAATAATAACATTAACATAATAATATGTGTTTCTCTATAATCACAAATCATATGGTCATACAAACAGATAAACTCGTCTAAGCAAGAAGGTTGGATGTCGTAATAATTAACTATATTGATTTAGCGCAAAAGTCCTGTCATATCGTAGACTTTGCTGTTCCATATGAGAACACGGTGAATATAAAAAAAAAGAAAGGAAAAAAACAAGCAAATATAAAGATCTATCCAGAGAGCTGAGAGGGATTTGAATGATGAAGAAAACCAGGATAATACCTATAATAGTATGGACACTATGAACAATTCCGAAAAACTTTGAAAAATGACTGTCAGAAATTGGAATCAGAGGAATGGCTGGAAAGATACAACGAAGTACCCTTGAATGCGTCGACTTAAACACATGAGGCACATGAGCCGGCCAGACAAACTGCTACAAAGACAAAACATGAAGCAGCGTTACATGGAACCAAGAACATTAAAGCTGCATATCTCTAAGTTCGCTATCCCCTTCCCATCCCTTCCAATTCCGCCATCACCTCCCCTTAAAAATTCCAAAGACCGATACCAAATAAAGGGTGAAGGAGGATCGAAAGATCGAGGAGAGAGCATTGACCAGACTGGTACCTTGGGGAGGCTTATTGCCACTCAAAATCCAGTGAAGACAAATGGCCGCTGCCATCGTGAAATCAATGGTAAGCGACTCTTGCGATTACGCAAATTCATTTTCGAATTTTAACGAAAGAGTTGGAGAGGCATCCAACAACACCACAGGTTATTGTCAAGGAGCGATTTCTGATAACTTGATTGAAAGTTCGTTATGAACAAATTATAAAAATAATAAACTTAATAATAATAATAATAATAATAATATTAATAATAATAATAATAATAATAATAACAAACTTAATAATAATAAAATAATAAACTTAATAATAATAAACTTAATAATAATAATAATAAACTTAATAATAATACTACTACTAATAATAAATTTAATAATAATAATAATAATAATAATAATAATAATAATAATAATAATAATAATAATAATAATAATACAAGAGATATATTTCAAGGTGATTCCCTATCACCGTTATTGTTCATTATAGCCATGATGCGCATGAACAACGTACTAAGAAAATGCCAAGCCGGATACAAGTTTATTAACACGGTAGAAAAAATTAACCACTTAATGTACATGGATGAACTAAAACTCTTTGAGAAAACAAAGACAGAACAAGAGTCACTAATAAACACGACCAGAATCTTTCGCCAGGATATCAAAATGAAATTCGGTATGGAAAATTACGCGCACTGGAAGGTAAAAGTAGATACAACTGAAGGTACAGTACTACCAAATCAAACAGTGAAATACTTGTGAGTACTGGAAGAAAAAACGCCACTAAAGCAACAGAAATGAAAGAGAAAATAAGAAAAGAAACACCTCAGAAGAACAAGAAAACTCCTCGAAACTAAAATATATTCAAAGCAAATTTAAGGAATAAGCACACTTGGAGTATCACTGATTAGATACTCTAGACCATTTATAGGTTGAACCAAAGAAGAACTAAGGAATCTCGACCAGAAGACCAGGAAACTCATGACAATGCACAATGAGCTACACCCGAAATATGATACTGACTGAGTATATGTGAAAAGGAAAGGCGGTGGAAGAGGGATGGTCTGTATAGAAGAATGTGCAAATGACACAAAAAAGAATTAGAAAAATAATTCAGAACAACGAAAAAATAATTACTGCAACAAAATACACTGAAGAAACTTACAAGATAGAAAAAGAGACAAGAAATAAAATGAGCAAAGAAAAATGGGAAGAGAAACAGGTTCACGGATTATTTATAAGAACGACAAAAGAAGAGACTAATGAAAGCACTTAGAAATGACTACAAAAAGGAAACCTAAACTGAATCATTACTAGCAGCTGCACAAGTTAACACAATTAGAACAATCACACTAAATCAAGGATAAACAAGACACAAGAAATCAGTAAATGCAAACTCAGTGGACAAGGAGACAAAACAATAAACCACATAAGTGAATGCAGCCAACTAGCCCAACAATAATTTTAAAAATAGACACGATTAAGTGGGAAGGCAATGCAATTGCAAACAATTACATCTTGAACACAGAGACAAATGGTACAAGCACAAAACGACAGCAGTACTGAAATAAACGCCTCAAGATCCTATCGGACATGGATATACAAACAGATAAACCTATTTAAGCAAGAAGACCGGGTTTAATAGTTTAGAAGGAAAAGTCTTGCCAGATAGTAGATTTTGCCGTTCCTACTGGGTTCACCGTATGAAGATCAAAGAGACTGAAAAGCGGAACAAATACCCGGAACTGGCCAGAGAGCTCAAACGAGATCTTGGAAATGAAAAAAAGTAAAGATAATACAACTAATAGCACTCAGAACGATACAAAAAAAATTAACAAATAATAGAGAAGATTGGAATTAGACGAATGGCTGTGAAGATAACATTTCAATAATGAAAACTGCAGAAATATTAAGGAAACCCCTTGAATGTGGAGACTAACATTTTACACATGCTACACACAAATTTAACACAGAAACGGCTACAGATGTAGAACAAAAAAGAAGCATGAAACTGTATAATTGTAAGATACCGCCCCCCTGTTTTTCTTCTTTGAGTGTCACAATGAATGGGCGCCACATCAAATAGTGAGGGTCCTGCAGGATGGAATGATTTTTATTTGAATTTTATCAGAATTTTTATCAGAATTTTTATTTGAATTTTTATTTGAATTCTTATTTGAATTTTATCAGAATTTTTATTTGAATTTTTATTTGAATTCTTATTTGAATTTTTATCAGAATTTTTATTTGAATTTTATCAGAATTTTATCAGAATTTTTATTTGAATTCTTATTTGAAATTTTATCAGAATTTTTATCAGAATTTTTATTTGAATTCTTATTTAATTCTTATTTGAATTTTATCAGAATTTTTATTTGAATTTTTATTTGAATTTTTATTTGAATTTTTATTTGAATTTTTATTTGAATTTTATCAGAATTTTTATCAAAATCTTTATTTGAATTTTTATTTGAATTCTTATTTGAATTTTATCGGAATTTTTATTTGAATTCTTATTTGAATTCTCATTTGAATTTTTATTTGAATTTTTATTTGAATTTTTATTTGAATGTTTATTTGAATTCTCATTTGAATTTTTATTTGAATTTTTATTTGAATTTTTATTTGAATTTTTATTTGAATGTTTATCAGAATTTTTATTTGAATTTTGATTTGAATGTTTCCAAACTTTTTTGTATATCAAATTGTGTAGATCCCCAGGTTTTTACATATGTATATCGAAAATGTAAACATTTTCATCTAATTTATTTTTTGTATTTAAAATTGTACAATCAAATAGTTTTTACGTCACATTTTTTCAGTCACTTCTAATTATTTTTATAATAAATATATTTTTTTATTAAATATTTAAATATATTTTAAAATATTTTTCGAAAGAGACGCCATGCCTGGAGAACGAAAACGCTAGGTAAAAAAAACAATATTTTATACTCCCTATATACATAATATAATTTATCTGATCCCATTTTGAAATCTTGTGTCACAGTCTTTTCCTATAGTCATACCGACTATGTGAACACTTTTAACTGTACAACTGGGTGACCATAATTACCACTCCCTGGGCATTCGTAACATTCCACCCAAAAGAAGAAAACATGTGCTGGAACGAAGAAAAGGCAGACAAAATAAACTAAAATATATTAAAACGTAAAAAGGCAGGAAACAGATCATAGCCATGGCATAGATCGACTACAAGAAGACCAGTGACAGAAGAATCTCACATGCTTGAATAATTAAATGTTAAAATATGCAAAATACTCGATAAGATTATTAATGAAGCAAGGAAAACCGAGATTGACAGCGAGAAGACAACAACTAACTGAAATAAGAATACAGAAAAGCATCTTCCACGGAGAATCGCTATCATCAATACTGTTTGTCATAGTCATGATGACATTTTCCTACATATGTAATGCCAGATACATGTTTACAGACAAATAACAAAAAAAAATCATCTATGTGTTTGACCTGAAACGTTTCAAAAACCAAAACAAAACTGAACGAAAACAACTGATGAGCACAATAAAAATATTCAGCCATGAAACTGGAATGGAATTTAGAATGAAAAATGTGCACTACTGAAGATGAAAAGGTATTGAACTGCCACCGCCAAGAGGGGATGAAGTCGCTTGGTTAAAATGACGGTAATATTTGGCTAAGGTCAAAATGTAGTATCTGTTTTGATGCTGCGCTTCACTTTTGTTCTGAGTTAGTGGATACATTTTTTATGACATACACAATTATTTTTGTTCTTATCACGAATTCCCCTTTTTGGGGAACTGGATTTCCTCCAGATTAAAAACCGAATATGTTTACAACTATGCCATATTAAGAATGACTTTCTAAACAACGTTATTATTTCAGCATAGTCCGTAATTCGTATGTCAGTTTTTATTTATTGTATTATCGAGTTAAATTATAGAATAGTTTAAAACATGCCCTCCCTGCACGATCCATTTCATTTTTATTTTTTTAAATTGTTAGGTGAAAGTACAGAATCGTTGAAAACATACACTCCCCATATTAATAATGGCTTTCTGAATAATAACGCTATTATTTCAGCACGGCCCTTATTCGAATGGCAGTCCCCCGTCTTTAAAAAAAATATGAAATAATGCAAGTATTAAATCGTAAATTGATTCAAGCATTTCCAGAGCTGATTCCATATCACCCCATCAAAAATAGATATGAAATAAAGAAAATTTTGAGATCGTAAACTGCTTCCGCCATTTCCGGGACTGAGTCTATATAACCCCGTATCTTCAAAATAATTATAAAATAAAGGAATCTTGAGATCCTTAATAGACTCAGACATTTCTGGGCTGACTTCATATCCTCCCTGTCTCTTATAAATATATGTAAATTAAGTAATTTTGAGATCATAAACTGCATCGGCTTTTTCCGGGCTTCACTCCGTATTCCTCCTCTTCCTTTAAAATCTATATAAAATAAAGTATTTTTGAGATCGTAAATCGCTCCCATAATTTTCCGGAATAAACTCCATATTCCCCCTATCCTTAAAATATATTCTGTATTGATTATTTTGGATCTTTGCTTTGCTTTGTTTTTTGTTTTTTTTTAAGGGGGAGATAATGCCTAGTAGGAAACTATATTACGCTTACTTGACCATTTTGTAGGATCAAAGTATAATATCTGTTCTGGTACAGCATTTGAGCGACCATATCTCCCCTTCACCCATTTTTTTAAGGAGGAGATAATGCCCGGTGAAAAAAACTTAGTTACTTGGTTTTCATGACTGAGACAATGATTTTAAATTCTTAGGAAAAAGTAAAGAATATTAAAAAACATACCTTACCCTCCCCATATTAAAAATGGTTTTCTATATAATAACGCCTATATTCCATATGTCAGTTTTTTATTTAATAAATTGTTAGGTGAAAGTGCAGAATAGTTTAAAAAATACCTCCCCTCCCCATATTAAGAATGGCTTACTAAATGTTATTATTGGCGCATCTCCATCTTAAAAATATATATCAAATAAAGCAAATATAGATCGTAAAATAAAAGATATATAGTCTTACAAATTCCAAACCGCGTGTAACATTTACGTAATATTTCATTCTTTTTATTAATACAAAAAAAAATTAGTTGGTGTTATCGATTAGAATTTAAATTAAAACATTAACCGTTGCAGCCTAATATTGTCTTTTTTGTTAACTGTGCGCATACATATGGCCGTAAATAATGTCTACTCGGTGTTAATGTACATTTGCCGATGTATGTACGCGTTATTCATGCATGTAAACAAAGATATTATTCGCTATACACCATCCTTGGTTAATGAATATTATATCCTAAAAAATTCAGTGTTATATGACCAGTAGTTTAAGAGTTTACCAGCTACATATTTACACACACAAATGTATCATTTACTGTATATAGAAGAAGATTATTTCTGCAATCTGGAAGTTCTCATAACCGTCGTTACCCGGGATTAATGGTAAAACAGGTCCTTTTCTGCTGTTCTGAGAAAACAGAAGTCTGAAATTTACAGATCTGTCATACTATTACTTGGTTGGTGGTTGTTTGTTTTGTTTTACGGCATGCCAACCCTTTTCAGATTATTTAGTGCCGAATCCAGTGATTTTGAAAAAAAAATATTTTAATAGAGTATACTTGTTTGTTTTTTTAAGTCGCTTTCTATTCAACCCATAGTTGGAACCTTAATAGGTACTACCACTCCGGGTCAGAGTGGACCTTGGAGCAATGACAATTAAAAGGTGGCTCCACACTCCCCATATCCCCCAAGTTTTGGGCCTCACCATCGGATATAGTTTAAGGTCATATCCAGGACCACTCCTACTTGAATAAGTAATTCACCGGTGATTTCTCACATAAAAGCCGGTAGATTTTTCTGGCATTATAAGCCTCCCAATTTCCCGCAACTCTATAGAACTGCTGGTCAAGTTTTGGATAATGATACTCATGCTCAAAGCATCTATTCTTGTATTGAAGCGATACAATTATTAAACCACTTTCTTCCGATTGACCAATTTTGGAAACCGCTAGTGAATTTTTTTTATAAAATTGAATGCGATTACAGTACTTCTATAGTTGGTCTCTAATATTTTTTCAGAAGAGGCTGTTTAGATTTAAAAGGCTTGAAACATAATTGATATTGATAAAACAAACAAATTCCCTTGGTAAATGCAAATGACCATAAAATTGATGAAAAAAATACGCTGTAAATTTCAATCGCTTTTGGGTCTTGCCATGTTGTCTTATCTTTTAGCCATCGTTAATTGCAATGGCCGTGGAAATTGTAGAGACTGCAATTTCTGTGAATAGCAAATCACCATGGGGACCGTAATCGATAACTAATAGGTAAAAATCGTTAAGGACTTATTGATCTGTGATCGATAGTCATTTCAAAAGAGGAAGGGAGAGAAAGGGAGATAAAGTGGTACTTTATTGCTTATTGGAAATGTCAATGTAATTCTTTTAAATGCGTTGGTACATGTAAGGGAGTAGTTATTGCACTGATTGTAATAGTGCAATATGAAAAATGGGCAGCTAACGGGAAAGAGAAAAGCATCAAAAGTAAGAAAAAAATCCCAACTAAAGAGAAGAACAGACAGCGAGGAAAATAATAAAGTGATTTCAAAAATTAAATCGATTATATTATTGCATGCTTTAATTCTATATTCCTGGGTCTAAGGTTCCTTATCTATATTACTCTCACTCTCATTTGATTATCGTGGCTCGATTTATCTTTACAATCTCTTATCTTTCTACTAGAAATGGTCGATGGCTGTCTGATTTCTTGTATTAGTACCTGGATTTCCGGACTTTTTTCATTAGGATTAGTTTTTGATTTTATACTTTAGATATTTTACTGTACTTTAAACAAGATGGCATATATATATATATATATATATATATATATATATATATATAAGTAGAAAAGCATTTCATCTAAAGCATGAAAATTGTTAAACAAAATGTTTTTACTATAGGCTTCAAAAATAAAGGTACAAGATTCAATCTTCAAAGTGCACTTTTATAAATTTTACAAAGTAAGGTATGACAATTTAATTAAAATTGAATCAAAAAATTACTTTGGATTTATTTGATCTAATGTACATTCTGTTGCACTTTTAAAAAAAAGTCATGGAAAATTTTATATATATATAATACTAATGGCTCGATGAAAGATAATGTTTTTAAATTGCAACAAAATGTATAAATAAATCCAACGTAATTTTTTGATTCAATTTAAATTAAATTTTCATACCTTACTTTGTAAAATTTATAAAAGTGCACTTTGAAGATAAATAAATTTCAAAGTGAATCGTGCACCTTTATTTTTAAAGTATACAGTAAAAACATTTTGTTTAACAATTTTCATGGCTTGGATGAAATGCTTTTCTAACTTGTATCTCATCATTTTAAGATTATATTTTTAAAACTCTCCTTCTCTCTTTTTCAGATTGTATTTCTCCTCACACCACAACTCATTTTTGCAACCCCCTCTTTGAATTATTACAGGTCTGAATATTCTCTCTGTTTCAGTTTGTATTTCTCCTGACACCACAACTCATTTTTTGTACCACCCTCTTTGTAATACAGGACAAAATAATGAGAAAATCTGATTTTGTTTTAACAAAAACTTTAAAATAGCTTTTTTAGATTACATTTTTTTAAAACTTCTTTCAGAATAGAAATTTTTAAAATTTTAATAAGGAACATATTTCATATAAGTTTCATTAACATGACGAGAAAAATATAGATTGAAATTTCAAAAGGACTGTATTACTGGTTACGGTCAAGAGTAGTCCTCGCCAGCGAAAGTTTTTCTTATTGATATTCTACTATTATTATTATTTAAAACATGTTGTGTCCTGCTCTTTCGCGCGAGGACTAATATATATATATATATATATATATATATATATATATATATATATGATGAGCGGTAAAACAGCGAAACAGTACTGTATGTGGATGACTATAGGACCCCTATGTTGGGCTGAGCATATCGAGAGGTGATATACAAACTGCCATTAGCTCTTTCTGTAAACGAATCGTACGGAGACATGTCTAAACATCATTAATTTATTACCCACACAGCATTAGCCGTATAGCGTAATGATGGGAAGCTTTGACTGTCATGTGAGCGGTCAAGTTCGATCCTGACTTGAGGCAGTTGCCTGTTTAACCGCGCTGTGAAACAGCGAAACAAGATTGTATCTGGATGACGATATGTATATATATAGACTTATATGTAATATACTGAGTTCGTGAAATTCAGTATATTTTTATATACCAATGGGTTTTAAGCCAAAAATAGTTGATTAAAGGAGTAAGCTACAAAATTATCACATTTTATAATTGAGCATTAATATACTGTGTAGATAAAATCAAGACTTGAATACAAAGTGATGATGGCAAAAAAGTGTATTTCATTTTAAGTTACAATTGTTTCCATGTCCAGTTCGACAATTTCAAACATTATATCGTTGAAAAATTTTCAAAAACCAGCATTTCTTCAGTCTTTATGAATAAATACACTTTTGGCAATGGAGCAGTTTTTGAATAGAAAGAACAAAGGGAAAATCCTTAACGGGAAAAGCATGCGAGAAACATTTACGTTTGCTGTGGTTACAACCATAGCAAAATATATATATATATATATATATATATATATATATATATATATACATGCATAAACTCACAAACATACAAACACACGCACACACACACGCGCACACAAACACACACACACACACACACACACACACATATATATATATATATATATATATATATATATATATATATATATACCGGATTTGTGAGTTTAAGGTAAACTGTATAACTTTGGGCGGATCTAATCTTACTAGCTATGCTTCAGTGTTTATTTCACTTATTAAAAGTAATTTTATTTTAGTGATGTACATATTTTATTTTTTTTTAAATCGTGAATTTCGCGATACAGCTTTGAAAAAAAACGAGAGCGAAACCGACCAGCTGAATCCCACTTGATATTTCCTTCCACTCTTTCCCCTTTTCTTAAATATGTCTTCTCATTATGCTTGTAAGATTTAAATTTTGTGCCCCCAAAGAATACATATATATATATATATATATATATATATATATATATATATATATATATATATATATATGTCAATGAGAAATTTGAAAACTTGAACGTGTCATATTGAAAGGTAACATTAACACGTTCAAGTTTGAATATTCCTATTTAAATTTTATTCAAAATATGTGTTTGCTAAAGTGTATGTCGATATCTATACTTTCATTAACTCTAGGACTCATCAGGCTTATGCGCGAATTCTGTGGTTGTTTATCGTTTTTATATGCTCCTCTCCTATTGAGAGTTTAGTTAGCCAATCAGCTTTCTAGTATCCACCGCGCCCTTCCTATTAGCCAATGGGCATGCGTTTTATCGGACAAAGGATCTGTTTTAAAACTGGGTTAGTGTTTTTTTATTGTTAGTTTATATATAAATATATATATATATATGTGTGTGTGTGTGTGTACATACACATATGCACGTATATATATATATACATATATATATACATACATACATATATGTGTGATCGTTTATGTATATTCATGTTTATTTAATTTATTTATTTGTTTTTTTTTCTATTGTTCTTGTTAGTTTTAAAACTATTTTGTATCGCTATCCTAGAGTAAATTTTATTTTGTGAACACAGTTGTTTGCTAATATCTCTTTTACAGTTTAATAGATGTTGGGGTTCTTTAAAATACAGGATAGCAAATTTTTCATGAAGGCATAATTTACATGAGTCGTCTAAATGCCTACAGGTGGCAGCTTGTCTTATTATTTTCCATTCGACTACCGGCGAATGTCCGCTTTCTTTGAGTTCCCAGTATTTATTCGCAAGTGGAGTTTTTATACGGTGTTTTTATTGTTGAATGTACTTTTGTGGTTATAGTATCGGGTTTGTAAATCTAAGGAAGTCATTCCTACGTAATATTTCTGGTTATTCGGGTTTTCTTTCGCAAATATTGTTGCCTGATAAACTACGCTTTCGTTAGACATTTATTTTGAACTGGGCAAAGTGTGCGGTGTCTACAGTTGCATTTATCTTTTTCGTTATTTGTATTTTTATTTATAGTACGGTTGTTCTTGTCCGGGGTTGGTTTATTATTATTATTATTATTATTATTATTATTATTATTATTATTATTATTATTATTATTATTATTATTAGTATTATTATTATTATTTCTGCTAGTGTTAGTTTTATTTTTGTCATGGTGTTTACTTTTTTATTGTTTGTTTTGTTATTGTTTACATTGTTCTTATTTAATATTTTGTTATTATGTGCTTTAATTATCATCTCTAAATTTTCGCAACGACTGTTGGATAACTTTAAGGTATTTTTATTGAATATTTTATAAGGTGTTGGTTGCGGGAAAGTATTTTTCAATAAGATCTAGAAATTTCTTGCCAAGTTTTGTTTTTAACATTTGATTGTATGGGGCTGTATACCAAATTATAGTTCTTTTTCTTCTATTTTTAATTTTATTATAGCTGTTGGTGTTTTGTTGCTTATATTTGATATCGATATTTTTGTATCTACTATATTTTAGGGCTGTTTCGTAGATATTGGTTGACCTGTTAAATGTATTTTCATCGCTTGAGTTATTACTGAGTCTACTTACGATCGAGTAAGGAATCTGTTATATAATTGATGGTGGGTGATTGGATTTAGATTTTACGTATATTGGAGTAGCGATATCTTTTAAGTAGGGTTCATATGTGTTTTTATCTAAATTTAACGTGACGTCCAGGAAGTTTGTTATTTTTATGTTAGCTGATACGTCTGCTTTTAGGCCTAATGTTTTCATTTCCTTGTGTATGATTTTCTTAAAGTTATCTGCCTTGACTTTGTTGGAGTTTTTTTTATTATAGCTAGTGCGTCATCTCTATATAGGCCGATATCGGTAGTATCGAATATGCTTGTGAGTGAATATAGAATGAATGATCCCACAGGATCTGATGCCTCTGCAGAATCCCTGGCACCCATCGCCAAGTCAAACGAATTTTTCATTTTAGTTTTTATCCATTGGTTATTGTTATTTTTTAAAACTGATTTTCTACATTTTTTAATGATGTTGATTTCTTCCAAGGATGCATCAGTGCATGCCTCGGCAAATTCTAGGGCAATGTTAAAAAGTTCTTCGGATATCGAGGGATAAAAGTCTATGATGTCAAACCGTATAAACGTACATTTATCTTTGTTTTCTATATTTATAAACCAGGTGATTGCTTCGGTAGTATTTGTCTACTGGTTTAATTCTAGGTCTTGTTTGATTTGTTTGTTTACTTTAGAAAGTATTGTTTTGCTAATTCTACCTATTTCTGGTTTAGTTGATTTATCAGGCGAGTGCTGGGATTATTATTAAAGTCACATTTGTGGTCTTTAAGCAGAATGTGTGCATCTCTAGGTTTCAATTTGCCAACTTTATCGCTATTTTTTAATTCATCGGTAATTTGTTTACTTTCAGTATTTATTATATCTATGTAGTCGCATTCGTTTGTGTCTAGTTTTTTGTAGTTTTTTGTAATGTTTTCTGTGATTAGTTTGTTATATTCTTGCTTATCTATTTTATAAAAGTTTCTTGTTTTATCTGCTTTTTACAAATATTTAATTAGAGTTGTTTATGCTTCAAAGGATTTTGTGTAGTTTCCGTTGGAAATTGTTAGGTTGATTGTGGAATTCTAGGTTTTTAATTACGTTTAAAAGGTAATTTTCAAAGTTTATAAAAAGGTCTACCGTTTTCGCAATTTCAAGGGTTTTAAAACCATAGGATTATTTTTGTTTACGTTTTCATTTTAAGGAAGAAATTTGCTCGCCATCGCATTCGGCGTATTAGTTCATCTGTTTTTTAGATTAATTAAATAATATAGCTATGCTTGCTAGGTGTGGGGATGTTTTTTAGCGATGTTTCGAAATTCACTATTTCCATATCTATTTTTAATGTGGTGAAATAAATTCTTTTGAGAGTGCTTGACTGTTACAGAAGCAAAGTATAACTACTTAATTTACTCACATGAAATTAATATACGAAAGTATAGATTTATGCGTAAACTTTAAGTATTTACTTCAAATGTGCTCAATACGTAGGTAGATCTAGTTAGTAATTTATAAAATTATATATATCGGGAAATCGTTGGGTAGAAATCCAATAAAACCGAAGCTTATACTGTTACATGATAAGGGCTGTCCCCTTTTCATGTAAGTATAAAAATAGAGAATTTAGTTAAAATGAAAATGAAATAGCAATAGACGAAATTCGAACCTCGTAATTTAGGTTTAGAAATAGATTACGTGTGAGAATTTAAAAATGTAAAACAAACGTGTGTTTTAGAATAGAGATAAAAATATTTAAAGAAAAGAATGTGAACTATCAAGTTTGTTATGAAATTTTAAATTGAAAGAATGCAGCTTATAAGATAATGTTTTTAACATATTGGAAAAATATGTTACTGAGTATAGGTTAAAATTCCTTTTGTAGAAATAGGAAAAGTTTTGGACACGTATGTCTAGAACACGTGAAAGAAGGCACATGTTTTAACATGTGTATGACGTCACGGAAAATAGAAAGTTCTAGTGATAGAGAAAAACTTTAGTTAGAAGAAACAGTCAGCGAAAAAACTCAGAGAGAGACAGTCAGTCGTCTAGGAAGCGAGACGTCACTTCAAGAAAAAAATGTGAAACTTTGAATTCTTGATGATGGAAACAACGGCCGGTCGTGTGACGAAATAAACCATCATGTGTTTTGTAAAACTCGTCTTGTGTTTATGATTCTTACAAAAAGGTAGAGTGAAAATTGTATTATATATCTTTGTTATAAAATGTCTTTACATACACGTCTCGACATCTCATGTCTACACAATGTCAACACAATGTCTGAACAGTGAACACTATCTCATCATTCTAAGAGCTTTCTTCTTCTACACATCTAAAGAATGAACATTTAATATATAGGAATCGTTATAAACGAACAATCTCTCTAAGTTACTTACAATAAGATCTCTCTCTCTCTTCTAAGACTGTGCTTATAATAAGACTCTCTCAATGAAACCCCTATAAAACAATACTAGCAAGAATCCCCAAAGTATCTATATATTAATACAAAATTGTTCAAATAGAAATAGGTATTATCTCTTCTCGAAAATAGCCCGGTTATTTTTCTTGATGTAAAACAAGGTTTATATAATGGGTTATAATTAGTATTTAATAGGACGAATTAAATATGCTTTATTTAATATAACTTAAATACATAATTTTAATATGTTAGTGTTATTAGCGCAAAATAGGCTTAAATTGTAATAATTAAAATATATTATAATAATTTAAATATATTATAATAATTTAAATATATTAAATATAATTAACAGATAAAGTAACTGAAATAAGTAATAGGGATACTAGATATAATATTTCAATATTTGTATTATGCCACCCGCCATGAATTTGCAACGAGCTGTACAAAAAATAAATATTTCTCTTTTATTAAGAAGAAATTATATTAATTAAACCGAACAAAATTTTATCGAAAAATTGATGTTTCGATCCTTGTTAAGTTTTTTACTGAAAAATTGATAGTTTCGATCCTTGTTAAGTCGTTGTTATAATTATGTTATTATATTTAGCGTATATGAAAAATAAAATTAAGAGAAAGGTAAACACGGTCTATGAGCTAGAAATTAGTTTCGTATTACAAACCAAATTATACCCACTGTATATTAAATCATTGTTAACATAATTTTAGACAATAACTATTCGATATTTATAAACAATAAAAAATATGATAGGATATATGTTTGTGTGGATTAAAACATGATGAAAACGTTATAATAAAATGTAAAAAAGGCGTGAAAAGTATCCTTATTAAATCAAACATGGTTTTAATAGGAAAACACACGATGCAATGATTCTTCAAATTTTTCAGATTTGTGTGATTATGGCCAATTTTTGTTATTTTTTAAGTTAAAACGCTCATATTTTTAATGATAAATCAGTGCGAAAAAGATTCAAAATGAACATAATATGATTGTTTCTGTTCTACGAAACAGGTGTTGTAAAATGGGAATGGTTTTAAATATTAAAGGAAATAAATAATAAAGCGAATAACGTCATGGAATCTTGGATATAACTGTTTTGTTACATACCATTTATTTCATTTAACAGGTCACAATATAACCTGTTAAAAGAATAATTATTATTTCATTAGAATCATTAAGTCCCTTTAAGAATAGTTAAGGATGGGCACTGTCTAGGAAATATGAACTAAGAAGGAGTCAACTAACGTGAATGCAACGGTCACAATATCCACTCTTTCAAACACTCTGGATTAGCCCGAATCGTGCGGTTATTAGTATTCCCTTCATTCCCGTGACAATTATTTAGTGACCCGAAGATAACAGATTTAGCAAAAGGATTCTAAGGTGGCTTTTTGATTTTGTTCGAATTTCCCAACCGGTAGGAATTGTCACCTCCTACACTCATGATTGCATAAGCATGAAGCCCTAATGTCGTTATGTATAAATGATTGATTATTATTTAATACCAATAATGTATATATATATATATATATATATATATATATATATATATATATATATATATTTATATGTATATAATGTGTATGCTCTATTTGTGCGTATTGGCTTATGTTTGCCTCAAAGGGTAATGCACTCTCTCTTGATATAGTGGCTACGTGATGTATTATATTATAAATGTACACGTGTATATTCGCATCTAAAACTTGCTATCAAGTTAGATCAACATATTTGAGTTTATTGAAGCACCATTGGAAGACTTAAATTATACAAATATGCCTATTACCATACGAAACCTCACGCCAGTGTAATATATCTTACGAAAGATTATTGCATGATTATAAAGATTATTCGCCATGCATTAATGGATTTCCTGATCTTTGTGAGTAAATTGTTATATTGCTGATGCTCGTGCATACACCTATTATTATTCTTTTCATCTAAAGATTATGTCATATTTAATCATTTTAGTGTAGCATTAACAATATGAACTCGTGTAAAGAAGTGAGATTGGCACATGCTTTATTAAGTTTTCCACCATTTGGTTTCCAAACATACGAAGGGGATCATATGTGAAAACAAACTAACAAATATTACAAGCATACTAAAGATTTGCATAGGAACGTTGTTGGCAAGACTATGTAAAAACTGTGCGCATCGTCATTTGCTAATTTTAATCTCTCTAATTTTTTGCATTTGGTTAAATATTTAACGCATAAGAAAAGTGTAATAAATATAAACATTTTTAAGTGTACTAATAAGTGTATACATTTTTATCGGGTTTATCATAAAAATAGTTTTATAATTTTTTCTACAGTATGATTAGTTGGCTTTGAGTCATCATGTAGGTTTGCTGATTGATCATGGTCTTACGAATAACATGTATATCGATTAAATTTATTTAACTATATAAATAGTCCCTTTCATATACAAGTCACTAATTTTAACACATTGCTTTGCAAACAAAAACGCAGTTTAATAAAATATTAGAAGAATCATATATATATATATATACACATATTTATATATATATGTATGTATATATATATGCATATATATATTAATGAATTAGTCGAGCCTTATTTATACAGGACATGTTTAGTTATTTTTTTATTGAATATTATTGCATGCATAAAATATATAGCCATGGGCAGTCGCATGGGGTTGAGCATAACCTATACTGATGATGGCTGAAAGCTAGAAATATGCATGTCCATGGGTATACATTTTATGCAATTATGCAATAATATTTAACAATACACACACACATATATATATATATATATATATATATATATAATCTAGGGAGCCATGATTTAATATACCGTTTTGTTTTTATATCCCCGACAGAGTGTTTCATGATAACAACTGATCATCCTTTACATTAACCTTAGGACTACTGTGAATTCAAGAGAGCAAGTTAATACAGTGATTGGAGTTTATAATGACTTATTGACTAAATAATTTTCCAACGATTGATAAAATATTTTAAAAATTAAATAAATTTTTTATAGGTTAAGAAACTTCTCTCTTTCTCTCTCTCTCTCTCTCTCTCTCTCTCTATATATATATATATATATATATATATATATATATATACATATATACATATATTATAGGAAATTTATTACTGTGAGTCCAGAATGAGTTTACATATTGTTTCAGCTAGGGGAAAATTCTCAAAAAGAAGAGGAAATATCTGAGTAGCTTCGTCAAAATTCATAGATAGACTAAGTTATAATATCAAATAAGAATGGAAAAAAATCGTAGCAGATGTAGGGGAGTTAGATAAGAAGGGGGAGTGGAAGGGAGAGGACGTTGGAATTTAAAGTAGTAGGAGTGTATATAATAAGAGGGGGTTATAATTAAATATTAATTATGTGTTAATTCTTATGTACGTTTTTCTAGTTTATAACGGTTTAAATTAAAAAAGGCGCTATTCTTATTTATCACGGCATTAGTTTAAGCAGCAATTAGCAGTTAATTAAAAGGATCACCATGGCAACAGGTTGCAGAGTTAGTGTTAGTGTGTGTGTGGTGTGATGGAAGGAGGAAAGAACTGGTTGCGAATGGGGTTTAAAGTGATATAGCCGGGCGGGGAGAGATTAAAAATATTTATTATTTATTAATTATTATTTTACTTGTCGGGCTTTATAGCCGAAAGAAAGAAAAAGAGAAGGAAAATAGGAGGATAAATTAATGAATTATACGTTACAGGTTTATTTTGATAGCATAATGATAGGTAATAAAAATATCAGTAAGTTAATCAAATAATAAATTAATAAAATTATTAGGGAGATGTTTGTGATAAGTAAATAAAACACACACATACACACACACGCAAACACATGTACAATATACGCACACACATACAAATACGTATATATATATATATATATATATATATATATATATATATATATATATATATATATATATATATATATATATATATATATATATTAACCGGGCAGGGAGAGATTGAAAACTTTCTTTTTGGTTTTTTATTTATTATTTATAAATTTTTGAATTTTCGGGCGTTATAGTTGAAAGAAAGAAAGAAAGAAGGGAAATTAGAAGGGTAAATAGGTGAATTATACGTTATAGGTTTATTTTGATAATATAAAATAGGTAAGAATATCAGTAAGTTTATTAAATAAAAAATTAATAAAGCTTAATAAAATTATTAAGAAAATGTTTATGATAAGTAAATAACACAAACACACAAATACATACACATGAATACACATGTACAAAATATGTAAACACATCAATGGGGAGGTGCATGTGTCTGAGTATATGTACATACACAAATATGTAAGTATATGTAAATAAGCTTCGGGTTAAAAATATAATAATTATAGAGAGAGTTAGTGAGAGGTAAATAGAAAAGAAAAATATATAATATATGCAGATAGTAAATTAAGTAATTAATTAAATAAAGTAGAAGGTAAATAAATGATTAGATGTTATCAAGTAAATAATAGACCGACGAGTAAGTCAGAGGATACCAATTGTGATAAAGACGTAACTAACACATTAGAAGTCAAAACCTAATAGGCAATAAGAAACCATGAGGCGAGAACTCTGAGTAATTGGCAGATAATAAGGATATACATATTACGAAATGTTTTGGGTTGTAAATGTGTGGTAGATATGACTGCGGCGTCGTATATGAGTTTATAGTATTCATGTTAAGGGGCTGCTACTTAAGGGGCATAGGCGGTATAGTTAGGAGGGGTTTGAAGTTATTGTGATAAGAAGTGATAAGGGTTGGGATTTAGGTTTTAAATAATGAAATAAGGAGTGACTAAAGCAAAAGATGGTACAGGAATGAGTTAGGCAAAGAAAGATGGAGCTAAAAAGTGGTGGGGATAAATAGGTGGGGGTTCTGTGGATGCGGTTCTTTAAGAATGAATGGGGGAATATATAGTTCCGATTGTAAATAGGGGGTGTGTAATTAAGGATGAAATTAGTAGTGCGTTATTCAATAATTAGGTAATTATGTTACTTGTATGTAGATAGTATATTTAAGGGGTGGGTTATAGGTATTACGAGAATGGTGAGAAGTTACTTAAGAGGTGGGATTTATAATGTTTACAATTAAGTGAGGTTTCATTTTTTTTTCATCTATCTCTAAAATTAGTAATCAGTAATTTTTCAGTTAAGCATAAATAACATGGGGAGTTTAGTGATTTACAGGTATAGCTCTATTCAGAATTTCCCAGCTAATAATTGGGATTAGGTTGTTACGGGTAAGTAGTAGATCGTGGTTAGTTAATGAAGTACTATTGGGGTGATTGGGGTTATTTAGGGAGCATTTATGCACTCTAAATCTATCGTTGAACGTAGTGCTGGAGAGGCCAATGTATTTTTTGTTTTGTTTTGTGGGTCTTCAGCAGAGGCAATAGTTTCTTTGTAAACCACATTAGTTGAGGGACAATTTTGTTGGAGCGGGCATTGGGGTTTGTTAAGGCAGTTACAGTTATTTTGACTATTGTTATTATAGTTGTGGGTATTTAGTATTTTATTGTTGTGTTTTTATTTTATTTTCTAGATTAGTTGCTGTGCAACTGTAGCTAAGCTTAATAGTGTTTCTATTAAAAATGTATGTAGACTATTACTACATAAAATCTTAATAAGAACACACTGCAAAAGGGGCTACAAAATGCAACAAACCGCGATGTGGAGTATGTGACATAATAATAGAAGGAAACACATACACATTCAAAAACCCAACACAAACATTCAAAATAAAAAAGGATCTAAATTGCACCTCCAGAAATGTAGTATTTAACTAAGATGCACAGCATGCAACAAATCCTACATAGGCGCCACCAAAAATTTCAGCAATAGAGTGGCCTTACACAAGAGCAACATTAAAATTGCAGATAACAGACACCTCTATGTTTTAAAACACGTACACACATGCAGTGGAAACAGCTTAAAAATAATGCCAATCTTCCAAACAGACAATTATTTTTATTTACTTAATTAGGAAAAAACTTCATAACAAGATTCACTCCTGAACTAAACAGAGCCTAATATCAACACACAAAAACATGAAATGAAAAGCACACTCGCATGCACATCCATATACATATACACACTCACACATAAATCAGAACCGACACATTAAAACACACGCGCGCATACAACCACACAGAGACACAACACCCCTATCTCTAATAAAACACACTGAATAATACCAACCCTACTTAACCTCGAAACGAACAACATTAGTACACACCTAGAACCATAGTATAATATATGTTTCAACACCTCGCTCCCCCTTCAGTCAGTGGAGGGGAAATCTCTCATGGCTGAGATAACTATCATCATTTCTATCATCCCCCTCCCATACCTATACCCCTCCAATTGGCCTCTCCCCTCTGGGGAACGAGATGTTCCCCACACGAGGAACCGATGCTTGGTCTAGCCATACCCACATGGGGAGACAAATAAATAGAAACATTAACAACCCCCTATATATATTTTTTAAATACACCCCTCTATCTAAACAAACATAATATAAAGAATACCCGAACAGTCCAAGACTGAAACGAAAAATCACAATACTAAATTCTAAAAATCCAAAAAATAAATATCAAAATAGAATGAAAGAACCCCTCCCCTCATTTCAAAAGAGCTGGTTCTCCCCCCTCCTCACACATACACATTAGTAACGACCTTGGATCACAGTTACCTTCCCAGGGAAGCAAATAACTTCATAATACTATAAAACAGTACACACATTCTTCAAACCAATAAAAGAAAACACACACATCCTATCCTAAAGGAAAAGAAAAAACAGAAAGAGAGAGTGAGAGAGAGAAACACAACACAGGAGTGTCCACATCCCAATAAAACAATAATAAAAATTGAACATTCCAATGACTAGTAGACACTTACACGTTTCCACCTCTTGAAAACATTTCAAATGAACAACGAAAATGCGATTTTTACATCTCCAACACATTTTGAAAATAATTTCTGAAGAGGACGCTTCACAGAACATCTGAAACGCGTTAAAACGAGTTCAATGATTTAAAAACATTATTACAATGATCTAAACCTAATTCTCAATGAAAACCCAAGACACAGAATAATAAAATAATGTTAAAAAATACACATTGTTTGTGACCTTATTTAAATATATATATATATATATATATATATACATATATATATATGTATATGCATGTGTGTGAATGTATATATATATATATATATATATATATATATATATATATAGAGAGAGAGAGAGAGAGATGGAATCATTGTCAGTCACATGCGAAATACCCTTAACCATTAATTATAAAAAATGTTAGATCCAAAAATGTTTGTACAGTTCTAAGTTCAAATCAAAGTTTGTAATGTTAATGTTTTTCTCGTAAACATATGACGGTTATAATACTGTTATGTCTTTTAATGCAAAATCATTAATTTGATGACACATTGGTCGTCGTTTGATCACCAAGCTAAATTAACATTTAGCCTGGTCAGTACTAAAATAGGCGAATATTTGTGAATTTCAGGTGCTGTAAGTGGTGCCCTCTTATCTCAGCATTATTTCCAGTCGCCCTGGACTTATTCTTGCATTGGAATAAATCAGTTCCGATTCAGGAGAGGTGTGTGTGGGGATTGCGCGACCTTTACCTCAGAATTACACGCGCAGCTAACATTACAGATAGTATCTATAATAGATACGATCCTGAGTTACAAAACAAAGGCCTCGCATCAGAATTTGGTGTACTATGATGCATTTCTGCAAATAAATAATTTACTGGCATAAAAACTTCATAATTACATTAAAAGTGTTCATAACGACATCAAAATGTGTGAAATGTTCTTGACTCCTGATGGGGTATGAGACCAATGATTTCGACGAGCGTTTTTATAACCACAAGTCACGGTGAGCCAGCGATGAAAAACTCCTAAAGTTACTATAAAAAATGTCGAATTTTGGATTCAATCAGTTCGCCGCCATCTGAACTGCACTGATTCTTGTCCGCCATCATTGTTTCTGGCAATTACACTCAGGATCGTACTACACTCTGTTCAGCATAATGCCTTAACACTTAACTAAATGACATACAAACTTCATGATGATACAAAACATAATTTGATAAAGTTATAGAAAAGAACTTCATAATAACACGAAAATGGTTTATACTGCCATAAATATACATAAAGACATCATAATAATATGAAACAGAACTTTGCCATGAAGTAAAAGACCTTCACAATGACATAAACCCCTTAAAAGAAATGCAATAAATAACTTTACAATGCCATAAAGCGAACTTCATATTTACGTAAAACACATCATAACATTAAGAAAGCTTAATACTGATATAAAAAAGACTACAAAATCACAAAAGTAAACTTCATAATGACATTGAAAAATAATTATGACACATAGAAGAATGTTATAATGGCATAAAAACTTCCTCGTGACATGAAAAACTAATTCAATAGTTATATAAAAACTTCATGATCACTTACACACTTTATAAGGACATAAAACACTTCATAATGGAATAACATTTTAAAATAGCATTAAATAACTCTATAACGTCACAAAAAGAACTTTATTATAACATTAAAACATTTCATAATGACATCAAACCTGTTTAATGAAATGAATAAAAAGTTTATAATGATATAAAACCTGTTTAATGACATGAATAAACATTTCATAATGATAGAAAACCCGTTTAATGATATAAATAAACATTTGATAAAACTACCTTGATAATATAAAAAAAATCATAATTACGCGAACAAAACTTTGTAATTAAAGCAGCTTTATAATAACATATAAAAACTCACAGCGGCATTAAAACACTGTAATTACTTAAACAAATTGTAATAATGATATACACAAATTGATAATGGCATAAAGAACTTTAATAATTGCATAAACACACTTTAATAATGACATAACAGTTATTGACATAAAATTAATAATGACATAAAAAATTAATAATGACATAAAAAATTAATAATGACAAGTGCAAACTTTAATAATGATATAAACAACATTTAATGATCACATGAACAATTTTTTGAATGAAATAAGCAAACTTTAATAATGACATAATAGAACCTTAATAACGACATAGAAAACTTTATAATGACATAAACAATATCAATACCACCATAAGTAAACTCTATAAACTATTCATAAAAACAGGTGAAAAGTATTTTTGCAAACTTTCAGATGCTATTAAGACGATTCGCGTGTCTATAACATCCGATTGAAATAAGTGATGTAGGAATAGTTGCTTCTCAGCTATTTTAAACAATTTAAAGTTCAATTGTACAATTTATATAGTTAACTTTACTTTTATCATTATCAGAAAAGATTATTACATTTTTTCTAGATCTGGTGCAGATATGGTGTCTTCGAACTAAATCCTGTTATATAATAACATTCTGAATTGAATTTCGTAGACTACCACGTTGATTGTTCGCCAATGATATCTGTGTCTTTTGATTTATTAAAAAAACGGTAGTTCATCTACATGCTAGAACTTATTTTGTGGCTTATTGTGTATTTTTGTAGCAATTATTAATTGAATAATAAGTATCTAACATTCTTCCTGGGTAAGTCTTTTATATAAATAAAACAGTAGACGTATGTGTGTGTATCTATCTAACAGATAATCTCTGAAAGTACTGGTCACATAGCACTGACATTTCCAAGAAATAATATTTATGCACCAAGAGTGGTTTATAGCGAATAATATCTTTGCTTACATGCATGTATATCGCATACACACGTCTGAAAATTTACATGTAAAATGTTCAAACCGTTTACGAGTTAAGCATTAAGTGACATTTTGTTTTTGTGCGCATGTGCGTTCTTTCGTTTTTTTTTTTTCAGGTTGGAACGCTCGGTTCCTTTAAATTCCAATTCTTACTAATGACACTAACGCATTTTTTTTTTTTTTTTGCTTTTTGTATTTAAAAAAAACGAAATCATGCTTACATTTTACTCGCGGTTTGAAATTTGTAAATATGAAAACAAACCTATATATCCTTTCTACGATCTCGTATTTACTTAATTTCATACATTATATTAAGACAGAGGAGGGGAATGACACACGGAATACGGACAGTGCTGAAATAATAACGGTATTATTTAGAAAGCCATTCTTAATATGGGGAGGGGAAGATATTATTTAAACTATTCTGTACTTTCACCTAACAATTTATTAAATAAGAAATTTACATGTATTATCTCTATTTTTGTTCAGTATTAGTTAACATTAAGATCTGTTTCTCAATCCAATTTCTTGATTAGTTTATTGTAAAGCAAGTGTTGCCTTACTTACTGCCCTTGGAAATATTCATTTTTTGAGTAGCATGAATTTTAAATAAGGTGCTTAGCATGAATTTACAATAAGGTGCTTCTACAGTGTAGTGTGCATATTTAAAAAAAATACGAACAATTTATAATGAAATCATGTATTTCGAAAACCTGCTGAGTCATTTTCCGGAACTGACGTCATGTGTTGATGATGGGGGGTGGGACACGCACGATTATGTTGCTTTAAAGAGTACTCTGGAGGCTGTCAGGGATTACCAAACCTTCTTTTTTTAGGTGCCTGTTCATTCTCCCAAGCATTACCTGTTTATGGAGAGAGGGCCAGTAGATGATTTCACTGAAATGCTGCGTCAGAACAGATACTACACTTTGATCGTAGCCAAAAGGCTGAGTAAGCGTAATATAGTTTTCTACCAGGCATTACCTCCTCCTAAAATAAAAATATACAAATAACCGACACAGCATATATTTTAAGAGATGGGAAGGGAAATATGGAGTAAGCCCCAGTAATGGCTGAAGTAGAAGCTTATGATCTCAAAAATACTTTATTTCATATATATTTTTAAAGGAGTAGGAATATAGAGTCAGTCCCGGAAACAACTAAAGCAGTTTACGATCTCAAAAATACTTTATCTAATATCAAAAGCTGAAACAATCTACGATTTAGACATTACATTATTCCCTGTATGTTTTTAAAACAGTGAGGTGGGGGATATAAAATCAGTCCAGGAAATGTCCGAAACCGTTTACGAGCTAACTATACTTTACTATATTTCATTCATATTTTTAACAGTGGCGTGGCACTTAGAGAATCAGTCCCGGAAATGGCTGCAACATTTTACGTTTAAGACATTAATTTATTTAATGTATATTTATAACAGTGTGATGGGGATAACAAGTCAGTGCCGGAAATGGTTGAAACAGTTTACGATTTAAATATTACTTTATTTCATGTATGTATATTTTTAACAGAGATCATTACATTTCGTAAGGGGAAGGCGATAATGTAGGTTAAAATTATGAAAAACGATTGTCTCAATTAGTAACATATCCAAATTTATGAAAAGTGATGAAATGTGAGTTAATTGAGTGGTGTTTTTTTAATGAAATAATCGGCCCAAAGTTATTATTTTCGGGGAGGGGGAGCTAAATAAGGGTTAAAATTATTGAAAAAAACGATTGTTGAAATTAGTAACATATCCAAGAATTATGAAAAATGATGAAATGTGAATTAATCGATTGGTGTGTTTGTAATGAAATAATAAACCCAGACAAAATATCAGAGTTATTATTTTCGCAAGATGGGGGCATTATGTTAGTTACAATTATAAAAAAAATGATTGTGGAAATTAGTAATATATCCAAGAATTATGAAAAATAATGAAATGTGAGTGAATTGATTGGTATTTTTTTATGAAAAAAAAAAAACAAAAAACGACCCAGACTATATATCAAAGTTATTATTTCCGTAAGGGGGTTGCGATAATTTGGGTTACTATTATGAACAATGTTTGCCGAAATTAGTAACATATTCAAGAATCATGAAAAATGATGAAATATGAGTTAATTGAATGGTGTGTTTGTAATGAAATAGCCAACCCAGACAATATACCATTGTTATTATTTTCGTAAGAGGGGGGCAATAATGTGGGTGAAAATTATTACAAATGATTGTTGAACTTAGTAACATATCCAAGAATTATGAAAAATGATGAAATGTGAGTTAATTGATTGGTATTTTTTTAATAAAATATATAAAAATTAATATTTCTGTAAGGGGGGTTGCGATAATGCGGGTTACTATTATGAAAATTGTTTGCCGAAATTAGTTACATATTCAAGCATCATGAAAAATGATAAAATGTAAATAAATCGATTGATGTGTTTTTAATGAAATAAATAACTCGGACATACATCAAAGTTTTTTGTAAGGGAGGCGGGTGAAAATGTAGGCTAATATTATGAAAAATAATTGCCGACATTAGTAACACATCCAAGAATCATAAAATGTTAATTTATTGATTGGTGCGTTAGTATGAAATAATCGGCCCAGACAATATATCAAAGTTATTTTTTCGTAAAGGACAAAGCGATAATGTATGCTACAATTATAAAAAATAATTACCGAAATAAGTAACACATCCAAGAATTATGAAAAATGGTGAAATATGAGTCAATTGATTGGTGTGTTTGTAATGAAATAATCGGCCTAGACAATATATCATAGTTATGATTTTCGAAAGGGATGGCTAGAATGTGGGTTAAAAGTACGAAAAATAATTGTCGAAATTAGTAACATATCCAAGAATTATGAAAAATGATGAAATGTGAGTTAATTGATTGGTCTGTTTTTAATGCTATAATCGACACAGACAATATATCGAAGTTATTATTTTAGTAAGGGGTAGGCGATAGCATGGATTACAAATATCAAAAATGATTGTCGAACTTAGTAACATATCCAAGAATTATGAAGAATAAATCGATTTGTGTGTTTGTAATGAAATAAACAACCCAGATGATATATCAAAGTTATTATTTTCGAAAGATGCGGTCATAATATGGGTTAAAATTATAAAAATGATTGTTGAAATTAGTAACATTTCTAAGAATTACGAAAAATGATGAAATGTAAGTTGATTGATTTTTGCGTTTGTAATGTAATCAACCTACGGAACAAAATGCACTAACCGTTTGCTCAGATATTAACGAATACCGCTAAAGAGTAAAAAGATCCTAGCTGATGGCACCGAATTATATTTTTCTTAAACTCTGTTTAAAATTACTACAATGTATTAGGTACAATGTAATGCTGCACGATTTCAATAATCAAATATAAACGTATTTACGACCGGACAACGACAAACGCCCTGCTAATATATTATAAAAGTGACTTTGTTTGTCTGCAGACCTCGCTCTACAAACCTGCTGTGTCAATTTGTAATCTACTAGCTTTTACATAACATATTTTACATGAAATATTCATAGGTCTAAAATAAATTCGATTTTGCACCAGCAGGGAAAAATAGCAGTTTAAGGGCCGAAATACATATGCAAATATACATTTATCCTACACTGATTTTTCAAGTTTGATGTACATCTGTTCCTGGCTCTAATGGTACTAAATGACGCTATATAGCTAAATACTTGGATTTAGATTCTAGATGATAAAACACCAGTCATACTTTTTAACTATTATACATGAGGTACATATAATAATGAACAGAGAGTGGGTTCTATAATAATAATATGTGCGAAAACAATACGAATTAAATATCATATAAGCGTATTATATATATATATATATATATATATATATATATATATAAAATAAAATAAAATAAAAATTACACTTAAATTTACCAAAATGATCCAAGATGGTAAAACTAAAGTATTATATAAATATTAAAGAATTAATATTTATAAAGTAATCTCACCCAGATGTAAAACCTCGATAAAACCAAATAAGATATATATAATAAGAGCAAATAGTTAATTAAACATGTTAAAAAACACTTTGAAAAAGAGTTAAAAACAAATTTAATCTGAAAAGGAAATGCTTAATTAGTGGATAGTCCTTAATCTGTGGAGTTTCGAAGAAATACTTTCCTCCTAATCAGAAGGTAGGAAAAAGCTATATATATATATATATATATATATATATATATATATATATATAAACGAGATAAGACCCTGACAGAATTCAGATGAAAAATCCTGATAGATATTACTTAAATAAATACTTTCAAGATGGTCCTAGCAAAAAAGGAAACGCTCAATATTTAAGAATGGAGAAATATATAAGTTCCATGGTTAAATTTTAAATTCTGAAAGAAACAACATATAGAGACATATATTTGATTTAAGAATTCATTGCTTGATAAAAGGAATATATGGAAGAGGTTATTTTAATTTCCTTAATCCATCGATTTTCAACAATGGCTGATATCGTCAGAGGAAATGAGATGCAGTTTAACTAAATGTTCAGCTGCGAATGGACGCTATTTAACTTTTCAGCACAATTATTGAAAATAGTTTTCTGAGTGGTTGTGGATAATTGTATGGAGAAAATTATACGAAAAGAGGAGTTGATACAACGTGGGTAATCCATTATCGGAAGGAGCCCAATGTCGTTCGGGGTTATAAATCCAGGTGAGCAGAAAATCGGCCCATGGGAGAAAGTGATATTCCCATACAGCGAGAGTGTATTGCTCCTTATTGATTTCTCGTAAAGTATACGGGGTAGCCTTATTCGTTGTTGCGTTGAGTGTGTGTTGGTTGCTGTAGTCCAAATGCTTTCTCATAAAGTGAAGGTAGCAATAGCAAAATAACAAAATAATCCTGGAGATGATATTCTGAACGATGTGTTGGACGGATTGATTAAATATAGTTCGTTTTCTTGTTTATAGTTAATGAGGGAAGCCTTTTAGATGAATGAAAGAGGAGAGCGGGGTGAATTAGAGAGGCTAAAGAGAGAGGGGAGAGGGTTAAAGTTGGGCGAGCATACATGCTCTTAATGGAATATATATATATATATATATATATATATATATATATGAATATATATGTATATATGTATGTAAATATATATGCATATATAAAGATTAAAAAAAATGACTCGCTGAAACACACACATATATATAACTATAAAGATTCGAAAAATTTGAACCTACTGAACCACCCACACACATACACCCATACATCTATATATATATATGTGTGTTTGTGTTTGTGTGTGTGTTATATTTTGCTCAGATGAAAATTATTCTTTAAACTGAACTAAAGAGAATATAAAAAGTAGTCCTTATGTTCTCGTATGTGTGTGGTAGAACTAGAAAGATGGAAAATGTAGATACACTTTTTTATTTTTGTTTTTGCTTTAGGTTTAAAACGAAACATAACTCAGACACCATAGTTAGCGAGAGTGAAAGTAGTGAGATTATTATTAAGAGACGGCTGAATTTGTGCGTAAAAATGAGCAAATTGAAACAATCCAAATCTGTGTTTTAATAACATTTTATCTAAATACTGGATAATATTTTCGTGTGCATGTTGTGAGAGTGAAATTATATTAGAAAAGGTCATCGGGAAACAAACGTTGTTTTACTTCAGTATATTAAAAGAGTATAGATTCTTCATGAACTACAAAAAGTCGATGAACAAATTCGCATTAATTTATATTTTATTAATTACGTGGCATGATGTGTAAGATAAGCAAAGAAAAATAATTAAATGAGTATGGTGTCGATAATCAGAAATTAAAAAAGAAAGAAAAAGGATGATTTGAAAAAGATTAGGGTAACATATTTATTATACGTGGGTTACATTGGCCTCACTGGTTTAATGAATACTTTGATAATGACGTTGCAATTGGTATAATCTTGCATCCATTGATAGAAGAGAAGATACGCTGGAACATTAAAATGGTCTACCGAGTTCGTTTTTATTCGTGTATAGTATCCATCTAATTTTTATGTGGAGTGTTTGAGGACTGAGCACATAAAAAGTTTCGACTGAAATTTTTTTTAAAGTTTAGTAAATGAGTGTTATTTCTCGATTATTTGTGGGTGGTCGGCGAGCTGAGATGAAGTGTTGGGATTGGCGGTGTTGAATCAGAGCAAGTGGCGTCCAATATTAGTGCTTTTTTTCTATAGAAGTAGGGTGGGTCGTACACGCCGGTCACCGACCATAGCATCTGCCTAATTTAACTGGTTTGAAATTGATGCAAATCCAACAGACTTGACAGCTGGTTTGATTTCATCATCGAGTGCAATATCGTGAGTCAGACAACCGGTGCTGAATCTGCAGAAAAGGAAATTCCGTACAAACTTACCAGAAGTCTGGCCGCATCAGTGTAGATAACTGATTTACTTCTATCAGGGCCGGTTACTTTATAGGTTGATAAACACTTTTTGCCATGAAAATTCTAAAGGTTCTATAAACGTTTCTTGTATAAAATCTATATAATATGCAATAACAAAGGCAAACTCAATAGATTTATTTAATGAAGTAAATATTTAGTTTCAACTTCACAAATTTGTGGCACATGTGAAATCGTGAAGAAAAAGTCAAGGACTGGCTAATCGATAATTACTTCTGCTTCACGTTTAATGAATCCTGCAAACATCACAATTCTTGGTTACGTCGTCGTTACCTGATTCGAAGTTGGCTGATAGCCGAGATGCTTAACTGACACGAATCAGGATTTCGGCTCAGTGGACACACATCTACTTAATGTCCTTGTAATTGCAATCTATAATCACTTGATGACTCAGTGCTTTGTTAACTATTCCTATAGAAAGTAGACAGAAAATAACGAGTTTTAATGGGAACTCTGAGACGCACAATTGCATGACATTTATTTGTATTATCCTAATAAAAATATAGGACACACTGAAGAAAGGCGAATTTTTCATTTTTGAAATTATATCTAGAATTGAAAAATTGTACTCTTAGTTTTCTGTAATAATTGCACTTTATTCCCCGTATTTTTAGTTGCACATATTTTTTCAAGTCGTTCAGCTATGAACGTAGGGAAACCACAATTTACACTGAGCACTATAAGGAAATAGCATCGTCGTACTGTAGAAATCACCCTACTCAACTGATTTAGTGCCGTATGCATTTTTGCATCAACGTTTAAAGGGATGAAGAGTGCGTACATGTTATGTACTGGAACATAACAAGGCTGTGGCATACTCTTTCCAGGGCAAATAAACATCACAGAAAAGGATGAGGAACTGCGTTTTACACTCGCGGTTCAATTCAAAATGAAACCATGTTGATAATTTCTTATAAGTTAAAGTTCTTGGTGATATTAGTCATATTATTTTCAAAAATGTTTAGGGTAAATTGCCCCTGTTTGTATGTGCTCTTCTCTTTGTGTCTAGACCATTGTTAGAAAAACGCGTTATGTCAAATATATAAAAAAATACACTTTTATTAATTACAGCAGTTCGAAATATCATGTTCTATGTTTGCTATTATGAATTATTAATTTCTAAGCAGTATATCTTCAATACATATTTAACAATTAATAAAAGTAATTGTAGCAAAATGAGGTTATTTCACATATATTTTGAAAACAACAACAGGGGGAATTTAATTTAAGCAAAATAAAATGTAGTAAATACTTTAATCAAGTTTAGTATATTTACATGATAAAATGGTAAGCAATAAATGAAAGAATTAGCATTTTTTGTAAAGTGCTTTGTTAAGAGAAAACTAAAGAGTCGTTTTGATATATACACATAAACACCAGTGAGATGGTTAGAGAGTCACAGAGAGTTCGATATACCGAGGAGATTAACTCGGCAGAAATTGTCTCGTGCGTTCCTGGAGCTTTAAAGGACATATTAAAATACGTAGACATATAGAAAGACGTCGCCAAACTTAAACAAAAGCACCGAAACATGATAAGAACCAATCTATTAAAATAATCAAAGGTGTCTTCATATTCTACTTTGCATGCAAGCAGGATGTTCTTTCACGGCGTTTTGAGTATAGTTTCCAACTGCCATAGCAAAGGAATAGTAAAAAACAGTATGTTTCTATTTGTCCATTCACCGTGCAAGAAAATGATGTTCTGTGAACTGTATTGAAATGTGTAAAGGCACACCCACGATCTCACACAGAAGAAAAACAGATGATGTATTTTATACATACGTTTTCTGAGACACGCTTCCTGTCTGTTCATACACACTGCAATGTGATTATATATAACACGGCTATAAAACATCACACCCTTGCCTTGTTCTATTACGCACTTTCGTTTTCATAAATAACTTTGGTACTGAAATAAGAGATAACCGGTTTACTGATGCAATGAGTTAAGGTAACGCGTTCAGTCAAGTCGTGTGAGTTTATCTGTTAACTAAAGTAGTTGATATAAGTGAAAAATTGTTACATTTTTCCCGGAACTTTATCCTTATTTTGGTCACGTAGATGCGTTTGACGTTTTTGTATTAAATGAAACGTTTGCTTGTTCTAAAAACAGGGGAATAATAAAAACAGCAGTCGGAATCCTCCTTAACTCTCGGCGTCATACTCGAGATACCGTTTACCTTCCACCACTCTACGGCGACCAATAGGCGTATTTTGATTTTGGTCCCCTTTCAAACTGAGAGCAACCTAAAGTGCACGACATCATGTAATTGCCGTGGAGTAAAATAAATGTACCTTATACTATCATCTCGAACCACGATAGCGCCTAAATTTGAATTTATTTTATTTCTCGTATCAGGTGAGTTTCAAGTTCGCGTGCCAATGTTTTTCTACAGAGATCACATGCCAACCGTGGCCAATTATTACTGTTGTGCTTCCCACCATTATTACATGACATGCTCTTGAATGAACAGTCTAAATCTCAGTGACCATGATCAATTAATGACTTATTTTCTTTGAATTAATATTGGAATGAGTCTATGCAATCAATACTACTTCACCTGGAAATTGTCGAAAGAATAGATACTGTCACCATCATGTATAAAGATAGGTATTAACGAGAAATCGATTTCAAGATAATTACATTACGCACGCGTAAACTGGACAAAGACAAATATATGTTCACAGGATATATATATATATATACCTCAACTTGACAAATCTATTTTTATATACTAGTTTAACACTGTTTCCGAACTTATTGATATTCCTTAATAATAAATAGACAAAACCAATTGACAAAGCGTTACTCGTTGTTATTGTGCTTTTTGCATTTAACTCATATAATGTGAGAAGCCAAACAAATCCATGGATTGGTTCCACAATCTTTAGGCATTAAGTTACATTACAATTTTAATATGGACAGAACAAGCGAATTAATGAAACATGTGCATTGCATTAGAATAGCCAGAAACGCATATCAGTGCACAATTAAGATGCATTTTTTCTGTAATATAATGGGGGCAGCATCGCCTCGCTAGAAGTGATATACGTAAGTATTTTTTTAGCAACAAATGAAGGGGGAAATAAATCGGGCTTTTGTCTATGAGAGGCAAGTGTATTTTCGGAGATCTCTTTTTCTATTTCACCTATTTTTCTTTCATAAATACATTTCGAAGATAAGTATTTCGATTTAGAATGTTCTATGATATGTTTCAACATAAAATCAACATTATAGAAATATTTGTTGCGTAAATGTTTACAGTAGACTTAAAAAAACACACACACAAAATATTGTGCACTATAGTATTTTATCTCCAGGCAGGATTTGTATTATTAAATTTTTAACAACCACAATATTGTTACTAGGCTCACATATTTTGCGAATTTCTATGTTTCGTGTTGCAGTTGTGCAAGATAATGAGAGATATGCCTATTTTCCTTAATAGAAACCACTAGACCTAGGGATTGCGATAAACAAAAATATTACAACATATTTATCAATATTTACTACAAATTCATCACGACAAAGTCGATAATCATAACTGAACAATATGCGCTCCTCCATAGTTACGTATTCCAAATGTATTATTGATCGACCCCAAACAAAATATTTCCTATTTCATTATACGCTATATCAGTGAATAACTTACTCTTAATGGCAATATATATATATATATATATATATATATATATATATATATATATATATTTATATTTTATATATACATACATACATATATATATATATATATATATATATATATATATATATATATATATATATGCCTTTTTGTTTGGATATCACGAGACACGATTATCAAACAGTTGGAGCATAACGGCATTATTCATTAATGTGCGTGCGTCTACATCGATACGAAGAAAAGAACTATATAAAAAATAATCCATGACAAAGACGGCACTTCTGATTGGATATTTCAGCAGCCAATGGAGAACTAATAATCAAGCAGTATTCACGTGATATTTAATGGCAATGGGATTTATAGAGATATATGGTTGGGAGTAGAGAGATAGAAGTGAATGAAACGGATGTTGACATAGCGACAAGCATGATAGTAAATAAAACAACACTTTAATCAAAACTTGTCTTTTTCTTATCGTTTCTCCATTCATAGTATTATAAAGATAAAAAAAAAATCGGGTTGAATAAGAAAAATGTAATAACGAGGGGAAGAGAGACATATATGTAATTTAGTAATAACATGCTCTATAAAATGTCCAATATCTCTCCTCGGTTCACTTTTCATCCGGTTTGTATCGACCGCAAGAATTACGCAGTTACTTATTTAAAAGCGTTGAATATTTTATTTTAGGAGATTCAGTGTAAATAGGAGACATCAGATGCAACCGGGTATATAGTCGTATTCAAAGGATCGGGACAGGCTGATCGACAATAAAAAATGACTGGCATTTTTACGGATCATGTGAATTCTGAAAGATAACATTTTTATCTTGGGTTTAACATTGTGTGATATTTTCGATTATAAACATAGTTAAGCAAAACGCGTTGGGAGATATAGGAAGATGAGATCACTTATGGCACCGATGGGAATTCGAAAGCTGTAAGTAGTTCCTAGATAGCATAAAGTCCTCCACCATGCTGGAATTCGATTTCAATTAAATTTCTATTTCCTTGGGATTGGATTTTTCCTTAAAAATTCATTTCAAAACGATTATTTGAATTTCGATGAGAGAAGCATCCTTTCATACTACTAAATTTATGGTTCCGGAATCTGTAATTGATAAGTAAAACCAAACTGCAACACCGTAGAAACAAGAGACGGGT